>NC_134231.1:922708-1230278 GCF_965140235.1 Caretta caretta
CTTCTCCTCTTGGTTCTATGCATCATGGCAGAGCCTAAAAGCTTTCCAAATACCTGAGGGTGATAGACTGACTGCCCTATAGTGTGTGTCTAGGACGTAGCCCAGTTGGGGCCTGTGGTCACGACACGAGCACAAAAATAATCATTGCTGGGTTTAGGGAGCCGCACTGGGAACTTCAGGGTGCAAAATTTGGAGGCAGATTCATTTTAGCAGCATGGAGATGTCTCAAAAGTCAGTGTTCATTTAAAAAACAAACCAAACCCCATGTCCCTGCCCCTACCCTGCTCCCTGGGAGTCCCGGTGCATAACTGCAGCCAAGGCTAGTCTCTGCCTTCATTGCCTAGGGAAACACAGGGTCAAATGATAGATCTAAAGGGTATATTATACCCCCGTGAGGCAGCTGAGCCCGGCAGTAAGCAGGAGGGAACCGGTCCAGAGCACACACAGTGCTTTGAAACTCAGCAGGAGTTCTGCCAGCAGAAGCACCTGAGAGGGAGGCTCTGAATTGTTGCCTTGTCTAGATATCCCCTCGGCCCCACCCCATGTATTCCCTGGGGCCCGTCCCCTCCAGATAGGGTTGTCAGGTGCCCGGTCAAAAAGGGACCCTTTTAAAAGTCTGGTTGGCGGCGCCGTGGGGATCCAGGGCTAAGGCAGGCTCCATACGGGTCCTGGAAGCAGCTGCCAGGTCCCTGCGGTGCATGGGCAGCCAGAGAGGTTCCCAGTAAACAATTCATAGCCCATCAAACCTTGTGATCATCCTATTATCTTAAGTTGTATTAAGGAGTGGCCAGTGCTGTCTGTCAGTATTATTACTTCAAGGACGCATTAGGTGGAAGGCAAGAACTTTTAAATGTTACTGTTTATGCTGACTCTTACATCTCCATGATCTGGGGTCCTATTGCCATAGGACCCAATGTTCTCATATAGGGGTTGAAAACACAGTAACCTGGAATGACTGGATCAGCGTCCCCAGCTCTTTGCAATTGTTACCTCCAGTTCCCATCACCAGTCTGGCTTTAGCTTTAATCTAACAGAAAAGAAAATATTATTATTTTTTTTCATTGTACATATAGCCAGTCAGGAAAAGGAGAACTTTGATCTTCAAGGAAAACTAGATTCAAGTTCTGTTTAGTAGCAAAGCTTCAGTATTCCTCTGTTTAGCTTTTGCACTCAGACCAATGATTCAGAATGAGAAGTTGTCAGATGGCAGAAGTGTTTTGGGAATCATGGGTGGCCCTCCACAGGGAGCACCCAGCGCTGGCTGGTGTGTCATTCATTCTATTACTTTTCTTATCACCCTGTGAAATACTAAATCCTGATTGATTTGAGCTGAAATAAATGCCCTGAGTGTGATTATGGTCTCACACCTGTTTTATATCAATCTATTGACTTAAGTGAAGTTACTCCTGATTTACATAGGTGTAAGTGAAAGGAGAATCAGGCCTTTTATGTAATTTGTGTGTGTGTGTTTGTTTAGGAGGGGATGTGAAAGTGAATCCAGCTTGGAGTAGGAGTGATGGCAGATCTTACTGAGTACACATCCATCTACCGTCTAATCCTATGATCCTATATGCATGCCCAGCACAGCACCTGCCAATAGGACCATTCTGGACCCGAGTCCAGTCCCTTATACTCCAAAATGCAGCATGCACTGGCTGTAGGATCTTGCCTGTCTGCTTGGGAAGCACAGGGACCGGTCTGTTATGGGTTTGTAAAGGGAAATCTCTAGGACAGGTAGAATGATGCTTTGATGCTGGACAGGAGCCACATTCTTGCTTGGGGATGGGTGTGCGGACTGGTTCGGGTGGAAATAGAAGCCACCGTCACACTAGTCTCTCAAGTTAGACGCACCCCAGATGTTTGTTGCAGTCCCCTAAAAAGTGTGTTTTAATTCTTTGACTACTGAATTACCTCTGCCACCCTTGTGTCAGCCAGAAACCGAAATATCTGACCTGCTGCTGGAGAGACAGCTTGGGAGGTGTTCTCAGCCCATTCAGAGCAAGGATGTGGCCCTGTGAAGGAGTTTGTCTTGCATGGTTCCGAGCCCAGAAAGGGAGAGTATTCACCCAGGCTTGGGGAAATACTTACCGACGTTTCAGGAGCAATAGAGTCTCTTGTTGAGGAGAGAGACATCCTGGACAATCTAATTATCTTCCCTCTCCCCTTCCTCGTATTCTCCCTTGCCTATTCTGACAACCTGTATTTCTAGTACTCTCTGCTTGGGTCTGTATGCTGTTGCTGAACAGGTGAGTGGTGGGTGTCTAGTGTATTGTAATATACAAAAGAAAGCTCAATCAAAATACTGCCTTAACACCAAGTGAAATTTGCATTTATGCCGTAGTTTGTTGCTGAGGAGAAAGCCCGTTGAAAATGAATGTTTATTTCGGCTGTCATTCGGCAAAGTACAACAGAAATAAAGTGATACTTTGTCTGCAGCTGTTGCTCTAGGTACCTTTTAGCTATTGACCATTTTTTGCAAGAACTATGTGGGATTGGTAAAGAACTCTGTTTTCTCCTTGTCAGTGCTTGATACTTGAATTTAAATCTGTCCTCAATCTGTCTGGCTTCATAGTGGTGTTGTTGTGAGGATGATTTATATAAACGGGTACAGGTTTTATATGGAAATCTTCCTTTAATGGAGGTAGCTCTCATACAGAACACCCCTTTGCTGAGATGACTGTTTTTTTTTTCTCAGACACTTGGTAATAAATTGCACCCTAAACAGTTATTGTTGCCAAAAGCTTCTGAATTTTTTTTAACTGCACAGGCTTTATGTATGACTGAGACCTCTGCATGCTTTAGTCTAATACAAAGACTTCAAGAGATGGCATAAAGGAGGCTTTGGTTCCATTTTTTCTCCTCTACCCTCTAATCTCTCTGTCCCTCACTCTTCTTCCTCTTTGTCGCTGTGTCTCTATTAAAAAGCAATAAAACCCTTTAAAATGCAAAGGCAGTCAGCGAGCCCTCGGTGCAGCATTCTTCATGTGATTAGGGCACTGGGTTCTCTCTGCTCCTGTCATTGTGTAAACTCAGCAACCAGCCTTGAGAGCCTGCACTCGGCTTTGCCTGTCAGCGCGCAGAATAGCTGTGGACTCGCCTCCCAGGTGGGAGCCTTCGCTGTGGATAGTGTTTTCATGTGACTGCATCTACAGCCACCCGCTTCCCACCGTTAGAGAGACGCAACTGCACATCCAGGACTGAACCAAGGTAGAGCCCTGAATTGCACCTGGGGAGAGGCGAATAGCCCCACACCTCTAATGGTAACGTAGGGAGAACAATGCTAATTAGAGGGACAATGGCAGGCCCCATCCATGCTACTGAAAGAGGTCAGAGCAATTTGGTGTCCCTCTGCTCCGCTGTTGGAAGCGGAGAGTGGGCAAGTCCTTAGAAGCTACGGGCTGGGAGGCTGGAAGTGTGCAGGCTTGGGCAGAGTGCATTGCGATTCCTGCAGGAGGGGAAGCCAGGACAAGAATGATTTGGATTAAATGTTCCCCAGGATTGTGTGGGGAGGCTGGTCCTGTGAGCAATTGGAGCGGGAAAATGTACCGAATGCAACTGTGCCTCCAAGGGGCTTGCTCTGCAAGTGAATAGGGTGACCACATGTCCTGCTTTTATTGGGACAGTCCCAATATTTGGGGCTTCATCTTGTATAGGTGCCCATCACCTCCCACCCCGCCCTGCTTTTCATAGTGGCTGTCTGGTCACCCTCCATGAGTATCAGTATCAGTAAGCGACAGGTGTTCAGTTTTTCATTAATGAATTGGGGCTAATCAGTAAAAGAGATATGAAGCCTCTTCTAATAGTCCCCACTGATTTAATGTCTTCAGCTCAGCCACATCCAGCTGGCAGTGAGGAGCTCTCCCACGCTGAGTGAGGCTGGGCTGAGTCAGTGTGCGGAGGGGAGTTCTCTCGGGGAAATCCAGGGTCTTGCAGGTGTGCTGTGTGCTGCAGTGGGTGGCACTCGTGCCCCTGAGTCAGCGCCCAGGCGGGAGTGCTCCGCAATGCAGCGTTGCTCAAGGTCCTGGCCTTTGTACACCCAAGGTCAATAAGGATCCCATGGCACACCTGACCAGAGCAGGGGTGTTAACTCGCATGGCCTGATGTAGGGAGGCAAAATATGATGACTGAAATCCCTGTGGCATTTCAATTGGAGAAGTTGTTTGTTTTGGGACCAGTGGTCCTTGGGGTGTCGCAGGACTGGGCCTTTCCTGCGCTAACCTGTTAACATAGCATCCCTGTGTGATGTTAAACAATTGCCGTATTTCACTCCAGGAGCGGCTGCACATTCATGGCTGGTGAAGTGGTCCCTGTATAGAAAATGCACATTTTCAGTTAGTTTGCATGCGCACTTCGGTGCCAGCAGATCCCGATGGTGTTACAAAGGCTCACAACACGTTGGAAATGCTTTGGTTGTGCATGTCTGTAGCTATGTCCCACGTGATGAGAAGTGGCCCTGTTAGTTAATTTGAACAGGACCACACATGAATCTTTCCATAATACTCGTAATATGTAACATTCTGCTTAGGAATTGACAGCATAAGAACTGGGTCCCCCCACTGAGATGTATTCCATCAATGTGCGGTAACCGTAGCACGTGAAATGTAGCTAGCGGATGATATTGACCTGTAACAATCTTACTCCCACCTCTTTGGGTCTCAGGCCTGCGGAGCCTCTGCAGATATGGAAAATATCAGGTTCTCTTCCTTTAATGGGAATCCTACAGGTTTATCCATAAAGGACTGGGGTGGTGCACACACAACAGAGGGAGAATAGGCTCAGGATCTGTTTTTCATAATGTAAAGGGATGAGCTAATGCTGCGGCTCCACCTCATGTGCCCTACAGGGGTTAGCTGTTGCAGGGTTCCTATGATGTTATCCTGGGAACTATCCTGGGAACTACAGGCCAGTCAGCCTCACTTCAGTCCCTGGAAAAATCATGGAGCAGGTCCTCAAAGAATCAATCCTGAAGCACTTGCATGAGAGGAAAGTGATCAGGAACAGCCAGCATGGATTCACCAAGGGAAGGTCATGCCTGACTAATCTAATCGCCTTCTATGATGAGATTACTGGTTCTGTGGATGAAGGGAAAGCAGTGGATGTATTGTTTCTTGACTTTAGCAAAGCTTTTGACACGGTCTCCCACAGTATTCTTGTCAGCAAGTTAAGGAAGTATGGGCTGGATGAATGCACTACAAGGTGGGTAGAAAGCTGGCTAGATTGTCGGGCTCAACGGGTAGTGATCAATGGCTCCATGTCTAGTTGGCAGCCGGTATCAAGTGGAGTGCCCCAAGGGTCGGTCCTGGGACCGGTTTTGTTCAATATCTTCATAAATGATCTGGAGGATGGTGTGGATTGCACTCTCAGCAAATTTGCGGATGATACTAAACTGGGAGGAGTGGTAGATACGCTGGAGGGGAGGGATAGGATACAGAAGGACCTAGACAAATTGGAGGATTGGGCCAAAAGAAATCTGATGAGGTTCAATAAGGATAAGTGCAGGGTCCTGCACTTAGGACGGAAGAACCCAATGCACAGCTACAGACTAGGGACCGAATGGCTAGGCAGCAGTTCTGCGGAAAAGGACCTAGGGGTGACAGTGGACGAGAAGCTGGATATGAGTCAGCAGTGTGCCCTTGTTGCCAAGAAGGCCAATGGCATTTTGGGATGTATAAGTAGGGGCATAGCGAGCAGATCGAGGGACGTGATCGTTCCCCTCTATTCGACATTGGTGAGGCCTCATCTGGAGTACTGTGTCCAGTTTTGGGCCCCACACTTCAAGAAGGATGTGGATAAATTGGAGAGAGTCCAGCGAAGGGCAACAAAAATGATTAGGGGTCTGGAACATATGAGTTATGAGGAGAGGCTGAGGGAGCTGGGATTGTTTAGCCTGCAGAAGAGAAGAATGAGGGGGGATTTGATAGCTGTTTTCAACTACCTGAAAGGGGGTTCCAAAGAGGATGGCTCTAGACTGTTCTCAATGGTAGCAGATGACAGAACGAGGAGTAATGGTCTCAAGTTACAGTGGGGGAGGTTTAGATTGGATATTAGGAAAAACTTTTTCACTATGAGGGTGGTGAAACACTGGAATGCGTTACCTAGGGAGGTGGTAGAATCTCCTTCCTTAGAGGTTTTTAAGGTCAGGCTTGACAAAGCCCTGGCTGGGATGATTTAACTGGGAATTGGTCCTGCTTTGAGCAGGGGGTTGGACTAGATGACCTTCTGGGGTCCCTTCCAACCCTTATATTCTATGATTCTATGATTCTATGTTAGAGTACGTACCATTGGCAAGCAAAGTAGAATTAACACCCTTAGCTACTTGATTTCTGGCTTGAGATCCTTAAATTTGATGCAAAGCTAATTTGTTAGATTTAAGTGAGACTATTTTCCTGCATTTTCAGTCTGTGCTTGACAGGATTTCACAATGAAATTTCTGGGTGCCTGAAATACCCGCTGGAATATTGGGGAATAGTTTCCTCATACATCATTTTCCAGAGAATACAAATGGAGGCTAAACCTAGAGCAAGTAGCAAAAGTGAGTGAGCATATCTTCAAAGCCAGTAATTAGCTATCAGAAACAGTGCTTTCTGCACATGGTAATTTTTCTGCCTACACTGTTCTGTAGCCTTTTATTTTCCACATTATTTATTTTCCATCACAATCAGTTGACTCAGATCAGTGCTAAAGAAGCTGTATTGTTTACCACCTTAGACTGCACATGGGGTTGTTGTGACTGATGTACAAATAGAAAATGGATCTTGATCAGGACACAGATTTTTATATGCTGCTTCTAAAGCGATTTCTGCTGCTCAGTTGCTTTGCTAGGGTTCGTGTTCCTACCAGCCTTGCTCTTCCTGACTTCAGAGGAACAGCCGTGTTAGTCTGTATTCGCAAAAAGAAAAGGAGTACTTGTGGCACCTTAGAGACTAACCAATTTATTTGAGCATGAGCTTTCGTGAGCTACAGCTCACTTCATCAGATGCATACCGTGGAAACTGCAGCAGACTTTATATATACACAGAGAATATGAAACAATACCTCCTCCCACCCCACTGTCCTGCTGGTAATAGCTTATCTAAAGTGATCAACAGGTGGGCCATTTCCAGCACAAATCCAGGTTTTCTCACCCTCCACCCCCCCACACAAATTCACTCTCCTGCTGGTGATAGCCCATCCAAAGTGACAACTCTTTACATAATCAAGTCGGGCTATTTCCTGCATAGATCCAGGTTTTCTCACATCCCCCCCACCCCCATACACACACAAACTCACTCTCCTGCTGGTAATAGCTCATCCAAACTGACCACTCTCCAAGTTTAAATCCAAGTTAAACCAGAACATCTGGGGGGGGGGGGTAGGAAAAAACAAGAGGAAACAGGCTACCTTGCATAATGACTTAGCCACTCCCAGTCTCTATTTAAGCCTAAATTAATAGTATCCAATTTGCAAATGAATTCCAATTCAGCAGTTTCTCGCTGGAGTCTGGATTTGAAGTTTTTTTGTTTTAAGATAGCGCCCTTCATGTCTGTGATTGCGTGATCAGAGAGATTGAAGTGTTCTCCGACTGGTTTATGAATGTGATAATTCTTGACATCTGATTTGTGTCCATTTATTCTTTTACGTAGAGACTGTCCAGTTTGACCAATGTACATGGCAGAGGGGCATTGCTGGCACATGATGGCCTATATCACATTGGTGGATGTGCAGGTGAACGAGCCTCTGATAGTGTGGCTGATGTTATTAGGCCCTGTGATGGTGTCCCCTGAATAGATATGTGGGCACAATTGGCAACGGGCTTTGTTGCAAGGATAAGTTCCTGGGTTAGTGGTTCTGTTGTGTGGTATGTGGTTGTTGGTGAGTATTTGCTTCAGGTTGCGGGGCTGTCTGTAGGCAAGGACTGGCCTGTCTCCCAAGACTTGTGAGAGTGTTGGGTCATCCTTTAGGATAGGTTGTAGATCCTTAATAATGCGTTGGAGGGGTTTTAGTTGGGGGCTGAAGGTGACCGCTAGTGGCGTTCTGTTATTTTCTTTGTTAGGCCTGTCCTGTAGTAGGTAACTTCTGGGAACTCTTCTGGCTCTATCAATCTGTTTCTTTACTTCTGCAGGTGGGTATTGTAGTTGTAAGAAAGCTTGACAGAGATCTTGAAGGTGTTTGTCTCTGTCTGAGGGGTTGGAGCAAATGCGGTTGTATCGCAGAGCTTGGCTGTAGACGATGGATCGTGTGGTGTGGTCAGGGTGAAAGCTGGAGGCATGCAGGTAGGAATAGCGGTCAGTAGGTTTCCGGTATAGGGTGGTGTTTATGTGGCCATTGTTTATTAGCACTGTAGTGTCCAGGAAGTGGATCTCTTGTGTGGACTGGACCAGGCTGAGGTTGGTGGTGGGATGGAAATTGTTGAAATCATGGTGGAATTCCTCAAGGGCTTCTTTTCCATGGGTCCAGATGATGAAGATGTCATCAATATAGTGCAAGTAGAGTAGGGGCTTTAGGGGACGAGAGCTGAGGAAGCGTTGTTCTAAATCAGCCATAAAAATGTTGGCATACTGTGGGGCCATGCGGGTACCCATAGCAGTGCCGCTGATCTGAAGGTATACATTGTCCCCAAATGTGAAATAGTTATGGGTAAGGACAAAGTCACAAAGTTTAGCCACCAGGTTAGCCGTGACATTATCGGGGATAGTGTTCTTGACGGCTTGTAGTCTTGTAGGGCTAGCACCAGCAGGAGAGTGAATTTGTGTGGGGGGGTGGAGGGTGAGAAAACCTGGATTTGTGCTGGAAATGGCCCACCTGTTGATTACTTTAGATAAGCTATTACCAGCAGGACAGTGGGGTGGGAGGAGGTATTGTTTCATATTCTCTGTGTATATATAAAGTCTGCTGCAGTTTCCACGGTATGCATCTGATGAAGTGAGCTGTAGCTCACGAAAGCTCATGCTCAAATAAATTGGTTAGTCTCTAAGGTGCCACACGTACTCCTTTTCTTCCTGACTTGTACCTTGGAAATCTTTTCATAATGTTTGATTTCTGCAGTCACTTGCATAATGAAGAAGGAGTGTGCAGTGGATTTAGAGATTCCTATTAGCCAGGTCACTCATTTAATGTATTTTTGTGAATTTCCTTATAGGAAATTGCAGGGAAAACAAAAATATTTAAATAGCTCACTGAGAACAGCAAAACCTAGTAAATCTCCAGGGCTGTTTCCCTTGGGGTCTGGAATACAGTTGCAAAACGCTGTCATGCAGTTTGACGTGTCCATCACATTTTATAATAAAGTTACATGTTTAGATAATCCTTTATTAACTCTTTATAAACTAGCAGGTGTTACAAGCATGTTTCAGGTCGAGATAATACATGTTATAAATGGTTATGCACATCAGTATTTATATATCTGGAGGATAATTAAGATGGAAAGCAGTTTGCAATCTTAATTCATACACTTAAAATAGTAAAACAGTGCTGTGAGGAGGTAGTCTGCCACTGAGGGCAGTAGTGCCTAATGGGCAGCCCGCCCTGGTGGCTGGCTTCGACTTTTAAGGGTTTGGAAGGTCCCATAAGTACATTTGGAGACCGAATGGTGATTGGGGAAGGAATCTGAGACTGGAACTTTAAGGGCATAAAACCTTGCAGAGAAGGCAGGGCCGGGCTCCTCCGTCTCCCAACCCATTGGAAAAATGTTAGTAGAAGCGGAGCAGCATAAAAACAGGTGCTGTCTCCTCCCACCAGCAGACGGAGTGAGAGGAGAAGGCTGGGCTGCTGACCCCTTCAGATTGGAAGGCTAACTGGGGAGGGTGCTCAGCTGAAGAGAGCAGGCTAAAGCCTTGCAACTGATTAAGACAAGGCAAAGTAACAGGATACAAACCCAGTCCCAGAGAGAGGGCTGAGGGGGAACACCTGTTTAAAGGAGAGAGCTACTGACTTGCAGTACAATCCAGCTGCCACAGGGAAGAGCTGAGACTGGTTTTTAGGAAACGCTTCTGTAGTTGGTCCTAGGAGAAGCTGAGGAACCACCAGTTCAAGGTAGGGGCTGCAGAATCTGCAGATCTTGTGAAGATGCTGGTGACTGAGGTACAGGTAGGAGCAGCCCAGAGAAAACTGGGGAAGGATGGAAGGAATGTCCTGAGCTGCCTAAACAGGGTCCCTGGGCTGGAACCCAGGGGACAGAATGCTGGGCGTGGGCCCCTCTACCCCCCCCCCCCCGCCCCCGGCAGAGCTGTGCCAGGCATAAGCAGACTTCGGGCTTGTCTATGCGGGCACGTTTCTCACTCGCTGCAACTTTCTCACTAGGGTGTAAAAAACCACCCCCGGGCGCTGCACGCTTCAGCACTGTAATGTGCCCGGGTAGACCGTGCCCCAGAGCTGGGAGCCACACCCCTCCTGGAGGTGGGGTTTTTAGGGTGCTGGGAGACACACACACCACGGTAAAGGGCTGCCACAGCAGCGCTTTAGCATTGCTAGTGAAGACGGGCCCTAAGTGTTTGCTTAGGGCCCCAAGCAGTTCAAGGGGGTCCCCCATTAATTATTAGTGTGTGTTTGTCAGGGGGTGACGAGTTCCCCTGGACCGTTTGCCACCTGGAACTGGGGTACCACTGAGCCCTCTCACCCACCAGCCTGGGCTCTCTCTCACAGTGCTGCTGTGACAAGCAGCTCTTCCGCTCCCAGTCCTACACTTCCTCCAGCACTCTCGCAGGTAGGGACACACCCAGTTGTAGTAACATGCAGGCTCTCTGACCAGCCACTGCATGAACCAACAGTAGAAAGGCTGCAGCCGAGGTAACTCAGCTCCCCAGGTTGCATTCCCTCTGGATCATAAACCCAAAATTATACTGTCTTGCACTGCACAGGGATTTGTACAGTGTAAGCTCACAGAGTTGCCCCCCCCACCCCAATCTAGAGAGGAATATGCAACAGCCTTTTCCCCTGGAGCTACGATTTCCCAGGCATTTCACTCAAATCCACTGGTTTAGATAAAGCAAAAACAAGTTTATTAACTACAAAAGAGAGATTTTAAGGGGTAGCAAACAGATCAAAGCAGATTACCCAGCAAATAAACAAAAATGCGAACTAGGCTTAACACACTAGTTTGCCTATGAATTAGCAGTTCTTCAAGTGCTTGCTCATGTCCATTCCGTATTAGGGGGTGTGCGTGTGCGTGGGTGTGCGCTCACCACATGCGCCGGTGCTGGAAGTTTTCCCCCTCCGTGGTATCTGTAGGGGCCCGGCGCTGGGGCCCTTTGGAGTGGTGTGCGCATGCCGCGGTATATGGGGCACTGCCAGCTCCCCCCTCCCTCAGCTCCTTCTTACTGCCAGTGCTGGTGCTGGACCGTTTGCTGCTCTGGCTAACATTGGTTTTGTTCTCCATTCTTGCGAACATTATAAAACCTGTAATACAGTTGTATATAGTTAGTAGTTGAATTAGTTCTTAAAGTCTTCATTAGTCCTGAACGGGACTCCGCCAGGCATGGCCCGGTCCCCAGGATTTAAGCCCTATGATCCTCGCAAATGGCCTATGCCCATCAGCGATCCACGTAGTAGCTGCCCGATGCACTTGGGCGAAGGGCGCGTAAGTGACAAGTGTCGTATTTTATAAGTGCTTCAAACCCAGGATGGAAAAGGAGCGTGGCAACCGCCTGAACGCACTTCTGGTGGAGTCGGCGCTCGCTCCAGCACCGGGCGAGGGTCCAACTCCGCACGGAGCACGGCGGCATCGCTGCGCAGTGCTCCACCAGTGCCGGCCCCCAGTCAGCACCGATCCCCCTCCACGGCTCCAGCCAGGAGCCGAAGAAGACAGCGAGGGGAAGATCCCCTACCTCCTGCAAGGGAAAGGAGAGGGCTTGGGCTGAGCCAAGACCCACGCCGGGCAGCTCAACGCCCCCTTTGGGAAGTCAGGCCCCAGCTCAAGTTTGAGCGGTGCGGAGCAGCCCATCCCATACCTTGCCTGTAACTCTGGATAGCGGTGCAGGCCTCTGCCAGCTTCAGGTGCCATTGATGCCCGAAGCCCTACAGGTGGCTCAGGCGGTCCTGACCCTTTGTCTCAAAACCTCCGTTTGTGGAAAAACGCTGACGTCCCAAGATGGAGTCCAGAGTCTGATGATCTGGTCACCAGCCCTTGCACACCTTGCTGAGTCAAAGCAGCCATTACTTATGAGCTGTCTGGAGCGTTCGCAGGACGGCTCACCAGGTGGGGGATAAACTTCTCCTTAGGCCTGTTGTTCCCCCTGAGGGCCTCATTACCTCAAATAGGCCCTTCCCCACTCACAATCTAGACTGGAAGCATCTTGCCTAGTAAGCAACACCCAGGTGTAACTACATGTGAAATACAGAGTCAATAGTCATAACTTCAGACACACAAATGATCCGTGCACACGAATAGGATAATCGTATTCAGCAAATCAAAGCTTTTCCAATGACATCTTACATGACCCATCTTGCATAAAATGCATCATAATTATGCCATTATCATATAATAATATCACTATGGAGAATATGGGGTGCAGTGTCATGGGGGGGGGAAATATTCTTGCATAGGGCTCCCAATGGGGTAGGAGCAGCCCTGCCCCAGGCCAAAAGGAGAGAGACTGTGAAGAACAGAAAGGGCCAGATAGAGGCTGGGAGATGGGCTTGAAATAAACTAGATTGAGTTAACCCCAGAAGGGGAATGGATGGAGTGGTGAGCTGGCTGGAGGGAGAGGCCGCACCCCTCAGTGGACTTTTGTGGCACTAGGATAATTGGAGGCGGTGCTGTGCTGTGCTGAGAAAATCCCTGTAATGTTGTACCTGGCCACTAGGAGGCAGTCTGGAGGTGAGAGGCATGATGACACATGGTAAAAATTCATATATGTAAAAATGGGAGGTGCAGTGGGTCAATACCGTGTCTTATCCTGACTTTGCAGACACATGTTCAAGTCCTGCTCCTGCCCCAAGTCAAAGGGACTTTGGATCACTTAAATGATCCATCAGTCCTGAGTAGTGATCCATAGGTCTTGACACAACAATACAGGAGGAGTGTGTTCTCTAGGTGTTTCTTAGAAACGTTTTCACAGCACTTCTGGTCCTCAGACTGAGACATGTCGCCATACACTGCAGCGAACAGTGTCACGGCAGAGCAAGGGGTGTGTGTTTGGGGGGTGGGTGTTTCATAACTAATTCTGGGTCTGGCTTTTCATTGTGGAAATCTGGAAATCATACCAGCACTAATGACTTATGTTTATTAAAAAGGTAAATGTTTTTAGGTCTGGATTTTCTTTTGCAGGCTGAGAACATTTCATTTGCTCTCTTCTGTTTCCTTTGAGTCCCTTATTATTATTTTTATTTATTATATTGTAATGGAAACCAGAAGGCCAAGCCCATATTGGGACCCCATTGTATTACAGGGTATCCTGGTTCTTGTCCTAAAGTTTATTTATGATCCAATTTAAGAAAGACACAGCAAGTAAATGTAACAGACAGTAAGAAGGCAGAGAAGGGAGGGTATCAGCAATAAGAAAGCACATTTACATAGGCTAGTTGTGTGCATAACTTGATGGTTCCAAATCATTCAAGAACAGAGATCAATAGATCATCAGCTGTCCCTACTGGATGCACAACTCACCATTTATGTGAGAATTGCATACAACGATATCTAGCTGGGGTTGCCGATATTCTCCATACTTACCTGTGCGCTTACGGAATTTAAGATGCTACAGCTTCGTTCACTTGTAATGAAATTTTGGAGAGCATCCAACTTCTTCAGAACGTTGGTTTGCTCCGCTCTTCGTGGATCATTGTGAAATGTAACTGTTCTCTATTGTCCGTGGTATGTGCTAGCACTGAAAATAATCATTCCTTCTGTTCTGTTGTCTGTCTGTATCACTGTAAGCAGATGAAGTCGTCTGATATTGACCAGGAATTATTCACGGAAAGCTATTGCAAAGTGTGCAGTGCTCAGCTAATATCAGAATCTCAGCGGGTGGCACATTATGAGGTAAGATCTTCTTTGTTACTCAGAGCCTAAATTTGTTAGAATGACGTTTTGCAATGGCTATAATCTATTGCTGGAAACTGCAGAGTTCTTCTGCTATGGTGGAATCGCTTTTTGGGCTATCATTGAATCTTGATACAGAAATGTAGAGACTATTCTTTAAAATTCCCATGCTTAGAGAACAGTAAAACAAGTCCCTGAGCTACATCCACTCAATATATGGCCTGGACTTGATTTTCTAAGTTTTTCTTTGGCACTTAGGAATGTCTGGCAATGCTACCCCAATGTATGGAATACTTGTTGTTCTGCTTGGTCTCATTATGTTAATACCTTGTGGATAAAACTTCTCCTTTATAAGATCATTGAACCTATCCATTATAGAAAGGAAATGCATGAAAAGAAGATATCTTTGCAGCTGATTTCGTAACTGGCCTAGTAGTATTTTAAACAGGACAATGCAATCAAAAACGTAAATGCAGAACGACGCTGTTTAAATTAAAAGTAATTTTATTGCTGGTTATATTGTTCTCTAATTGTTTAAATAATGCCATTGTAACATTCCCTGCTGCATCTCTTCTTGCTGCTGCCTAAACTTGCAAAGTCAGTTCTGCAATTTGAAGACTGTATTGAAAAACTAGGTTTCAAAAAGCAAGTAGTTAGTGAGATCAGGTAAGAGTTCAGCAATTTGAACTCAAGTTTTCATATTAAATGTGCTGTGCTATCCATTGCTGAGAAGAAATTTCTAATTTTGCAGAGAATAGATTAGTATTTGAATGTATTTAAGCACTTAAGAGGTAGGCAAGCTATAAACAATTAGAAAGGATATATCATTAGAGACGTGTTAGAACAGCAATTAACAGCACTGCACATCATCAAAACAAAATTAAATAAATTCCCATTAAACAGGGAGGCAATCGCAGAAGGATATCCCATTGTATAATGCTAGTAAAAGGAAAATAATACAGTACACACCCCGCCTTGACATGGGATACCGGAGCGTACACTCTTTGAGCTGTAGGGAACACGCTGCATGGAGTTCGGGAGGAAAGGTGTAAATGGTTGTAAATGTGAGGCTGGCTTTGTGTCAGTCAGAAATGAACACTGCACTCAGATTGCGGATTTGGCCACTGT
The DNA here is from genome assembly GCF_965140235.1 of Caretta caretta. NCBI lineage: Eukaryota > Metazoa > Chordata > Testudines > Cheloniidae > Caretta > Caretta caretta. Next base: position 937,791 of record NC_134231.1, read on the forward strand.
GTGGGGCTGTGTTGGGATAAATGGAAGGTGAACGCATTAGCACAAGCGGACAGGCTGTGGAATATTAATCACAATGGGACTTCAGTCACTCTCATATCCACCCTGGCTGTGCTTTTAGTAATCAGTGACAGGGGCGAGTCTGAAATGGGACCTGTCTTTCCCAACCTAGAACACTGGCAAGCTCTAGGGGAAGGGAGTTTTTACGGGCAGCTTGAGGGTGGGGCCTCTTTTGTGCATGGGTTTTAATGACTTGGTGAACATGAAACTCAATGCAAAACTCTGCTGATGCCACCAAGGTTTGCATTGTTGTCAACCAAATGACAATTCTGTTCTCAGGGTTCCTCGGCACAGATTGGTTTGCTCAAACCTCAGCTCCGATTTACGTGAATGTTTTGCCCTGGGTGTACGTTTGTGGGAGAATTTGTCCCACCGTTGGCAGTGGAAACTGACAACAGCCTTGACTGGTGCATTGTAGAGGAGGACATGTTGTCCTTAATAAATAAGGAACTTGTCACAACAGCCTTGCCCTGTATATCCTGCCCTGGCTTCCCTAGAGACTGAAACGGACATCCCCAGCAGCTACTGCCAACTCTAAGGCAGCAACCTTCCAGCTCTTGATAATGCTGCAAGAGGAAGCCAATATTCAGCGCCCAGGAGACGGAGGCACGAGTGCAGAAAATAGGAACTGCTACCTGTGAGCAATGGGGTACGCTAGCAGCCTGGTTTCGTCTGCCCGTGTAATTGCTGGTGCCAGCTGAGTTGTTAATGTTTTGGAAATGGGGAAACCAACCTGGTTTTGTGTTGTGTTTATCTGGAGCGATGTGTCAGGCTAGTTTGTCATACCTGTGCAATCCCAGCAGACACTGCTGACATCAGGCGCAGCAGCTCCATTATGTAACCGGGCCTACCAGGCTCTGCGACGCAATGAGCGCAGGGAGCTGGAAATCTGAAGGGACAAGCCAAACATGCCCACCCACCTCAAGGAATTGGAGTGGCAAAGACCCAGCCCGGAGCTTTCCTTCCGATACAGCGAAGATGTTGAGCTGCTGCGCTGATGGTGCCAGCAGCAGGGTATCGGAGCCGGCACGTTCCCCTCCATCCATCTCGGTATTTGTTCCTCTTCAGCTGGCTCTGAGCAGCTCTTCCAGCAGCTGCAGCAGTGTTTGTTCTCCTGGCAGGCCAGGCCAGGCCCCTACTGTCTTGGTTTCTTTGTGCTCCAGAGTAGAATGTTTCCTTCTGACAAAGCCCCTATAAAACCCAATGCCTCCCAGGTATTTGGGTGCTTTTGAATATGGGAGCAACCATGACTGGTCCACAGACTGTTCTATTCCCTGGATTAACCTACTGCTGAATGCAGAGGGGAGGACATAAGCCCTGTAGTGCAGCTCTTGGTGATACCTCCAGGCTTGAGACACAATATTTTAGAAGAAGCAATGCTTGCACAGATGGCTCTTCCAGGAATGTTGCTACAGGGAACGGAAGCAGCAGGGGGAAGGGGCATAGCTGTGCAATTGATTCATTTTATTTGACTTTTACCTTCTGTTTGTATCTTGCATTTGTCTTTTGTTTAAAAACAAAAAAAACCCCCAACCCACTTACAAATCAATCTCCAGTTCTTGGATTCTGTACGCTGTGAAGTGCGGCGCATGTACCCTTTGGCCACGCTGTACCTGCTGTGGTCTCTGCTGCCGTTACAGGAGATTGATTCTTTGATGCAAAATTTTGGAAAGAATTTTCTGGGACAGATTTTACTTTTTCTCCTACATTTGTAGCTGTTGAACAAACACCATTTATGTCCCAATTTAGAAGAAACTCCAAAAACAGCCTTTGCTCCACGAGCATACTCCCTACAGAGCTGGTATTTGTAAAGAAAACCCCTCTTTTCCTGTGGAAATAGCCGGCCGTTTGTCACTAAAGTCTCATATTTCAGCCCCATAAGAAAGGATTAATTGTGCAAAAACAGGTTATGAGCTTTCCAGGGCTCATCCCTGTCCCCTTTAAGGTACCATATGTGGCACTAGTGAGCCAGATTTTTGTAAGTGCTCAACACCCAGCAGCTCCAATAATGGGAGCTGAGCCCATTTGTAAATCAAGCCCCAATTGTGGAGGCTGAGCACTTCTGAAAATCTGGCTGTCTTGTACTGCAGAGAGTCCAGGGTAGAACTTGCACGTGTTTCTGGGCTTTGGAGATTGGATAGTTTGCTCTCGCTCTAGCTGAATATTTTTCTCTCTGTATTGTAGACTTTTTTTGCAACGCTTGAACTTGCCTATGTGTCAATGTAGCACTGATCTTCGCAGAGTTAACTTGCTTTCTGTGGAGTTTGATTCTTTGGAAAACAGATGCAACTGAGAACTGCCTCTATCCCAGACATCAATAGGACACCTTCATACATCTCTTTCCCAATATACAATGGATGTGGTTGAATGAAACCTGAGCAAATAATTTGTAGTGAATAATTTATTGGATGAATTTAGCTTTTTTTCTGTTCTGAGATGGAGTGAGCCGTGTGTGACTTACCCAGATAGATTAGTAATTCAGAATGATTGAACACATCATTTCTGTGAATAATTCTGAGTTTGATAGTTGAGCTGGGATGGTTAGTTTTAACTGGACACTGGAGTCACAAGGTGTTTGTTCTCTGGCTAGATGAACAAATCCGGTTTCCAGTGAGAATCTTTGCCCTTTACAAGTTCAAAATTTGCTTTCCATGAATATTCTCTAATATGTATGTTTGTTCAGCAGCTAACACAATGGAGCCCTATCCTGGCTGAACCCTCTAGATGCTGCTGCAAAATAAATGATAATTACATGTAAAGTTCACGGTCTCCTACAACCAATAAATAAAGCTGGTCAAATATTGTTTGGTCAAAACTGAAACTTTTCACAGAAAAATGTCAATTCAGACCAAAAAAAATTCCTACAGGAAACGTTGAAACTAAAATTTGTTTCATTTCAACTTCAAATGATGCTTTGTTTTTGATTTTTAAAAATCAGAAATAAAATGACATTTTGATATGATGTCTTTCTAAAGCATTATTCAAAATGAAATGGAAATGATGATAGTTTCATTTTGAATTGTCCATTTGAAACAAATGTTCATTTCAAATTTGATCTGAAACTTCCTGCAGAAAAAATGAGGGGTTTTTTTTTCCAGCTGATTTCAATTTCTATGATGATCTCCCTTCCATCCCCCCAAAAAACTTCTCCCAGGGGGGAAAAAAACCCTATTTTTCTAACCAGTTCTAGAAATAAATTTGTTCACTAAAATGTTCAGAGAAAACACACACGGGGGTTTCTTAGATTATAATCAATTTGGGTAGGGGATCAAATCTTCCCCTAGCCCTGATTCTCACTGGGCTCTTTTGGCTCTGACTGCAGCAGAAATGAACAGAAACAGCAGGGGTCTGAACGCCGCCATTGCGCACTCAAATGGTCAACGGAGGGAATATTTGCAGGATTTTCCGAGGCGTGCACCAAGCTCAGTTTCTCAGTGGAAATACCCAGGAAGGGCCTTAAATGGACACAGCACTGAATTTTCTGTGCCCAAACTAAATTTCATTTGTCTGTCTTTGTGTCAGGACTTATAGGAACAGGGTCCCTGCACAATCATGAGACAAGGTTGTTTATAACCATATGCACTTCTCTGCAGGGGATGATAATGTCTAGGCCTGGATGCCAACATGCAGAAAAGAGATTTGGACCAAAGCTACATCTGGCTCCTTGGAGAGCTATGCAGGGCTATATTCGCAAAAAGAACAGGAGGACTTGTGGCACCTTAGAGACTAACCAATTTATTTGAACATAAGCTTTCGTGAGCTACAGCTCACTTCATCGGATGCATGATGCATCATCCGATGAAGTGAGCTGTAGCTCACAAAAGCTTATGCTCAAATAAATTGGTTAGTCTCTAAGGTGCCACAAGTCCTCCTGTTCTTTATGTAGGGCTAGTGGCATCCTGCAGTCTCCTCTAGCTCTGTAATAGGATTAGGGACCCTGAAGGGCCTTGAGCTGTCCTGAAGCACTGGCACATAGAGTGGTCTCGTGCTGCTCTGTCCTTTTTTTTTGAGGCCATGTGGATCAGCTGCCGTTGCAATGCAGTGTGGGTGTGGCTGCAGCGGCCAAAGGTGGTGGTTTGTTTTGGAAGACCGGGTGATTGCAGGGGAAGGTAGAACAGACTGGGGCAGGCTGCATCTTACAGCTGGCTTCCATTGCTGTTATGTAATGTTCAAATAAAAATAATCCAATTGTTCATTTCACAAGCTGTCTGTGCCTTAATAATCACAACCACACACTCACCACTTGGAAGCATGGCAGGATGACTTCACAGCTCCTGATATTTGGGGGCTTGATCCTTCTCCAATTTAAATCAATGGGATGACAGCCATTGTCTTCAATAGTGCAAGATCAGGTTCTGGGCATGTAATTCTGCATATATCACACCCCCAAGATATATCCACACATGTGATGGTTTGGCTTATAGCCACAAACACATTACAATTTATTCTGAGTGGCCTCTTCCATGCAAAGATATAGATTATATGTGGGGAGAGAGAGAGAAACCTTGAAACTACCACTGTATGATCTCTCCTTGAGCACTGATTTTAGTGCAGTGGGAATAATCTGCACCTCTAGGCCATGGAGTGAAATCTCAGCTCCACTCTGCATATAAAATTAGACATTTCTATGTGAGAAAGTGGGGGAGAGAGGAAAGGCATATAAAATGAGGAGGTTTTAATCTTGCCAAACAGGAATAGTCTGTTTCACTTAGTTTCTCTTCTCCATCTCTGAGCCATCAGTAATAACCCCTTTATTTCTTGCTTTCCTTCGCACTATTTTGCCAGGGAATAAAAACAAAACAAAACACAATTCGTTGATGGTTCTGCAGATACTAAGCAATCTTATTCCCAAGGGCAAGAGTAGCAGGAAAAATGACAAAAGAATCTGAATGTTTGCAGCGTATCTTCACTTGCAACTAGACATGCAGCAAACACTGCGCTCATTTTGTCTTTGTAACAACTCTCTCCATTCCCCTCCTCTGCTCTGTCTCTCCTATATACAGCTACTGTACCTCAGCTCTCATCTGCATTAAAATCCACAAATACTTCCCCCTGTACTGTGCCCTTTCTCTAACACTGCTTTTAGTCCAGGATGCAGCTCATGAGTGCAATGATGTGTGTTGCTGGACTTGGGGTATTTGCTTGCAATGAAGCTGCATCTATCCAAATGCAGAAAATACACTAGCAAGGTCCATTCACATTGTGGCATTGAGCTGCACAGGATGTTGCTTTAGAGGTGCCGGTTAGTTTACAAGTGGAGACAGGTTTCAGAGGAGCAACCGTGTTAGTCTGTATCCACAAAAAGAACAGGAGGACTTGTGGCACCTTAGAGACTAACCAGTTTATTTGAGCATAAGCTTTCATGAGCTGCAGCTCGCTTCTTGAATGCATCCGATGAAGTGAGCTGTAGCTCATGAAAGCTTATGCTCAAATAAATTGGTTAGTCTCTAAGGTGCCACTAGTACTCCTGTTCTTGAAGTTCTTGAAGAGGAGCACTTACACGAGAGGAAAGTGATCAGGAACAGTCAGCATGGATTCACCAAGGGAAGGTCATGCCTGACTAATCTAATCGCCTTCTATGATGAGATTACTGGTTCTGTGGATGAGGGGAAAGCAGTGGATGTATTGTTTCTTGACTATAGCAAAGCTTTTGACACGGTCTCCCACAGTATTCTTGTCAGCAAGTTAAAGAAGTATGGGCTGGATGAATGCACTATAAGGTGGGTAGAAAGTTGGCTAGATTGTCGGGCTCAACGGGTAGTGATCAATGGCTCCATGTCTAGATGGCAGCCGGTATCAAGTGGAGTGTCCCAAGGGTCAGTCCTGGGGCCGGTTTTGTTCAATATCTTCATAAATGATCTGGAGGATGGTGTGGATTGCACTCTCAGCAAATTTGCGGATGAGACTAAACTAGGAGGAGTGGTAGATATGGTGGCAGGTAGGGATAGGATACAGAGGGACCTAGACAAATTAGAGGATTGGGCCAAAAGAAATCTGATGAGGTTCAACAAGGATAAGTGCAGGGTCCTGCACTTAGGACGGAAGAATCCAATGCACCGCTACAGACTAGGGACCGAATGGCTAGGCAGCAGTTCTGCAGAGAAGGACCTAGGGGTGACAGTGGACGAGAAGCTGGATATGAGTCAACAGTGTGCCCTTGTTGCCAAGAAAGCCAATGGCATTTTGGGATGTATAAGTGGGGGCATAGCCAGCAGATTGAGGGACGTAATCATTTCCCTCTATTCGACATTGGTGAGGCCTCATCTGGAGTACTGTGTCCAGTTTTGGGCCCTACACTACAAGAAGGATGTGGAAAAATTGGAGAGAGTCCAGCGAAGGGCAACAAAAATGTTTAGGGGTCTGGAACACATGACTTATGAGGAGAGGCTGAGGGAACTGGGATTGTTTAGTCTGCAGAAGAGAAGAATGAGGGGGGATTTGATAGCTGCTTTCAACTACCTGAGAGGTGGTTCCAGAGAGGATGGTTCTAGACTATTCTCAGTGTTAGAAGATGACAGGACAAGGAGTAATGGTCTTAAGTTGCAGTGGGGGAGGTTTAGGTTGGATATTAGGAAAAACTTTTTCACTAGGAGGGTGGTGAAACACTGGAATGCGTTACCTAGGGAGGTGGTAGAATCTCCTTCCTTAGAAGTTTTTAAGGTCAGGCTTGACAAAGCCCTGGCTGGGATGATTTTATTGGGGATTGTTCCTCCTTTGAGCAGGGGATTGGACTAGATGACCTCCTGAGGTCCCTTCGAATCCTGATATTCTATGATTGATAAGTATGTGATGTGTGATTTGAATACCACTTACCAAAACTGAGGAAGACCAAGCATTTGAATCACAACTAGAATTGTAACCCCAAGATGAGAGTTTTAGGGGCACTTGTATGAACTGTTTCCATTACAATACTTTATCAGAGAAATCTGTTCTCTTCTATTTTCTGTTATTGTTACCGTTTATGCCACTGCAATGAAGTATCCAAATCTGGATGCCTGATAAATTCACTGCTAGGTAACAACATGTTGCACTACTTTGATTTGACATTCTGCGTTGCGGCTGGCTCACCTGTTTTTTCTCCCTGTGGGAGAATAAAGGAAGAAACTGGATGAGCAGATGAAGAAACACTGAATAGGACAAAGTAGTCCAGTGCACGTCAGATGTTTCAGGCTGTCTGCAGCATGTGGTGACAAAGGAGCCCATGCACATGGGGAAAATAGAAAGCAAAATTCCTGGAGAAAGGGGGTGCGAGTAAAAAGGATATAAACCTCATGTTCACTAAAATCATTATGCACGTGGGGTGTAATCTGGGTTGGTTTTGGATAAAACCAGTCCGGCTCACAGACATGCATGGGGTTCAGCCCCTCCTCCTCCTAAAACAATGAGGAGTCCTTGTGGCACCTTAAAGACTAACAAATTTATTTGGGCATAAGCTTTTGTGGGCTAAAACCCACTTCATCAGACGCATGGAGTGGAAAATACAGTAGGCAGGCAGGTGTGTGGGTGTGTGTGTGTGTGAGTGAGTACACACACACACACACACACACACACACACACACACAGAGCGAGAGAGAGAGAGTACATGAAAAGATGGGAGTTGCTTTACCAAGTGTGTGGTCAGTGCTAATGAGACAATTCAGTTAAAGTGGAAGCGGGCTATTCTCAACAGTAGAATACCAAGGGAGGAAAAATCACTTTTGTAGTAGTAATGAGGCCAATGTCATCAGGGTGGCCCATTTCAAACCGTTGACAAGAAGGTGTGAATATCAGTAGGGGGAAATTAGTTTTTGTAGTGACCCATCCACCCCCAGTCTTTATTCAGGCCTAATTTGAGGGTGTCCAGTTTGCAAATTAATTCCAATTCTGCAGTTTCTCGCTGGAGTCTGTTTTTGAAGTTTTTTATTGTTGTTGAAGAATTGCCACTTTTAAGTCTGTTATTGAGTGTCCAGGAAGATTGAAGTGTTCTCTGACTGGTTTTTGGATGTTATGATTCTTGATGTCTGATTTGTGTCCATTTATTCTTTTGCGTAGAGACTGTCTAGTTTGGCCAATGTACATGGCAGAGGGGCATTGCTGGCACATGATGGCATATATCATGTTGGATATATATTGAATATATCCGTCAGGAACAGTATTCCTGATAATGTCACGGCAAACCTGGTGGCTGAACTTTGTGACTTTGTCCTCACTCACAACTATTTCAGATTTGGGGACAATTTATACCTTCAAGTCAGTGGGACTGCTATGGGTACCCACATGGCCCCACAGTATGCCAACATTTTTATGGCTGACTTAGAACAACAACACCTCAGCTCTCGTCCCCTAACGCCCCTACTCCACTTGTGCTACATTGATGACTCTTCTTCATCTGGACCCAGGGAAGGAGGCCCTAGAGGAATTCCACCAGGATTTCAACAAGTTCCACCGCACCATCAACTCAGCCTGGACCAGTCCACACAAGAGGTCCACTTCCTGGACACTACAGTGCAAATAAGCGATGGTCACATAAACATCACCCTATGCCGGAAACCTGCTGACCGCTATACTTACATGCCTCCAGCTTTCATCCAGAACCCATCACACGATCCATTGTCTACAGCCAAGCTCTACGATATAACCACATTTGCTCCAATCCCTCAGACAGAGACAAACACCTACAGGATGCCGCTCTGCCATGTACATTGGCTAAACTGGACAGTCTCTACGCAAAAGAATAAATGGACACAAATCAGACATCAAGAATTATAACTTTCGAAAACCAGTCGGAGAACACCTCAATCTCCCTGGACACTCAGTAACAGACTTAAAAGTGGCAATTCTTCAACAAAAAAACTACAAAAACAGACTCAAATGAAAAACTGCAGAACTGGAATTAATTTGCAAACTGGACACCCTCAAATTAGGCCTGAACAAAGACTGGGAATGGATGGGTCACTACAAAAACTAATTTCCTCCTGCTGATATTCACACCTTCTTGTCAATTGTTTGAAATGGGCCACCCTGATGACATTGGCCTCATTACCACTACAAAAGTGATTTTTCCTCCCTTGGTATTCTACTATTGAGAATAGCCAGCTTCCACTTTAACTGAATTTTCTCATTAGCACTGACCCCCTCACTTGGTAAGGCAACTCCCATCTTTTCATGTACTCTGTGTGTGTGTGTATTATATTTTTTTATATATATAACACACACACACACACACCTCTGCCTACTGTATTTTCCACTCCATGCATCTGATGAAGTGGGTTTTAGCCCATGAAAGCTTATGCCCAAATAAATTTTGTTTGTTAGTCTCTAAGGTGCCACAAGGACTCCTCGTTGTTTTTGCTGATACAGACTAACATGACTACCACTCTGAAACCTGTCATCCTTCTAACTAATTCTAGGGATTAGGACTTTCTTGCACCTTCCTCTGAAGCATTGGGTGCTGGACAATATTGGAGATAGGACACTGGGCTAGAGGGGCCATGGATCTGCTCCTGTGTTCCTAACTCTGATGTGAAGTGCAAGTGCTGAGCACCCACCCAGTGCAGAGCTCCTACTCTGTATGGCATTTAGGTAATGGAATGTCAGAGAGATTTGGAAAGTCTTTTAAGACGCAGTGGGTTTTCAGTGGCATGTTCTAAGGGCACCTTTTTTCACTGGGCATGTTTCTCGGCTGGACGTAAAGCCAAGTGACTTCTAAAGGCAAGTGACCTTTTCATCCAGCTCTCACTGCATTGAATGCTCAGTGTCCTTCAAACACAATTTGAAATGGTGGGATTGATTTATTTTTATATAAATATAAAATCTGTGGGTGGGGGGGAAAATGCATAAGTCGGTGGCCTGAGTAGGTAACCCTGAGCACAGTGCCCTTTGCAAGACCTGGCTCTGCCCCGCGGAGAGCCTGGGGATTCAGATTAGAAGAACTGTGCTACGTGAACAATGTGCTAAATTGTATTCCCTAGGCTTTTGTCAACAAAGCTTCACTATTAAAATGCCTTTCTCCCTTCAAAGGTGCAATTGCTTTTTCCTCTGTGCCAGAAAGCGCTTTGCAGGGAAATCCTTGTGAAACTCGCCTGTAAATGAAGCCCATTGCAGTTATGGGGTCACTTGATTCTCTGGTTAATGCACACAGAGGTCACTGCAATGTATCTAGTGAGGGGTGAATACAAAACATACACCACCCTGGAAGGGAGGCCGAGGGGAGGGGAGAGGTTTTTACCATGAGCCTGGAGAATGATGCTGGAAGGATGTGGGCATAGCAGTTGGAGATGGGTGTTTTTAGCTGAGCTCCCTGAACAAATGTGGCACCGGGATCCAGGTGAAAGCTCTGCATGCAGAGTAGTCATGGCCCACCCATGGAAAGATACTGTGGGGATGAGGGGCATGTAAGTACCTAGATTTATGCATTGTTCAGCTGAACATGGCTACCAGGGCTTGGAGGAAGCAAGAAGTGACTCAAAGCTGATGCAAGGGTCAGAAAAGCTGTTTGTTTGTGTCCCCCCCGCCGCCTTTGTGTGCTTCTGCTGCTCAGCTGTGCTACTTACATGACAAACTTGACAAGCAGCATCCCTGTTGTATGTTTGTAGAGGACATGACATCACAGGGCCCTGGCCTCTAGGTGCTACAGCAGGACAAACAGTAGTAATAATCCTGGATGAAGTCTCCTTGTGTGCTCCTGAGTCAGACCCATCTCAAAGCTAGAGGAACTGGAAATCTCAGAGAAACTCTTCTCATGTGATTTCCAGACCAAAGAGTTTGGGATAAATGCAGATGAACACTGGCTTACCTGAATGAATCTCTTGGAGTCTTCTCCTCCAATGACAGGTTTCAGAGTAACAGCCGTGTTAGTCTGTATTCGCAAAAAGAAAAGGAGGACTTGTGGCACCTTAGAGACTAACCAATTTATTTGAGCATAAGCTTTCGTGAGCTACAGCTCACTTCATCGGATGCATACTGTGGAAAGTGTAGAAGATCTTTTATACACACAAAGCATGAAAAAATACCTCCCCCCCCCCACCCCACTCTCCTGCTGGCAATAGCTTATCTAAAGTGATCACTCTCCTTACAATGTGTATGATAATCAAGGTGGGCCATTTCCAGCACAAATCCAGGGTTTAACAAGAACGTCGGGGCGGGGGGGGAGGTGGGTTAGGAAAAAACAAGGGGAAATAGGTTACCTTGCATAATGACTTAGCCACTCCCAGTCTCTATTTAAGCCTCAGTTAATTGTATCCAATTTGCAAATGAATTCCAATTCAACAGTTTCTCGCTGGAGTCTGGATTTGAAGTTTTTTTGTTGTAATATAGCAACTTTCATGTCTGTAATCGCGTGACCAGAGAGATTGAAGTGTTCTCCGACTGGTTTATGAATGTTATAATTCTTGACATCTGATTTGTGTCCATTTATTCTTTTACGTAGAGACTGTCCAGTTTGACCAATGTACATGGCAGAGGGGCATTGCTGGCACATGATGGCATATATCACATTGGTGGATGTGCAGGTGAACGAGCTTCTGATAGTGTGGCTGATGTTATTAGGCCCTGTGATGGTGTCCCCTGAATAGATATGTGGGCACAGTTGGCAACGGGCTTTGTTGCAAGGATAGGTTCCTGGGTTAGTGGTTCTGTTGTGTGGTATGTGGTTGCTGGTGAGTATTTGCTTCAGGTTGGGGGGCTGTCTTTAGGCAAGGACTGGCCTGTCTCCCAGGATTTGTGAGAGTGTTGGGTCATCCTTCAGGATAGGTTGTAGATCCTTAATAATGCGTTGGAGGGGTTTTAGTTGGGGGCCGAAGGTTACGGTTAGTGGCGTTCTGTTATTTCCTTTGTTAGGCCTGTCCTGTAGTAGGAGACTTCTGGGAACTCTTCTGGCTCTATCAATCTGTTTCGTCACTTCCGCAGGTGGGTATTGTAGTTGTAAGAATGCTTGATAGAGATCTTGTAGGTGTTTGTCTCTGTCTGAGGGGTTGGAGCAAATGCGGTTGTATCGCAGAGTTTGGCTGTAGACAATGGATCGTGTGGTGTGGTCAGGGTGAAAGCTGGAGGCATGGAGGTAGGAATAGCTGTCAGTAGGTTTCCCGTATAGGGTGGTGTTTATGTGACCATCGTTTATTAGCACTGTAGTGTCCAGGAAGTGGATCTCTTGTGTGGACTGGACCAGGCTGAGTTTGATGGTGGGATGGAAATTGTTGAAATCATGGTGGAATTCCTCAAGGGCTTCTTTTCCATGGGTCCAGATGATGAAGATGTCATCAATATAGCGCAAGTAGAGTAGAAGCGTTGTTCTAAGTCAGCCATAAAAATGTTGGCATACTGTGGGGCCATGCGGGTACCCATAGCAGTGCCACTGATCTGAAGGTATACATTGTCCCCAAATGTAAAATAGTTATGGGTAATGACAAAGTCCAGCCACCGGGTTAGCCGTGACATTATCGGGGATAGTGTTCTTGACGGCTTATAGTCCATCTTTGTGTGGAATGTTGGTGTAGAGGGCTTCTACATCCATAGTGGCCAGGATGGTGCTATCAGGAAGATCACCGATGGATTGTCGTTTCCTCAGGAAGTCAGTGGTGTCTCGAAGGTATCTGGGAGTGCTGGTAGCGTAGGGCCTGAGGAGGGAGTCTACATAGCCAGACAATCCTGCTGTCAGGGTGCCAATGCCTGAGATGATGGGGCGCCCAGGATTTCCAGGTTTATGGATCTTGGGTAGTAGATAGAATATCCCAGGTCGGGGTTCCAGGGGTGTGTCTGTGCGGATTTGATCTTGTGCTTTTTCAGGGAGTTTCTTGAGTAAATGCTGTAGTTTCTTTCGGTAACTCTCAGTGGGATCAGAGGGTAATGGCTTGTAGAAAGTGGTGCTGGAGAGTTGCCAAGCAGCCTCTTGTTCACATTCCAACCTATTCATGATGACAACAGCACCTCCTTTGTCAGCCTTTTTGATTATGATGTCAGAGTTGTTTCTGAGGCTGTGGATGGCATTGTGTTCTGCACGGCTGAGGTTGTGGGGCAAGTGATGCTGCTTTTCCACAGTTTCAGCCCGTGCACGTCGGTGGAAGCACTCTATGTAGAAGTCCAGTCTGCTGTCTCGACCTTCAGGAGGAGTCCACCTAGAATCCTTCTTTTTGTAGTATTGGTAGGGAGGTCTCTGTGGATTAGTATGTTGTTCAGAGGTGTGTTGGAAATATTCCTTGAGTCGGAGACGTCAAAAATTAGATTCTAAATCACCACAGAACTGTATCATGTTCGTTGGGGTGGAGGGGCAGAAGGAGAGGCCCCGAGATAGGACAGCTGCGTCTGCTGGGCTGAGAGTATAGTTGGATAGGTTAACAATATTGCTGGGTGGGTTGAGGGAACCATTGCTGTGGCCCCTTGTGGCATGTAGTAGTTTAGAAAGTTTAGTGTCCTTTTTCTTTTGTAGAGAAGCAAAGTGTGTGTTGTAAATGGCTCCAATGTCATTTAAATCCGTATTTAGAGCAGGTGCTCTCTCTCTGGTTCTATGTCTCACCTTCCCTCTGAGTAATGAGCCCATTTGCTCTTCGATAGCTGCTAGCTCTCACAGCTCCCATCTGTAATGCAGCTCTTCCTTACAGCTGTCTCCATGCAGAGAGCTGCAGCAGTTCCTTTGGGGGATTTACACTGTAAATTAAATATCGGCTTTCTCAGGAAGTCCTGGTGAGTGAAGCACTTGCAGCCATTGAAAATAAATGTGAATGTCTTTCTAAGTTTCTCCTTGAAAATCCTGCAGTAAAATTAAAATTATTATTATCCAGGTTTCGCCTTGAGCTGCATATTCATTACCGCATGTGCTTCGGAAGCGGCTAGAACGCTTTCCTTCAGTGTAGACTTCAGGTGCTTGAAGAATAGTTTATTGTTTTGATCTAGAATAAAGAGAGATGTTGGGTTTTTAAGAGAAGCTCAGGAAGGTGCAGTTGGAATGTGGTGGTGTTGGCTCCCCTCATAAACAAGGCAATGAATAACTGAAATGTGGGGAATAGCAGAGACAAGTGGATTAAAATTCTGATGTTGAGAAAACTAAGGGAAAGAAAGGAAGTACCATGTCCTTTGGCTTGGTCTCTAGGAACGGAGGGCTCTTTGGAATCTCTTGCCTTGTCAGAGACAAGTGATTCTCATGAACAGTATTGACAGCCTCATCCATATTCTTTTTCCGTGGATAGATTGGATGCTTCTGATGTTATCTGCTGTCGCTCAGGCTGTCCAGGTGTAGGGAATTTTGTGCCAAATGTCGCCTGTCTGAAGGAATAATAGGCATTGTTTACTGTCAGTACAGTAAAAGATCACAATGTGTTTGCCCAGAAAAGCAACCCAGTATCTGAAATATTAATGTGGAGGAAGAGCACACATGCCATTCAATAAATGCTGGAGCCAAAGGTGCTAGGATAGTCTTTGAGCAGCAGAAGAGAGCTCCTATATGTGTTGCTACAGGCTAGAATGTATACCTGCAAAATCTTTTTTCTCCCTCCTGCTGCCTGTTCCTTGACTTCCAATCCATAGCAGGGAAGTCATCCATGAAATGCCCTGTGCTTCTGATTTTCTCCATGGGTTAATTTTCCGTTGACATATCATCGAGCGTCTGTCCCCAAAGGTTTCAGAGTAACAGCTGTGTTAGTCTGTATTCGCAAAAAGAAAAGGAGGACTTGTGGCACCTTAGAGACTAACCAATTTATTTGAGCATGAGCTTTCGTGAGCTTTAGCTCACTTCATTCAGCTGTAGCTCACGAAAGCTTATGCTCAAATAAATTGGTTAGTCTCTAAGGTGCCACAAGTACTCCTTTTCTTTTTGTCCCCAAAGCAGTCTTTCACGGGCGGATGAAGTTTTTGCTACGCTAGGCATGCTTCTTGCTAAAGGCTCCAAATGGGTCTTTAGCTTCCATTCCTAGGGAGCGAATATGTGGCAACACAGCAGAGATTTGGAAAATTTTATGGCAATAAAAGAGTCATCTTGAAAGATTGCACAATATGAGGGACAAATTACTGATCAAACTGTGGAGTAGAGTGGGCACAGTTGAGCAGGAAATATTGACTGCAGAATAATCTGAAATGACTGTGTCATACAGACCCAGAGACTGTATAGTCCCAAACCACCACCTCATCTCAACAGACTGAAGGCCCCTGAGCAGTTGTGCTGTACTAACTACAAGTCATTTTCAGCGGCAGAGCCATACCTAATGCATTGACCTTACTACTGCTATATCCCACGGGTGCAGATCCCTGCAGCCGGGACTGAGCGTGGGAGGGAAAATTCAACACTTCTGAATATTTTGAATATTTTTTTGTGTTAATGTTACAAGGAGCAGTAAAGAAAAATAAACTGATGCGCATGAGAATGCATGAGTGGTCCTGCATCAGCCTTTGTGTACGTGTCTGTGTGTATCGTGCTCAGATACCACAACAAAACAGCCACTTCCTAAAGTACAATTTAACAGCAGGAGGTAAAATTGGTCTAGGTAGATATGGCCTTGTCTGTTGTACTAAAGAAACACACTGACAGATATTTTATGATGAGATGGTTACTACCTACCTTTTCCCCATTTTCTGCATACAGTAAGCGGAGTCCCCAGGATAGCATTAACCACTAGATCACGTTGCTCTTTATAAAAACCAATTTAGATTAAACTGGTTCTTTACGAGGCTACTTATTAGCACATTGTTGTCAACATTAATGGCCAAACATCATTTCTAATGCACTCCCAGTGCTAAAATCTACTGTTGAGGAGAAGTAGCAGCAACAGCAGACTAGATAGAGCCTGATCTAATTTGACTTCATGCCAGGGCTCCCTTCAAACAACATCACATTTCTGGACGAAAATAGTTTAAACTATAGAGGCTTCTTTCAGAAAACCAGAGAAATACACCAAGGGTGAGACCCTGGAGTTCATGGTCCCCTGACATTAACAGTGATTGAAAGTCCGTGGGGACGCTGGCATTGTTAACAGCAATACGTGTATCTTGCTCTTGAAATAACAGTGAGCATAATTAAGATAATAAATCAGTTAGTCCGGACAGATCCAGTGAGGCGTGAGGGGACATTCGTTTCTTTCAAAGTCTTCATTGTTGCTTTTCAGGAAGGTTTTATTTTAACCTTGCAATTTTCACTTTTGATTTAGATTTCAGGTATTCGTGAGATGAAGGATTAACTGTCTCCATGCGTTCTGACAAAATCCACCCACACTTTATACACTGGGGTTCTACTGAAATTGTCACACTGACATACTTCTATAGCAATTTGATTCAAATACATGATACTAAAATAAAACCAACACAACAAAATTATTTTATATATGCGAGAACGAACGAACGAACCAACACAATGCACTGGAGTAGCGTTAGCTCTTCTGATTCTGGTCTCCAATCTGGTATTGCAATTCCAGTATCAGTAGTTAAGTTAATATACCTCTTGAAAGTCTACAATCATCCTGTTAACTGACTCTGGGCTCAAAATATTTGTTTGTGATCTCTGTGGGCTTTGCTTTTAAAAGGAACGTGTAGGAAGATATGTAGGGTTACACAAATCCAAAGTTGAAGCTAAACTTCCATCAAAGTGGCAGTTAGCAATATGAAGCGTGTGCAGATGCGGATTTGCCTGCACTATATCTTCATGCTCCCTTCATGCCATTGCCCACAGGGCTAGTGGGTAGAGCTAGTGATGAAGTATTAAAAAAGGAGGACTTGTGGCATCATCTAGACTAACAAATTTATGTGAGCATAAGCTTTTGTGAGATACATGCATGCATCCGATGAAGTGAGCTGTAGCTCATGAAAGCTCATGCTCAAATAAATTGGTTAGTCTCTAAGGTGCCACAAGTCCTCCTTTTCTTTTTGTGGATATAGACTAACACGGCTGCTACTCTGAAACCTGATGTAGCATTGTGTCTGACAAGGAACAAATAGTATATGTTTGTTAATGCACTTTCCCTCTGGCACACCTTGCTGAAATTTGCAGGCAACGTAGAATGGCCCACAGGGAGAAGCTCTCCTTTCCCTCCTAGGAGCGCTCCCTGCATGCTCTAATGAGGTATGTTGCTAGCAGGTGGCATAGGGAAGCTTGTGCAATGCCGACCTGTTGTGGATAGACAGAAGCCTTCAGTATGTAGGGTGGGGCTGTCAATGTGGCACCTTTGATGAGCACTACAGAGCGGAGAGATCAAATGAGTAGAATGGTTAAAGAAAGCTACATTGGCTTTTTAAGGGAAGAAATATTTAAAAGGGCATGGTACACAGAATGTGATATGCACAGAAGCAGTGCAGGATTGCTCCTCTCTTGAGTGATGACAGCAGCAGCTGCCGTGAGGCTAAAACTTCTAATTCAAAAAATAATAAATAGCAGAACTGTAGGTCTGCAGGCTTAAAGAATTTAATATGCCACTGCAACGTTGATAAAGTGTTTGTGTGCAATCAAAAAGTTTGTGGCTGACAACAACTATAAAAGTTGCTGTGAGAAGCAGATATTCCACAGAGACTCTTCCCTGCTCTAAGTGATTTTCTCCCTGTGCTTGGAACTGCACAGCAAATCATCCTGAAATACAGATTGAAGAGCAAACTTCCCATTTTTAATATCAACCCATGTGCAAGATTTGCCTGGAGCAAGAGACCAAAGAAGGTCTGAAGGGGAAAGAGGTCTTTAAATGTGCTCAGTCTTATAGCCAAAAAATCCTCTGGTCTGCACCCAGACTCCCATCAATAAATGTAGCTGGGAACAGAGTCTGAAATATCTATTTTCTCATTTTCCTCTGTTTGAACTAGCATTTAGAACCAGTCACAGTGCTTGGTCTCTCTGGTAATATAACTATGTTCAAGCATGATGGAGTGTAGAGTAAAACATTTCCCTCCTTGCAGGATATGTTCAGTTTGTGGTGTTAGATAGGAGATACTTGGACTGCAGGTAACACTAAGGTTAAAGATTTCATCTTAGAATGTAAAAAGAACAGGAGGACTTGTGGCACCTTAGAGACTAACAATAAGCTTTCGTGAGCTCATGCTCAAATAAATGTGTTAGTCTCTAAGGTGCCCCAAGTCCTCCTTTTCTTTTTGCGGATACAGACTAACAGGGCTGCTCCTCTGAAACTGATCTTAGAATGTGTGACTCCGAAGACAGACAGTTCATACCTTGGGGTTCCAAATTTTCCAACCTGTAAATCAGTACCCAGAGCACATTGGGCCAAAGCTGCTCCCTTTTAACTCCAATGGGTGTTCTGCTTTTGGCTTCACTGGGACCAGGATTTGGACCATAGTGTAGATATTCTAAATATGGAAGAAATCCTATAGAGAAACAAGAACAGCATGGATTCCTGAGAGCCTCATTCCCCTCTCCCACCACTGGACACGCTGGCCTTCTTTGCCCCAATTCTGATTTACACTAGTTAAGTGAAAGCAGAATTAGGCTCAGAATTTGGAAACTTTAAGGAGAAAAGAAGGAAAAAGGAGACACAGAATCCAAACACCCCCCTACTGCCCCCCACACAGCTCCAGAAGAATTTAAAAATAGGCATTGTTGTTGCACAGATAACCCAGAGATAGCCCGGCCGATCACTGCCACATATATAAGGAGTGAAAACCCTTTTGTTTATACGCTAACTTTAAACTATTTCCTAATTCATAATTTACCCAATTTCAAACTCTGTTAGTTTCTGAGAGGTCTCCAGTTTGCCCCTTGGTTGGAAAAGCACAGCCCATCGTAGCACCCAGGGCTCTATTCCCCGTTACAAGACTGTGCTGTCTGTGTAGCTACGTAAATAGTTGAGTTCACAGAACAGGTGCCAGGGGATAGTGCTCAAGAATACGTAGCATAGTTCCTAGGTGCTGTCGAGCCAAGGGAACTTGTGCCCTGCAAATAGCTTCTGCAGTGCAGCTCTCTGTACCAGTTCTTAATCCTCCCCACTGATGGGGATGTGTCATGTTTCTCACTGGCGATGGGGAGCTGTGCTCCTGCACGAAGGGGAGAGCCAGCACCCTGAAGTGGCATTTTTCCTGTCATGGCAGAAGCACAATTTGAAACTCTTCCTGTGACGAGACTGTACCTGCCTCAGATCAGTTTTGAGAGTTTATTCTGCATTGGCTTCACTTCCGTTATCTTGAAGGTTTAATTTTCCAGAGCGCAGCAGAAGGAGATCTAGGGAGTGAAGCTTCTATTCTTTCTAGTGAATGAGGTGTTTGGAGGGAATGGGATCCTGGCATTTAAAACTCATTCCCCTGCTCCAGGAATTCCTTGGCGTCCAGAACTGGAGAGTTGGTTCCAGTGTTTAGATTTCTTTTATGAAGGTGACTCGAAGAACAGCAGTGTTGTTTTTAATTAAAGTTGTCAGGCTTTGGCTGCGCTGACCTCAGGTGATTCCTGGGCTGAGAAGGAGACCTAGATGAAACAGCTCCTTTCATTACTCACAAGCCAGCAGCTCTGCGTGCAGCAGGTCATGGCTTTTCCTCAGCCATTTGTTTTACTTAGAAATGTTTCTCAAGCTTAGTTTTCTCCTTCCTTTTTTAAATTGCAGCATTCAAGAAAGAGGAAAAGCTGCTAGGGTTTGCAAAATGTTCCCAGCCAGAACCACGTAACCAGACCGCTCCTGCAAAGGTTAGGCGATCCGGTCTTGCCTGAACTTGTTCATAACTTTCATTGGCATGAGGAGAAGGGGGTGTCTGTGTGTGTGTGTGTCTTCTTGCATACATAGCTACTATCCAGGCAGAGGGATGTCAAAAGGGCATAATGGGGACTGACCACAAGAATGCTGACACTAGAATTGATGGACAGTAGTCAAAATACTATAAAGACTATGAATCCTCACACAATGGTACAAATGAGTATCACTTTGTACCGACAGGGAAACGGAAGCACAAAGTGGTTAGGTGACTGGCCCAAGTTGACACAGTTAGGAGCAGAACTCCGTTATTCCTGGGTTGCACGTGGGGTCCACCAGATGCCGCTTCTTAGCTGGAGGCACAGAATGAACTCTGCCAGGGTAGGAAGTGCCTCAGTCTCTGTGCAGTGTCATCCTTATATATTGTGTATAGGGGGAAAAGCCACTGTGTCCTGGGGGACTTCGTTCTGAGCAACATGCTGAAGGTCTCATGCTGCCAGAATTAAAACATCCTTGAAATTTCTAAAAACTGTAGAGGATCATTTCCTAACTCCAGAAGTGTTGCATCCACCACAGGGAACCCTGTATTGGACCCTGTCGTGACAGATAAGGAGGGATTGGTCGTAGAACTAAAAATTAGTGATTGTGTACATGCAAGTGTTCATGACTGAACTATTCTGTTTGCACATTACTGGTCTGGACTTTACATTTGTTAAAATACACTTGGTGCTTTGAAAGAACCAATTTCACCACGCTGAAAACCATTACAAGCAAAATGAGCTGGGAGAAGGAATTGAAAGTGAAAGAAAATTGGGAATTGTTTAAGAATATTTCCCTACCTGCTCAAAAAGCCACAATTGAGAAAAGGCTATGGTGGTTAAAATAGCAACCTGGCTTAGCGAGGAAATGAAAGCAGCTATAAAATGTATAGATATACAAGTAAAATGTGGGGAAAAAAGTTGATAGCAGTGAATATAAACTAGAATCTAGGAACTGATGCCAAAAGGATACCAGGAGAAATCTATAGCTCGTATTGTTAAGGACAATAAGAAACAATTTCCATTTACCAAGGATCATGGTGGATTCTCCATCACTGATAAATTTTAAATTAAAATTGAATGTTTTTCTAAAAGATATATGCTCTAGGAATTATTTTGGGGAAGTTCTGTGTCCTGCTTTGTATATACTAGATAGTCACAGTGGTCCCTTCTGTCTTTGGAATCCATGAATGTATAAATCTATTAATTCTTTAAGTGTACTAGGAACAAAAGGAACCCTAATAATGGTATGAGTCTGTTCCTAGATGGGAATGGTAGAATTGTCAATAACAATGCTGAAAAGGCAGGACTGTTCAATACATATTTCTGTTCTGCATTTGAGAAAAAGCCAGATGATATATTCGTCATATGATGCTGATGAAATACTTTCCATTCCAACAGTAACTCAGTATGATGTTACACAGCATCTTCTCAAGTTAGACATTTTTTAAATAATCAGGTCTGGATAACTTGCATCCAAGAATTTTAAAGGAGCTGACTGACTCAGGTGCCTTGTGGATTATTAATATTGATGTTCAATAAAAGTCTTGAAACACTGGGGAAGGTCCAGAGGTCTTGGAGAAACTAATGTTGTGCCAGTATTTAATATGGCTAAACTGGACAACCCAGGTAATTATACGGATACTAGGCGGACACAGATCCCAGATAACTTAATGGAATGGCTGATATGGGACTCGATTTAGAAAAAAATTGAAAGAGGGTAATATAATTTATGCCAGTCAACATGGATTTATGGAAAATAGATTTCTGATGCTGTTGCCTAAAGGGGTGATGTGATCCTTGGATGTATTTACAGGGGAGTCTCAAGTAGGAGTAAGGACATCATTTTACCTCTGTATTTGGCACTTGATGTGGCCACTTCTGGAACCCTGTGCCCCATTCGGGTGTTCAAGAAATCCCTTGCAGGATTGGGAGATATTTCATATTGCCAGGTCATCTTAAATTAGTGGAATAAAGCAGCAATGGACACATTCCTGTTCCTGGCCTGTGGCGTGCTGATTGGCTGGAAGAAAGCTGCTTGTGTGCTGCAACCAATTAGACTAGAGAAATGAGGGGATTTTTTTAAATGTACAAGAACATCGCTCCCATCAGTCCCCGCTCCCCACATATAAACCAAACAAACCAGTATCCCAAACAGAGGTCTGACATGCGAGAGACTCAATGAAATCCAGTAAGGGCATGGCTGTTGCTACTGATTTTGCACAGAAGGTGCCCAGATACTATGATGAAGGGCGGCAGGATAAAACTCTAAGAAAGATCAATCGATAGAGCTTTTGTTAATAAAAAGCAAAATAGCTCCTGTCCCTGGTCCCTCCCGGTGCCAGAGACCAAATGTTTCCTATCTGAATAAGCAGAGCTACTCTGCCTGAAACTACCATTGTCTTTAATTTCCTGGGACCTGCTTGCTGCTATTATCCAGCAGAGAATGTAATTGTATAATCTCACCTACGGTGCTGCACTCTCTCTCTAAATAAAAGCCTGTTGCAGAACTGTGATTTATAACGCCAGCCTCAAGAGGATGAATCTGGCTTTATGCTGCAAGTTTGACTCCTGTTTGTCCTACATTAAATCACTGCTGTTTTGCTTCTATATCACCTTTGCTGTATTAAAGAAATTCAAAGTAGGTAAGTAGATAGATTACCTATCTATCTATCTATCTGTCTGGACAGGTAGTTATTTTATCTAATCTATTTGGTTCTATGGCTCTTATTGCCATAGAACCTAAACTCTGATATCGCAGATCTCTGTTGTTGCAGAAGGAAAACAGCCCCTTTCCTTGCTCTTTTCATTGGAGAAAGTTGTCTTTAAACTGCATTACATTAAGCGGAATTTTTTCCCATTTGAAGATAGTTCCTTTAGTACAGAGACTAGAAGTAAAAATGTCAAGTGCATAGCACTTGATTCAGCCACTAAAGAAGTACTCAGACTCAGAGAAACACAGCGCACTCTGAGGACAACTTTTGGGGCTACAGCAGATGAATCAGTAGATTTCTTCTGGACGAGGATTCTTGTTTCAGAGCTGGCAGTCTTATAGATGTGCCTGTTTTTGTCTTTAAACTGTAAATCAGGTCTTTTTATTTTTCAGGAACTATTACAGATAAAGAGATGGGGAAAATCAGGGGTCCAGGCCTAGGTCCCATTTTATCCAAATACCTCCGAATTCAGGTAAATGGTTCTGGTGTAGGCTCTTTTCCCCTGACATCTACAAGAATATGGTTGCAAACTGTCAGTAGATGGAGAGTTATACCAACCTACCATGGCTCTCATTTAGTTTGGAGGAATCTCCTATGGCATCTTTGTACACAGAACTGACTCAAAGCATGTAACGAGGAGGAAATGGGGCACTTTGTATGTATGTATTAGCATCAACAATACTCACTGCTGTAGTATCTAAATGTCTTCATGCCCCTCTGTTCTCTGAAACATGGTGAAGGGATAGAAACTGTTCAACTGGGCCCCCGAGTTCGATTCAAAACACTTTTCTCTCCTGAAGAAATTTGTTCTGCTCAGTGACAGGTTTCAGAGGAACAGCCGTGTTAGTCTGTATTCGCAAAAAGAAAAGGAGTACTTGTGGCACCTTAGAGACTAACCAATTTATTTGAGCATAAGCTTTCGTGAGATGAAGTGAGCTGTAGCTCACGAAAGCTTATGCTCAAATAAATTGGTTAGTCTCTAGGGTGCCACAAGTACTCCTTTTCGTTCTGCTCAGTGGCATTTTAAGTTCTTTGCAGAGCACAGTGCAGCAGAGAAGCTGTCAGCCCGTGTCATATCACTACCTCTCAACACTTACCCTTTCCAACACCTTCAAGCTGCAGATTTCAAGTCTGCAGCTTGGAGGGACCAGCAGGACTGTTTGCAAGCAGGATGTTGTAAATAATCACTTTGCTCTTGACAAGTTATTAAGGTGATAAATACACATATAAATGCAGGAAGTATCACTGATAAAGTGGGTTGACAAATCTGCCCCACTATCTCCTACCCCTTACAGTAAATGAGAGGCTTACTAAATACCTGCAAAGGTTTGGGATAGGTCCTGAGCTCTAGTCTAGCAGCAAATCTCTGTTGGATAATATGAGCCGCAGTTCATTTATGTGAGGGATCTTTATTGAACTCGATTTTGAAGTTATGCCTAGAACATATACTCTCCCATTTTCAGCACATGTAAATCTAAACATCGAATAAAGGCGAGAGCTGTTTTACATAGAGATGGCACTTTGGTTGCCTTTTAATGATGGTGTTTTGAGATCACTTATTGTACAGCACTTTGTCTCATCCAGAAAAGAACACTTAAAATGATTACTAAAATCTTGTCTTTTAATCTTTAAAAATAATCTTTCTGAACTGCATATAAACTCAGCTAGATAGCAGAGTATAGCTACATACTGCCAGACTGCACGAAGCACAGAACTAAACAGACCAAAAATGAAAAGCAACGTTGTCCTAGTGATAATGCTTTGCACTCTCAGCTTTCCATTACTCAATATCTTCAGAGCATCATAACAACACTGGGCCTGATTCTCTTTTGTTGGTACCATTCAATCAGTGCAAAGGGGTCTGTCAGCGGGCTGTGCTCACTGGCAGCCCCCTTTTACACAACCGGTGCAGTACAAAGCACCCGTGCCCCACAGTGCAGCTGAGAACAAGGCCTGTTCAGTGCTATGTACTGCGTCCAAATGCGCAGTATCAATGTCACTTGTCAATACTTCCTGCCCAGTTCGGGCCCAATCCAAAGCCCACTAAAATCAATGAGAGCCTTTGCACTGACTTTACTGGGTGCTGGATCAGGCCCCAGGTTTCCAGTCGTGCAAATCTCTAGTGAGTGAAACACAAAGAAAAGTTCATATGCTATTGCGACAAGTTCGAGGAAGAAACTCGGTGGGACCAGTGACATATGGGACTTACTTGCACAGCTCAATCCTTTAAAATTCAAGTGGATTTACTCTGTCATTTTTAAATTACTTAATCACTTGTCTTGACTTTTAATCTTTGATAATGCAGGCATTTGAATTTTCCTCTATTTAGCTCTGCCCACAGACAGATTTGAGGTCTGTCAGGGAAAATCCATATTCTCAAACCTTATAAGAAGAAAAGGTGGGGAAAGATACATTCCACTATTTATCTATATTTATTTATCCACTATCTTCACGGATTTGTTCCATCTTTTTATTTGTTTATTTTAATTTATTGCATGATCCTGCTTAAAATGCAGAGTCACATTTACGCATACAAATTTAGCTCCACGTTCGCACCATGGAAAAACTCTTCCGCCACTCATTAATGGTAATTTAATTTTTTAAAATTGCAAATCTGTGATCTGAAATTATAATATAGTGGTGCAGTTGTTCTGCAGGGCACTCAAAAATGGAGACTCAGAGCAAACTTGTTTGCATAATAGCAGCTGCTGTGCATGTCTGGATTTTGTATGCGTGTCTGTTAGCTGCAGATTTCTTCCCTTAGATCTACAGGAAGACAAGGATTCTGATTAAGTGAGGCCCTGAAAGCTTGTCTGCAGCAATTTAGGGCTGTTGCTGTGGAAGCTTTAATCCCTCTTTGATATATTAAAAATCACAGGATTTTTACTAATGTGAGGAGCACATTTCATTTTCCCTTTTCAGCTGTCCAGACCACAGTGTGGAACTAGCACTTACGAGCTCCCTCCTATGAGCTTGGAAAAAGAATGATCCCACCTAGGCCCCTCCAAACGTTTTCTGTTCCTTCTGCACAGAAACGAGCCCTTTGGAAACTTTCCTGAAGTATGAATAATTTGGGAATGCTTAGGTGTCTGTTCAGCAGATCCTGCTGGGGTGGACCTATGTTCCTTGCTCTGGGTTAACACATGATTTCAAGGAGACACATATTTGATGGATGTATGACTTTGCCAGAAGAACTTGATAATGTAGGAGATTTATTAAAGCATTACACAAAGCGTGCTCTCTGTCACAAATTAGACAACTCTTCTGCATCCCTGCTGTAGAGTATTTCTCTTTGAAGGCCTTGGGGTTCTGTCAGACATAAAAATAAATGTGGGAAGGAGTCTTGTCGCTAGCAGAATTGGGAGCACTAAGGGGCAAGGGGTTTAATTAACCAGGAGGGAGGTTGGTACTGGCCACTCCTAGAAGCATGAAACAAATGCGGTTTGAATCAAAGTAATGACTTTGCATAAAATGGAAAATTATTAATGCAAGAAATACCATGAAACTGACCCTCGATGCAATTTAAAGTAATTGTTGTTTTCAGGTTTCTTTTTGCCTCAATGGCACTTTTCTTGTAACTGGTTTCAGAATAACAGCCATGTTAGTCATGTTAGTCTGTATTTCCACAGTATGCATCCGATGAAGTGAGCTGTAGCTCGCGAAAGCTCATGCTCAAATAAATTGGTTAGTCTCTAAGGTGCCACAAGTACTCCTTTTCTTTTTTCTTGTAACTGAAACTGAAATAACCAGGTCTGGAGTTTAACTGCTCTCAGCCTATTTCTAAGTGTTGTTTGTTTTCGGCCATTAAAAACTGGAATATTTATACTGGTAAATTCTTCCCATCAGAGGTTGTTGTTTGTTGTATATATTACAGAATGTCGATGCTATTCGCTCTGTTCCTAAGCTATCCTAAGACAAAATGAAAAGGAGGACTTGTGGCACCTTAGAGACTAACCAATTTATTTGAGCATGAGCTTTCGTGAGCTACAGCTCACTTCATCGGATGCATACCGTGGAAACTGCAGCAGACTTTATATATACACAGAGAATATGAAACAATACCTCCTCCCACCCCACTGTCCTGCTGGTAATAGCTTATCTAAAGTGATCATCAGGTGGGCCATTTCCAGCACAAATCCAGGTTTTCTCACCCTCCACCCCCCCCCCACAAATTCACTCTCCTGCTGGTGATAGCCCATCCAAAGTGACAACTCTTTACACAATGTGCATGATCATCAAGTCGGGCTATTTCCTGCACAAATCCAGGTTTTCTCACATCCCCCCCGCCCCCATACACACACAAACTCACTCTCCTGCTGGTAATAGCTCATCCAAACTGACCACTCTCCAAGTTTAAATCCAAGTTAAACCACCACAGATACAATTCTGTGGTGACCTAGAATCCTATTTTTGACGTCTCCGACTCAAGGAATATTTCCAAAATACCTCTGAACAACATACTAATCCACAGAGGTCTCCCTACCAACACTACAGAAAGAGGGATTCTAGATGGACTCCTCCTGAAGGTCGAAACAGCAGACTGGACTTCTACATAGAGTGCTTCCGCCGACGTGCACGGGCTGAAATTGTGGAAAAGCAGCATCACTTGCCCCATAACCTCAGCCATGCGGAACGCAATGCCATCCACAGCCTCAGAAACAACTCTGACATCATAATCAAAAAGGCTGACAAAGGAGGTGCTGTTGTCACCATGAATAGGTCGGAATGTGAACAAGAGGCTGCTCGGCAGCTCTCCAACACGAGTTTCTACAAGCCATTACCCTATGATCCCACTGAGAGTTACCAAAAGCAACTACAGCATTTGCTCAAGAAACTTCCTGAAAAAGCACAAGATCAAATCCGCACAGACACACCCCTGGAACCCAGACCTGGGATATTCTATCTACTACCCAAGATCCATAAACCTGGAAATCCTGGGCGCCCCATCATCTCAGGCATTGGCACCCTGACAGCAGGATTGTCTGGCTATGTAGACTCCCTCCTCAGGCCCTACGCTACCAGCACTCCCAGCTACCTTCGAGACACCACTGACTTCCTGAGGAAACTACAATCCATCGGTGATCTTCCTGATAACACCATCCTGGCTACTATGGATGTAGAAGCCCTCTACACCAACATTCCACACAAAGATGGACTACAAGCCGTCAAGAACACTATCCCCGATAATGTCACGGCTAACCTGGTGGCTGAACTTTGTGACTTTGTCCTTACCCATAACTATTTCACATTTGGGGACAATGTATACCTTCAGATCAGCGGCACTGCTATGGGTACCCGCATGGCCCCACAGTATGCCAACATTTTTATGGCTGATTTAGAACAACGCTTCCTCAGCTCTCGTCCCCTAAAGCCCCTACTCTACTTGCGCTATATTGATGACATCTTCATCATCTGGACCCATGGAAAAGAAGCCCTTGAGGAATTCCACCATGATTTCAACAATTTCCATCCCACCACCAACCTCAGCCTGGTCCAGTCCACACAAGAGATCCACTTCCTGGACACTACAGTGCTAATAAACAATGGTCACATAAACACCACCCTATACCGGAAACCTACTGACCGCTATTCCTACCTCCGTGCCTCCAGCTTTCACCCTGACCACACCACACGATCCATCGTCTACAGCCAAGCTCTGCGATACAACCGCATTTGCTCCAACCCCTCAGACAGAGACAAACACCTACAAGATCTCTGTCAAGCTTTCTTACAACTACAATACCCACCTGCAGAAGTAAAGAAACAGATTGATAGAGCCAGAAGAGTTCCCAGAAGTTACCTACTACAGGACAGGCCTAACAAAGAAAATAACAGAACGCCACTAGCCGTCACCTTCAGCCCCCAACTAAAACCCCTCCAACGCATTATTAAGGATCTACAACCTATCCTAAAGGATGACCCAACACTCTCACAAGTCTTGGGAGACAGGCCAGTCCTTGCCTACAGACAGCCCCGCAACCTGAAGCAAATACTCACCAACAACCACATACCACACAACAGAACCACTAACCCAGGAACTTATCCTTGCAACAAAACCCGTTGCCAATTGTGCCCACATATCTATTCAGGGGACACCATCACAGGGCCTAATAACATCAGCCACACTATCAGAGGCTCGTTCACCTGCACATCCACCAATGTGATATATGCCATCATGTGCCAGCAATGCCCCTCTGCCATGTACATTGGTCAAACTGGACAGTCTCTACGTAAAAGAATAAATGGACACAAATCAGATATCAAGAATTATAACATTCATAAACCAGTCGGAGAACACTTCAATCTCTCTGGTCACGCAATCACAGACATGAAGGTCGCTATCTTAAAACAAAAAAACTTCAAATCCAGACTCCAGCGAGAAACTGCTGAATTGGAATTCATTTGCAAATTGGATACTATTAATTTAGGCTTAAATAGAGACTGGGAGTGGCTAAGTCATTATGCAAGGTAGCCTATTTCCTCTTGTTTTTCCCTCCCCCCCCCCCAGATGTTCTGGTTTAACTTGGATTTAAACTTGGAGAGTGGTCAGTTTGGATGAGCTATTACCAGCAGGAGAGTGAGTTTGTGTGTGTATGGGGGTGGGAGGGATGTGAGAAAACCTGGATTTGTGCAGGAAATAGCCCGACTTGATGATCATGCACATTGTGTAAAGAGTTGTCACTTTGGATGGGCTATCACCAGCAGGAGAGTGAATTTGTGTGGGGGGGGGGGGGGGTGGAGGGTGAGAAAACCTGGATTTGTGCTGGAAATGGCCCACCTGTTGATCACTTTAGATAAGCTATTACCAGCAGGACAGTGGGGTGGGAGGAGGTATTGTTTCATATTCTCTGTGTATATATAAAGTCTGCTGCAGTTTCCACGGTATACATCTGATGAAGTGAGCTGTAGCTCACGAAAGCTCATGCTCAAATAAATTGGTTAGTCTCTAAGGTGCTACAAGTCCTCCTTTTCTTTTTGCGAATACAGACTAACACGGCTGTTCCTCTGAAACCTATCCTAAGACAGTTGGCAGAGATGCTGTCACAGTGACTAATCGTTATTCTCTCTCTCTCTAACCATCTCACCTTTGTCACGTGCCCATTATCAGAGTATTTAGGCATCATGTCACTGCCGGTCTGTGTCATAGCTGGTCAGCATGCTGGTTTCCTGGTGCCACTGGCACGTGTACTGTATTGTTCACTTGCATTTGACTGACCTGAGGACCTAGCAGGTCCTTCACCCTTCAACACTGTCCTAAATATTCTTGGGGGAGGGGAAACAGCCCTTAAGTTGCTAACCTGGGAAGAGTTCATACCTGGGAAGCGTATTGTATTGTGGAGCAGTTAGTGCCTCACATGGAACTTGGGCCTGTGGGTGACTGGGGTCTCTCTTCTTTAAGTCCACAAATCTTTTATTGCCACTTCCTGAGAGGTTGAGGGCTGTTATCAAACAAAACAGAGCGTTTGCACTTGAAAGCAGTATGTTTGGATTGGTTTGGGGGGGGGGGTTGTTTTTTTAACACCTATGGAACTAATTTGGGCCTTTTCCCTGCCAGTGGAGCTTAGTTCCAGGAACAGTCAACCTCCCAGATTTTCAGAGTATTGGGCAAGGTTTATCTGAGACTACCACTAAAAAAAGGAGAGAAGGAGAATCAGGATTCCTATGCTAGCTCAGACCAAGGTCCATCTAGTCCAGTATGCTGTTTCTGGCAGTGGACAGCACCAGAAGCTTCAGAGGAAGGCATAAAAGCTCTAATGCACAATTATCTGCTAATTTGCCCATAGGTTTCAGAGTAGCAGCCGTGTTAGTCTGTATTCGCAAAAAGAAAAGGAGGACTTGTGGCACCTTAGAGACTAATAAATTGGTTAGTCTCTAAGGTGCCACAAGTCCTCCTTTTCTTTTTGCCCATAGAGGAAGTTTTGCCCTAACCCTATGCAGTTATTGGTTTACTTATTTCCTGGAGCATTAGGTTTTATATCCCTTATACATTTTTATCCTATCTTAAGTACAGCAATTATGGATGTTCCAGTTGTTCATATAAATGTCTAATCCTTTGTTATTAAATCTCCCCTGGGATGGAAATCTTTCTTTCCCTTTAATAGTTTGTGTTGCCATTCTCTGAACCTTTTCCATTTCTGCTCTATCTTCATGGAGCTGGGCAACCAGGACTGAGTGCAGCATTCAAGATGAAGTTGTACCACTTATCTCTGTATCTGATGGCTTTACAAAATTTCCAGGATTAAACTCTGTTCCTCAGCCTTGGTGAAAGCCCTGTGAAATGTTCTCTGAATGAGTTATTTACTCAGGGTTTCCTCCTCTCGCATCCCATGATTGATTTTTATCAAGGGGACTGATAAATCTCATTCAAGTTTTGGTTCTCTCTGCTGTCCAGGAAGAATGTTTTGATTGTTGCCTCACCAGGTTTTGCTCTTCCTTCACAGAGTCGGAAACACGCAAGCAAAGTCAGACTTTACTACATGCTACATCCCATAGACGGAGGCTGCCCGGCCAAGAAGCTCCGATCAGAAAACGTGAGTATGTTTCAGAGCCTTATTCTGCGCTGCTTTGTGAATTGGCGCCCCTGTGCAAAGGCATGTACTTCTGTAGCAGCTTCAGAGGTAAGAGTTGGGGTAGCTGAAATGCTGAGTTACTTGAAACAATTTTCCATAAATGATACAGAAAATATGACCTGCCAGTAATTGAACTTTTAGTTTTTACTTGGTCGTTTCTAAAACAGAGAGACCTCACAACACACCTATAGTGTGCATTCAGAGCCAGATCACGCTGCCTGAAACACCTTTAGCTTGTTGGCTGGTGAACTGCATGGAAACGACTGAAAGGATAATGACTACGTGGATGATGGCACTTTCAGTCAAGTTCCCTTTGAATTTGGAGTAGTAAAACCTGCTCTTTAATTGTGATGGTTAAAGTTCTGTAACTGTTCCACCGTCAGTCTGGATTGAAGTCCTTTCGGGTTCCATACATTCAGATGATATTTGTGTACAACTTTCTCATGCCAGGGGAAAAAACATCAGGGAGAGAACAAGTGATAGCAGAGGGAAGCACTGTGTGAGAGAGGCAGCTAGAGAGAGATTCATGGGGGAGAGTAACTAGTCAAATGAAAACGAGGAAGGAAGAAATACACGTCAGTGAGCAATTTCCATTCTAGTGTGTCCTGTAACCCTTATTCCACTCTCCCTTATGGCCTTTGAATGGATGAACTTCAGTTTCTTGGCAATTCTCTGCGTACTTGGCTGTGACAGCTTCTCTCTTTGCCCATCTCAAGATCCTTTCACTTAGGTCCATTTTGATTTGCCCTCATTGCTATCTCTCTCTTTCTAGTTTAGATCACTGGGCACAAACAGTTCGGTGTGGGAGATTTAATATTCATGGGAGCTGGGCAGCAAAAGCCATGGACATCACACTAAAAATATTTCTTCCTGTGAAACAATCCGTTCTTCAGATCTGGGTCTTGTTGAAAGCGCCCTCCTGGGGTCTCTCACATCATCCCTTGGTGCCTCCAACCTGATTTCTGATTCCATCCTAACCCTTCCCTGCACATTGCTCAGCATCCAGGTGCTCACCCTTTTTGCTTCTGAAGCCCATTTGACTTCCTGTTTTCTCCTGCTCATAAGAAACCAGCCTGACTTTGCTCTGACAGCTCTGTGCCTGCCCTTGTCCTACACACCCCGTAAGTCTATATGCTCTGTGTCTATGTAATACATCATATCCCCCATCTGTCCATTAGGTGATCGCCATGTGATAATTTTGCTTCCCTTATGTATCCTTTGGCTCTTCTAAGCTCAGAGTGTTGTTCCTGCACAACAGAACTTGTTTCAGTCTGTTATGATTGTCCTCTCCCAGGCCTTCCAAGGAGGAATATGCTTGTCCCTGCTCAGATATTATCCAGTCCTTTGTATCCATGTGTAACCACAGAGTTGAGATATTTAGACCGTCTCTTGAAGGCAGCTTGATAACATCATTACCGTGTCGAGGACACAGCTGTATCCCGCTCATTTCAGCTTGATGGTAGTGTTACTGATGTCACGGCATAGTGACTTTGTTGGATCATATTAAGGAAGTTCTGTATTAAAATCACAAATGAGTTTGATTCCCCATAGTTTAAATTCCAGGGTATTACTAATTAAGAGGTCTCTTGGTTTTTGGTACTGTTTCTCTCCCTCTATGTGTGAAACTTGCAAGCTGCTAACTGCATTAGTACATTCTAAGACAGAGTCTGTTCTCAAAGCAATTCACAGAGAGAGACTCAAAGCAATACTCTGTAACAACAGAAACAGCACCCAGAGACTCCCCACCCTTTTGTTGTATTAACAATTGTGATTAAAATAGAGATAGAGGATGTATGTGGATGGATGCTTGGTGTGGATAATAACTGAATGATCAGGGAGGTGCCAGCCTAAGAATCCAGTGTCCATCCGCTGAAGAAGGCGTCAAGTGGAAATAACCAGAGGAAACCCCCCCCGAGGGCAGACTGGAATCCACCCAACAGCCTCAAGGATGGGAGAACCAAAGAACAAGATAACATCTAGCAGCACGGAGCCATCAGGAATGTGCTATCTCCTGATTGATTCAGCAACAGCATGATGAAGCAATTCCCATAGACTGGCATAGGAAGAAATTCCTATAAAAATGGACTCTAGAAAGTGAGAACTTTGGGGTCTGATTCTGCAAACCAACTTCCAGGAGCATCAGATGAGCATCTGACAAGGCCCTGCTCCCTCCTCATGTCCAGGCCACCTGGCCAGTGGCTTGGCATGAGCAACTCTAAGGCTGGTAACTATGATAACAACCTTGCAGAACCTGTGTGTGTGTGTGTGTTTGTATGAATGAATGTGTGAATAAATATGAGATTGAATGGAATGTTATAGCTATAACTAACTGCTTACTATGATTCTTTCTGTATTCACAATAAATGTGGTATTTTGCCTTTTTCCCTTCAATAAGATCCTGCTGGTTTTTATTTTATTGGTATAACAACTTTAATGAATATTAAAAATGCAGTTATTTGAGTATGATATTACTGGAGCCCAGTTATGTTTCTCTGTAAAAACATACATTACCAAAAAGGGTACCTTGGCCTCCTTGCAGAGAAAATGGTCTATTTGTGACACTCTAGAGAATCATAGAATATCAGGGTTGGAAGGGACCTCAGGAGGTCATCTAGTCCAACCCCCTGCTAAAAGCAGGACCAGTCCCCTATTAAATCATCCCAGCCAGGGCTTTGTCAAGCCTGACCTTAAAAACTTCTAAGGAAGGAGATTCCACCACCTCCCTAGGTAACGCATTCCAGTGTTTCACCACCCTCCTAGTGAAAAAGTTTTTCCTAATATTCAACCTACACCTCCCCCACTGCAACTTGAGACCATTACTCCTTGTTCTGTCATCTGCTACCACTGAACAGTCTAGATCCATCCTTTTTGGAACCCCCTTTCAGGTAGTTGAAAGCAGCTATCAAATCCCCCCTCATTCTTCTCTTCTGCAGACTAAACAATCCCAGTTCCCTCAGCCTCTCCTCATAAGTCAGGTGTTCCAGTCCCCAAATCATTTTTGTTGCCCTCCGCTGGACTCTTTCCAATTTTTCCACATCCTTCTTGTAATGTGGGGACCAAAACTGGACACAGTACTCCAGATGAGGCCTCACCAATGTCAAATAGAGGGGAACGATCACGTCCCTCGATCTGCTGGCAATGCCCCTACTTATACATCCCAAAATGCCATTGGCCTTCATATCCAGCTTCTCGCCCACTGTAACCCCTAGGTCCTTTTCTGCAGAACTGCTGCCGAGCCATTCGGTCCCTAGTCTGTAGCGGTGCATTGGATTCTTCCGTCCTAAGTGCAGGACTCTGCACTTGTCCTTGTTGAACCTCATTAGATTTCTTTTGGCCCAATCCTCCAATTTGTCTAGGGCCCTCTGTATCCTATCCCTACTCTCCAGCGTATCTACCTCTCCTCCCAGTTTAGTGTCATCTGCAAACTTGCTGAGGGTGCAATCCACACCATCCTCCAGATCATTTATGAAGATATTGAACAAAACCGGCCCCAGGACCGACCTTTGGGGCACTCCGCTCAATACTGGCTGCCAACTAGACATGGAGCCATTGATCACTACCCGTTGAGCCCGACAATCTAGCCAGCTTTCTATCCACCTTAAAGTCCATTCATCCAGCCCATACTTCTTTAACTTGCTGACAAGAATACTGTGGGAGACCATGTCAAAAGCTTTGCTAAAGTCAAGGAACAACACGTCCACCGCTTTCCCCTCATCCACAGAGCCAGTTATCTCGTCATAGAAGGCAATTAGATTAGTCAGGCATGACTTGCCCTTGGTGAATCCATGCTGACGGTTCCTGATCACTTTCCTCTCCTCTAAGTGCTTCAGAATTGATTCCTTGAGGACCTGCTCCATGATTTTTCCAGGGACTGAGGTGAGGCTGACTGGCCTGTAGTTCCCAGGATCATCCTCCTTCCCTTTTTTAAAGATGGGCACTACGTTAGCCTTTCTCCAGTTGTCCGGGACTTCCCCTGCTTGCCATGAGTTTTCAAAGATAATGGCCAATGGCTCTGCAATCACATTACCAACTCCTTTTGCACTCTCGGATGCAGCGCATCCAGCCCCATGGACTTGTGCACATCCAGCTTTTCTAAATAGTCCCGAACCGCTTCTTTCTCCACAGAGGGCTGGTACCTCCTCCCCATTCTGTGCTGCCCAGTGCAGTAGTCGGGGAGCTGACCTTGTTCGTGAAGACAGACAGAGGCAAAAACAGCATTGAGTACATTAGCTTTTTCCACATCCTCTGTCACTAGGTTGCCTCCCTCATTCAATAAGGGGCCCACACTTTCCTTGACTTTCTTCTTGTTGCTAACATACCTGAAGAAACTCTTCTTGTTACTCTTAACATCTCTGGCTAGCTGCAACTCCAGGTGTGATTTGGCCTTCCTGATTTCACTCCTGCATGCCCGAGCAATATTTTTATACTCATCCCTGGTCATTTGTCCAATCTTCCACTTCTTGTAAGCTTCTTTTTTGTATTTGAGATCAGCAAGGATTTCACTGTTAAGCCAAGCTGGTCGCCTGCCATATTTACTATTCTTTCTACACATCGGGATGGTTTGTCCCTGTAACCTCAATAAGGATTCTTGAAAATACAGCCAGCTCTCCTGGACTCCTTTCCCCCTCATGTTATTCTCCTAGGGGACCCTGCCCATCAGTTCCCTGAGGAAGTCAAAGTCTGCTTTTCTGAAGTCCAGGGTCCGTATTGTGCTGCTCTCCTTTCTTCCCTGTGTCAGGATCCTGAACTCGACCATCTCATGGTCACTGCCGCCCAGGTTCCCATCCACTTTGGCTTCCCCTACTAATTCTTCCTGGTTTGTGAGCAGCAGGTCAAGAAGAGCTCTGCCCCAAGTTGGTTCCTCCAGCACTTGCACCAGGAAATTGTCCCCTACATTTTCCAAAAACTTCCTGGAGTGTATCCTACCTCTTGTAATTATGAAAGTAAATGCTTGGTCTTCCAGATGATACGAAGGGAAAAGGTTTCAAGGAAGCAACGTCTGTTTCAGCTTTACATCTCTGATGACATAGGCCTTTCCAACTGTACATGATCAACATCATTTTCCAGCTGACCTTTAAATAATGTGGAGGATAATATTTGCCATTATCTGATGCTTATGAAAATATGCTCCATTCCTTAAGCAGCCATTAAACCTTCATCCGAAAAAGCACTGAATTTACACAACCCAATTATTAGGCAGCCTTTTGTTTAATTTTTTTTGTAAAACAAACCTGGTGTCTTTGGCATACTGAGTGGTCATTGACCTTTTCTTTTAAATGTGCGCTTCACATTTCAGCTGAAAGTAATTCGAGAAGGTCGCAGGCTGGGACTAGGTCACAATTTGAGAAGGTCACAGGCTCTGAAATTTAAAGTCAATCATGACTTGACTTGGCAAATTTAGTTTTCATCCGGATTTCCCCGTCACCTGTAAATAGGGAATGGGCCCCGTTTAAGACTGACAGAGACGATGGAATCTTTTGGTATGCTTTGGGGCAGAGGTTGGGATGGGGAGAAATCCATTCGTACTTTCTTCCTGGTCCCGTTTGTACTATTAGGTACAGTTAAGAAGTATGGCAGGCAGCCCTAGTCGGCGACTACGCTTATTGAAGGGGCGGAGAGATGCTATTAAGACATGAATTGCCTGAGGAAGCATAAGAAATGAGATCAAAACATATTGCAAAGAGCACCATATGCCTTGTAAGGAATGCTACAGACAGTGAAACAAGGGAGCTGAAATGGTTGGTATCTATGAAAGAAGCATAAAGGATAGAGGCTGCTTTTTTTTTTTTTTTTTGAAGCTCAGATTGTGAACTAGCAGATAACTTATCAGTACATCACTTTTTTGTACTCTACATATTTTTTATAGTTCCTGGTGAAAGCTTTAATATATGCTTTAACTCATGTGGAATAATTACACAGAAATTAAAGAAAAATGCTCTGTTTGAAAGCCTAAATACTTCTAATAATGTGCATATCTTGTGCAACGCTTTTAACTGAAATTTCCATCTAGCTATAAACTGCTTGGCATAAAGGAATTAGTGTTGGGTGACTACAATTTCTTCTTTAGCAGCAATAGAGACAGGAAGAGCAGAGATGTTGCCATCCTGAGTTACCACACTCTACAGGGTTTCTAAAGCAAGGTCCCTGTGTGTATCCCCCTCCATTCCTGTCTGAGCGGAATCCTCTTGTTAGTTCATCACATGGCACAAAGTAGTCATGCATGATGCATCCCTCATAGGGGTTGTCATTTTTGAGGTTAGTCTACTGCAGTTGTGAGCTGTCGGGCTGCTACCTCCATAACTGGAGGCAAGAAAGTCCCTGAAACCTGCAATTGTGCTTGGACATGGCTAAGGCATGATCCCATCATACTCTTGAAAACACACACCCGTGTCGTTAAATGATAAAATGTCCAAATGAACTGGTGCCTGGTTGGTGTCCTGGCTGTGATGATTAGATGCATCTCATGGATATTGCTAAGAGGTCCAGGGTTCTTTCTCATGGTTGGACTCCTTAATAATCACACATGTGATATAAACTTTCTGGATGGGGTTTTCAAAAGTACTTAAGTGACATATTAGCATGAAGCTTATACTTAAGCATTGCCTTTTTGTTCTGTTTTTGTTTTTTTGTTCTGTCTTTGAACAGTGCCTAGCACTGTGGGGTCTTGGGCCATGACTGGGGCACTTACACTACAATAATATAAATAATAATAATTAATAAGTTGTATTGACTTTCAGTTGTGTTCCTACATTACTTAGGCATTTTTGGGGGGAGGGACAAAAAGTCTCTCTCTCTCTCTCTCCTGAACACATGAGGGGGGATGGGGAAGGATTGCATGTTACAAAATCAGCTTTCCTTCTAGAATTCTTTTCTTAAATGATGATGAAAATATTATTTGGGTGGCAACCAACCATACTCAGCTGACTTACAAAACTGCTTATTTGTCTGTGGGAAAATGACTTAATAAAACATAAAGGGGAAGATAAACTTTTATTTTAACAGTGGGTAGGTGCTGGTAGTTGTCAGCTTCAGGCTCAAGCTGTGGATCCATCCTCTCACAGGAAGAGTTCAGAGGTCAGGGTGGAAGGCTGGGCTGGAACCCGGGTCCAGTTGTCAGAGGAAGTTTCTGTCTCTCTCCTGGTGGTGGGAGCCAGCGTGGATGGCATCAGATGAGCAGACAAAGACTAACCCAGAACTGGGAACATTATTAAATCCAAGAAGTGTTGACCTGAGAGTCAACAGGCTTTACACCCAGGAGACCCACAACTTGTGGAGGTGGGGGGGGGAGAAGAGAAGCCAATTAAAGGCAGTGACCAATGCCCCCTTCCTCATCACTCTCTGGGTTTTATACTCTCAGTCCATGGAAAACTACCCAGACTGTCTGTAGCAGCCCTTTCTGTTTTAGCCTGAACAATATCAGCTTGTAAATAAAGCAGCTATGGACACAGCCTCAGAACATGCTCAAGTGTCCTGTTCTGATAATGGACACTGCAGTTGACACCATGTTCCTCCGTGATGCTGCTTTGGGAAAGGGAGACCGGCACACTCAGAATTCTAGGTCCCAGTTCGTTAGTCCATAAGGTAGGTCAGGTCTGTTGGTTCCTGGCATAGGGTGATTTACCCATTTAACAGGGAGCAGGGTCTGGTGTACGTGAGATTCATCAGCTGCCTCCCAGTCCCAACTGGGTTTAAGAGGAGGCACCTGGGCTGTATGAAAAGGAGACAGATAATGTCAGGGGAGAGCTGCCTAAGGAGGAGAGGAGAGACTTGGAGACAGGAAAGCAGCAGGGGAGAGCTGCTGGAGACAGAGAAGGGTGGGGGGCTGCCGGATGAGGAGAGGAGAGAGGCAGGAGCCATACAGAAGAGCTGGATCAGAGAGCTGCTGGGGAGAACAAAAGGTGAAGAATGTTATTGGTGAGGACTGGCCCCGGCTGGGGAAACCCACTGAGTCCTAGGAGAGCTCATGCAGAGGCTCCTGGGGACATGAAGAGCCAGCCTAGTTAAGGAAAGCTGAGTCCAAAACAAGAGGGTTGATGCTGGAGGGTGGCTACCAGCAGCAGGGGTTGGATTTACAGCCAGCGATGCCTGGGTACGTAGAGTGCTGTGGGAAGCCCCCTTGCAGCAGGCCTGAGTGGAGGGTTGTGGGAAACGGAGCCTAAGGAGAAGGGGTTGGTCCTGGAGGGAGGTTTCCCTGAGCAGGAGTAGGACTCTCAGGTGAGGAGGCCTATGGGGTGGATCAGTGCAGGGAGCCCTTGTTCAGGGGACCTGACCTGGGCCATGGGAGAAGAGGAGCTATGGGAAAGAAGTGGATCTGGGAACGCTCACGTGGATGGCAGAGAGAGCGAGGCCCTGGAACAGGGTCCAAGAGTGGCACCAGGCTGGAGACAGATTCTTGGGAGGCTGAGCTGGAAATGATGTCCCTGCCAGGGGTAGGGATAACTGTTGCGAATCTGTTGTCCTTTAGGGTTTGTGGAAGACTGGTTTTATCCTGAGGGTTCTGCAGATTATTTCCTGTGTACCTGAATAAATTATGCCCAAGAGTGGGGTTTCAAATGGACACAGACTGTGAAGGGGAAACTGAGGCAGGCATACTGGTGGTGCCATGGCCTGTCACAGGGATCCACTCAAGGTGAGGCTGCCCTGCTACAGTTCCAGTGCTACAATAGTGCTAACTAGATCTGAGTTTACTCTCATTTGGTAACTGACCCTTTTGCACCAGGGACGTGGTCTCTGTGTGAGATTCTTGCTGCTGTGCATTCCCTTGCTCCTAGAGAATACGGTGACCTGACCTGTGGCTTGGAAGTTGGACATAGAGGTTCAGCCATAGCAAAGTCATGGGTCCACATGGGTCTCACACACCGATGTTCTAGGATCGGCAAGTGCAGAGTTCAGTCTCCCTGCATGGCATGTTGGCCCTTCTAGCAGGTGGTACGATAAACTTGGAGAAGGTTCTGAGCTGTTTCAGGTGTGCGACTTTGATTCTGGAGGCAAGGGAGGGGACTGAAAGTGGAAAAAACTGGCCGTCTGGAATGAAGAGCGAAAAGCCTATGAGTAAGCCAAAAGCTGGCTACCAATTTGAAAGCTGATTTCCCGGCTGCACCTTTCCTAGCTGGGGGAATCAAGGAATAATTCCCACAAGCTCCATCATCTCTGTTCCCCTTTCAAGCCATGAAACAAAGAAACAGAGACATTGAAAAGACTCGTTCCTTTCAGTATATTCTCCAGTGCTTTGTGGGAAGCCTGGAAGCTACATCTTTGACTGAAACCAAAAGCGGGGCTCCAAGCTCTGAGCCTAAGGGCAAATCCATTATTTCCCTCCTGAATTGGGAGTGAGCTGTGCCACTGTCCGAGCTGTGGAACTTGGATTATTTTATTTTGTGGACTTTGGCCCTTAGTTTAAGATTGTTTGTTCCAAGTAACGTGCTGGCTGTAAGAGATTCTGAGGTGCAACACATCTTTCAGCACCAGATACAAATCACCATAAATCAGCACTTGCATTTTGCTTAGATGATGATCGAAGCACAGGCTGAAACGAAGGCGATCCAACCCTTACACTTAGCATTGTGGAAAATAGCTTTTTACCAGCAGCGCTTTCTTGATACATAGAAATGAATTCCTATTTAAGACACTTCTCGTTGCTTTTGGTGCTATGTTTTGTATTGTTATATTTCATGGGGTCATATTATCTTTTATTCTTAGTGAAACCCAGAAATGAAGACAGGAGGTTCACATTGATTGAATAAACTTCTTTGTTTTTTCCCTAACATTGCTTAAGGGACATCCGGCAAAGGCCTGCAGCTGCATAGTCTCTTGTAAGGATTGTACCGTTTAGCAACTTGTTAACAGGCATCTGAATAACTAAAGTTAATTCTGTTGGATGTACAAGATTCATTTTGAAGTTTATAATGTTATTAAAAGAAGGCCTATGAATTAGCACTGTGGCTAGGCATGAATACAAAATCACAGGAAGATGAATGGTCTTGTCATTGGGGAAAG
Organism: Caretta caretta; assembly: GCF_965140235.1. NCBI lineage: Eukaryota > Metazoa > Chordata > Testudines > Cheloniidae > Caretta > Caretta caretta. Next base: position 978,737 of record NC_134231.1, read on the forward strand.
TGTAACAGAATGAAATCTCAAGTAATCTTTCCGGGGTTAGAAATAAAATACATTCTGCTCTCAATTTATGCAAGGGTGACAGGACTCACGCATGGAGACAAAGCGCTTTGTGATGAGTTCCTTTCTGGTGGGATTATTTAATCTTTGGGCTGGCAAAACCAATTTGGATTTCGTGAAACAGCAAAGTATGGCTCCCTCTGGAAAGGGGGATATTTTCAGGGTCAGTAGCTGAAGGTCACATGTTAAACTCTGCTCATCATGTCAGAGCTTTGCAGGTCTTACCCATCAGGACTCGGGCAGAGGGGTGTACACTCTGAAATCTGTCACTTAGGGGGAGTGTACACCTTGAAATTTTTTTCAAATTAAAGGGTGAAAATATTCCTTTTAAGATGGCTCAGATCTGTGTTGCAACATGTATATAATAATTAGGCTCCTGTTCTGGGTACTTGCTCAGTCCCATTTTTCATTGCTGGCTTTTTGCTTTGCATTTTTATTTCAGTGGGGATCCAGAAGACAGCCGTGAGCACTGATGGTGTTTCAGACAGGGCCAGTGGAAATACAAGTAAAGGCACTCATTGGTGGGTTGATGCCAGGGCTGGAGGCTTGAACTTTCAGCTTCGAGTGAGAAGTTACAGAATCCACCTCCATTGGGCCCCACCCAGAGCTGCAAACTCTCATGATTTTATCACCAATCTTACAATATATAAGGTTTTTTTCTTGAAGCCCCAGCTCCTGGAAATGTTGTGACATGAGAATCTCAGATTCAGGTAAACTAAGCTTCTAGTCTTCATGGTTGTAGAGAAAAGCTGGAAAATGTGACCCTGAGTACCCCAAAGGTTCAAAACCCAGAAAGCAAGGACAAATGAACCACAAGTTTCTAAATCTCACAATCTTTAAGCCAATTTCAAGATTTTGGGGCCTGACTTGAGATTTTTTAACAGTACGGGTTGGCTATAGTACAACACAACGTCTTCCAGAGAGGGTCCAATGACTGGACCCTCACAGGAATCTATGTTTTTAAAACCACTTTACAAAGAAGTATGGCAGCCTAGAAACTCAAGAGGTTGTCAAGGAGACAAGATAGCTGCCTAGAGGGAAGACCCTTCCTGCTACCAAGGCTGGCATGACAGCTTCCAACAGAGCCCAGCGCCTTTCAGAACTGGTATTGGCTCTAAGCTACTGCCCATAATGGGAGATGTCATTGACTTTGAGGAAAGGGCTAAGCAGCAGAAACTGGAGTAGACAGCATGATGATGTAGCGTTGAATTTGCAGGCCAGAGTCAAGCAGCTGGAGTGATGGGATCTCTAAAACCAGTGATGTGGAGAATGGTGAAATGGAGTCCTTGAGAACCTGGAGGACGGAAGTAGTCTCTGTTAGCACAGAGTATCACTAAGGAGACTCATCTGAGAGCAGCAGATGAAGGGGTAAATGGCAGGGCCCCCAAAGAGCTTTCTTTCTCCACTCCCACTCTTGCATCATGTGGAATTGCTGCAGGGACAAAATTCTAAAATTACAAAATCCAGCAACCTCCTGTTAGGAAAAGCTAGGGAGCCAATAGGTATCTCCTCCCAAGGCTGTGAAATCCACCTATTCTAGGATTTATCAACTGAGGCTGTGAAAAGAAATGGGAGGAGTAAAGGAAGAAGTGAGGAAAAATAATACAAGGCCTTATTTGCACAAAACGTGTACCAGTTAAATAAACTGATTTTAGTTAAGCTGGTTCCACCCCTTGTGTAGATGACATTTGGGTTTAAGAGTAGTTTACTGCAGTTCAGCTTAACTTTGTCCCCAATTGACTTATGCTAAACTGCAGTAAGCCACATAAAGTGAAATCCAGTGTGTCCACACAAAGGTTTGTTCCTGTTCAGCAGAATTGGTTTAAACTCACACCTTAGTTTGAAGCACTGCAACTCTCTGTGTAGACAAGACACTAGATGGGTGTTTCAATATACCCAAACTGTGGTGCTGGTCTCTCCTCTGCCTTCATTCTCAGAAGACGGTCTCCGGAACAGTGGCGGTGCCTTACTGTGAGCAGGCCAGCCGGTGTGGGGGGTGCACGTGTCTGTGTGGATGTGGGTGTGTTTCACCCTTGCTGATGTGAGTTGTACATCCTGGAATCAGAGGAGCAGCCCTGTTAGTCTGTATTCGCAAAAAGAACAGGAGTACTTGTGGCACCTTAGAGACTAGCCCATTTATTGGAGCATGAGCTTTCGTGAGCTACAGCTCACTTCATCGGATGCATACCGTGGAAACTGCAGCAGACTTTATATACACACAGAGACCATGAAACAATACCCCCTCCCACCCCACTGTCCTGCTGGTAATAGCTTATCTAAAGTGATCATCAAGTTGGGCCATTTCCAGCACAAATCCAGGTTTTCTCACCCTCCACCCCCCCACACACAAATTCACTTTGTGCTGGAAATGGCCCAACTTGATGATCACTTTAGATAAGCTATTACCAGCAGGACAGTGGGGTGGGAGGAGGTATTGTTTCATATTCTCTGTGTGTATATAAAGTCTGCTGCAGTTTCCACGGTACACATCCGATGAAGTGAGCTGTAGCTCACGAAAGCTCATGCTCAAATAAATTGGTTAGTCTCTAAGGTGCCACAAGTCCTCCTTTTCTTTTTGTACATCCTGGAAGGGGCAGGCTGCCTTTCCTGAAGCAGGATGTCACCTCTGCAGAGCACCTAAACTCCCCTGGCCTGCATTCCTTCCTAAACCCAGCCTCTGGCAAGGCAGTCCATTGGAACGTTGCCAAAATCCCAGACTGGCTTATTCATAGCATTTGTCCAGGTTGTCTTGATATACAAGGAATGTTATTTTACCAGTTGGATACACAATCCTATCATAGGTTTCAGAGTAGCAGTCGTGTTAGTCTGTATCCACAAAAAGAAAAGGAGTACTTTTGGCACCTTAGAGACTAACCAATTTATTTGAGCATATGCTTTCGTGAGATACAGCTCACTTCATCGGATGCATTCAGTGGAAAATACAGTGAGGAGATTTATATACACAGAGAACATGAAAAAATGGGTGTTATCATACACACTGTAAGGAGAGTGATCACTTAAGATTTGCTATTACCAGCTGGAGAGCGGAGTGGGGGGGCGGGGGGAGAAACCTTTTGTAGTGATAATCAAGGTGGGCAATTTCCAGCAGTTAACAGGAATGTCCGAGGAGCAGTGGGGGGTGGGGGAATAAACATAATCCTATCATAGAATCCTAGAATATCAGGGTTGGAAGGGACCTCAGGAGGTCATCTAGTCCAACCCCCTGCTCAAAGCAGGACCAATCCCCAACTAAATCACCCCAGCCAGGGCTTTGTCAAGCCTGACCTTAAAAACCTCAAAGGAAGGAGATTCCACCACATCCCTAGGTAACGCATTCCAGTGCGTCACCACTCTCCTAGTGAAAAAGTTTTTCCTAATATCCAACCTAAACCTCCCTCACTGCAACTTGAGACCATTACTCCTCGTTCTGTTATCTGCTACCACTGAGAACAGTCTAGATCCATCCTCTTTGGAACCACCTCTCAGGTAGTTGAAAGCAGCTATCAAATCCCCCCTCATTCTTCTCTTCCACAGACTAAACAATCCCAGCTCCCTCAGCCTCTCCTCGTAAGTCATGAGTTCCAGACCCCTAATCATTTTTGTTGCCCTTCGCTGGACTCTCTCCAATTTATCCACATCCTTCTTGTAGTGTGGGGACCAAAACTGGACACAGTACTCAAGATGAGGCCTCACCAATGTCGAATAGAGGGGGACGATTACGTCCCTCGATCTGCTCACTGTGCCCCTACTTATACATCCCAAAATGCCATTGGCCTTCTTGGCAACAAGGGCACACTGCTGACTCATATCCAGCTTTTCGTCCACTGTAACCCCTAGGTCCTTTTCTGCAGAACTGCTACCGAGCCATTCGGTCCCTAGTCTGTAGCGGTGCATTGGATTCTTCCGTCCTAAGTGCAGGACTCTGCACTTGTCCTTGTTGAACCTCATCAGATTTCTTTTGGCCCAATCCTCTAATTTGTCTAGGTCCCTCTGTATCCTATCCCTACCCTCCAGCATATCATCTTCATGTCACTGAACCAATGGTGAAAGGAACCTGGATCAGGTCCATCTAGCCCATCTGTTTACACACACAACCATCTCCTGACAAAGTGACAAAAGGAATAATTATCCCTCAGGGTTAGAGCAAGGCTGTGAGCATCTGGACACTTTTTTTGTGCAGGGAATTTACCCTTATGGAGGAAATAAAGAAGGCAATGCTACTGACAAAATGCTGCAGACTTGTATATTTAATTAATAATGCTTTAGCCAAAACATTTCCCCTACTGCTGGTGCTTATTAGCATTATAAACATAAGAAAAATGGATAGAGGAAATTAACAGGGAAGGTGTGTTTGCATTATGCATGGATGTTGAGACTTTCAAAGCCAACTAGGGATTTAGCTATACAACTCCCATTTGAAATTAATGGGAGCTGTGTGACTGAATTCCCCAGTAGGCTTTGAAACTCTCAACCAAAAACTTTAGTGGCCAGTTTAAAAAAAAAAAAAAAAAAGTTTGTGATCTGAGAATCCATGAAAAAGAAAGCGCTGACGTTGTGAATACAGTGTAAGTTAGATGCCTACAGTTTGAGGTGGTTTTTTAAACTCCATGCCATTCGTGTAAGCGGGTTGAAATGAAACAATGTCACTGAAGCACAGAGGCAAGCTCGGCCAGGTACTATCTTTTATTGGACACCATATCACCCCTGGGCAAACACTTTTCACAAAACATTTACTCCATATCTTATCTCTCAGTCCTCATCCTCAAAGGAAAATGGCACAACGCCATGAAAAGACGAGCCTGGAAACTTAAATTCATAACTTCGCTAGAAGCTAAAAATTGTGGTCTTAATAAAGATACTGGATTTATGGTTTATTACAACAATCTGTAACACACTAAGCCCCCTTTTTTTGGTCCTGTGACTGCAGAGGTGTTAATGGACCACTTTTGGTCCTTTAGAATGTGTTAACTACTTGTGCTAAACTATCTTTTCCACCTCGTATTTAGCTGTGACACTTTGAGTACCTTCTCCAGACCTGAAGCTCTGTGTGGCTCAAAAGCTTCTCTTTCACCAACAGAAGTTGGTCCAATAAAAGATATTCCCTCCCCAACCTTTTCTCTAATATGCTGGGACCAACACGCCTACAACAACACTGCAAACAACTTAAAGCATAGGGCAGACACACATGCACACAGACCCAAGTTCATAAACACCTCAGTGTATAAGGTTGTCAGACAAGAGCTCAAGGGGTGGTTCTTTATCTATTGCAGCCACTGATGATCAATGAATTCTGAGCATTTTTCACTGTGCACTTGACTTTCAAGTAATTCCTCTTCGAATACATGTAAAATATCTTGAATCCCACTTAACAGAAGTGTGAATTGCACTCAGAGTAGAAAATATACTTCTGTGGGATTTCCCCTAGGGGCTACAACTGATTTAGATTAATTAAAGTGAAGTGATGAAGTGAGCTGGAGCTCACGAAAGTTTATGCTCAAATAAATTTGTTAGTCTCTACGGTGCCACAAGTCCTCCTGTTCTTTTTGCGGATACAGACTAACATGGCTGCTCCTCCGAAACCTGCAGGAGGGAGATGCTCGCCCGCTGATATAGCTACCGCCCCGCAGAGGTGGTGGTTTAATTATGCCGACAGGAGAGCGCACTCTTGTCAGCACAGAGCGGCCGCACAGGAGACCTTCCAGCCGCGGAGCTGCAGCGGTACAGCTGTGCCCCAGTAAGGGCTGTAGTGTGGACATAGTCCCTTTCCCAATGGCTCTTTGTGATGAAAAGGAAGCTGATAGATGGACTAGGTGTGAGCTGCACAAACACATTGCTGTTCCCTGCTGCTGTCGTTCCTCTTACCTGATCCACAAGTGTCTGGATGGACAGTGAACGTTTCTAGTGTTGAAAATGGACCTGCTTTTTTGCTGTTGTAGCTGGTTGTGACAAAATGCACATGCTGCTGGCTTACTGGCTGTAGATGGAAACGTAGTCATTTACAGTAGGTGTCCAACATCCCGAGTTTCCCTACAACACAAACTTAAATATTCTAGCAAAACCACCAGCACTGCATGGCAAAGATATTGCAAGGAGGAATTAATCATCTGAATTTAATCAGTGCATAATGCCAGTAGGTCTGGATAGAACAGAACTGCATGGCTCTTGAAAATGACTGATTTATATTTTGGTCACGCTTTGCTTGACAAGAAGTGAGCTAGAAGCTAGTCTAGCAAGATGTGTTGTGTGGAGGGGCATGCTGGCTGGGACAGAAATGGAGAGGTCTCCCATTAAACCCTTTTGAAAAGCACTGGGATTCCTATTTAGGTTAATTAATAAACTCTGCACATTCTCATGCCTTTAACAATACTATTAATGGGTCATTGTGGTGTACTTGCAGCAGTAAATATTTCTGCCAGGCAAGAGAACTACACCCAGTGGGAACATCGCAACTTAAAAATAACTCTCTCATTGAATGCTGCAGTCACTCTTTCTTCTGTTAATGCTGTTCCAGTCTGTGCCCCTTGGAGCAGCACAAGATCATCTAGATTGGAGATGGAAAAATCTTATTTGGCTGCTGTTGCTGTAATGTATCCTCCTGCAGGGCTGTCCCCGATAGTATTAAATATCAAAAACAATTGGACTTCTGCCACTTTCCGTGGAAGACTAATCTGCAGCCCCCAATATTTCCAGATATTCAGCCTGAATTTTTCTTTTCCTTAATTTCACCCTCCATTAAAATTATTTAATGCAGTGGCTTGATGCAGTTAACAAATGTGGGCTTTGTATTCCTTAGACAGTATATAAGGAGGAGATTTTCAAAGTCACAAAGGCGAATTAGGAACGCAACTCCCACTGATTTTCAGTTGGCTTCTAACTGCCCCTTAAGCCTTTGAAAACCTCTCCTCTCTCCCCGCTTCCCACCCTCCCAAGAGTAGTCAACACTTGAAGCCACAAATGGCTTTTTCTGCATATAAAGGAGCAATTTCGATAAAAATCACCCCTATGCAAATGATCAGCACAAGGCTAATACACCAGTTAAATCTCATTCAACCCACAGATTGAACTGGAACTAGAATGGTGTATGGGTCTTGCTCTGGCCCTCTGCACCGGTGTGAATATCACACTGTAAGTTTAAAATTTGGGGATAATAAACACTTCCATGTAGTTCTATAATGATTACACTCCACAGCATAAAGGAAGCCAAGAGTTTAGTTGTGGGGACTGGCTGTCCCTTATTTTTGCATACAAGAAGAGTGATGGTGCATCCAAATTAAATGCTATTGTTGGGCTTTTCTTTGGCAATGTTGGAGTGGGTTTGAAAGTAGGGCAGGCAGTGGGACCTTGGTCACCACCTTGACTGTGCTGCTATATTAGGAGTTCTCTAATAAAAGAAGATAAGGACAGTGGCGGAAACCTTCCTCCTTTTTAATGAACCCATCCAACACACTCCCTAGGACAGCAATTGCTAAAATCCAGACTGTTTCACTGCAGCTCATAAGTGAAACTCTTGTCAATGGTGAGTATGTACCATCTGCTGAAGGAACAGTAGAGTAAAGAAGTGCACAATGCTGTCTCCAGATGGCTCACTGCTAGAGGGATATTTACTGTGGGTTGGGGGCCAAACTGGACCAGTTTGCAGAGTGAATGAGCCTAGACAATAAATACACATACACACATTTGGAAAACTGCATATTCTAGGGGGCAATCGGTCAAGTTGCCTCCAGGAGCAGGCTAAAGCTGTAAGTCTTCCAAGTTCTAATCAGACAGTCTTCATTTTAAATAAATGAAAAGATTACATTATAGTCAATGCAGATCACAGTCAAGCAACGTTGTTTTCTTTAGGAATACTAATAAGTGGCTTTAGTGTATTTCATGCCTCGTTCAGATCTTTTATTGTCAAGCAGCCTTATTTATCTGTCTCTGTCCCACTTCGTGTGTTTGAACTGCTCTTGTCTTGGCGCCCAACATTTCAGTGATCTAGATAGCAACCATTAGTTTTTGTCAAAGTATCTGTTCATGTTCAGTTTCTGTATAATCACAGGGAATAAAAATGCCACTTAGTGCAAGAGAGACCTAAGCTCATGAGGTGTCTGGAGAGCTTGGCACACGTCTCCTAACATATTACTGCACTGGCAGCATTGCCTAATGATTCATGGGGTGAAAGAATCCAGGTTTGTATATGGCTTGATTCTGGGCACCCTGTTTTGTTATGACTTCACTGTGAACAGCTGTGCATGCATACTCGCAGGAACACAGGGTAGCTGGAAGAGAAGTGCAGTTTAAATAATGGCTTTCCACTGATTTCAGGTGGGATAAACAAAAGAAAGAGGCAGATTCCCTGGCTGTTGGAAAGTTCTTGCTCCAAATAGGGCCAGATTTTCAATAGAGTTCTGATCCTATTTAGGCATTTAAATAAGCAGCCAACCCAGCATGCTGAGCTTTTCTGAAAATCTGGCCAACTGTGTATAGCTCTAAATGCACTCCTCACGTTTCCTTATGGTGCTGACTCAAATATTCGTTATGACTAATACGACAAATGCAGCCCTGTTCGTAAATTGTTGACAGCAAACCCAATAGCTATGAAAGTGTGTGTTTGTTCTTAAGTATCTGCCAAATTGGTTGTGTGAGCGAAGTTTAGCCTTTGGGTTGTTTGGGAACATTTTTCTCCACCCATTCACCAGTAGTGATGGACAATTATTCCCTACCCTCAACTTACATGGTATTGGCTCTGCTCCCTGCTGTTAGACCTAGTGTCTCCTTTAAATACATCGAAGACAAATAGTGTGAAATATCAATTGAGAGACCGAAAAATGAGAGTAGGCGGGTACTGCACCTGAAAAGTGATGCAGCCATAATACAAGTCAGGACACGCTCTCTGTGGAGGCTTCAGGTGCAGCCTGCTCAGAACCGTAGGACGAAAAAATAAAAATAGGTGTTGAGAGAGATCCTGGTGGTCAGTGCCTGAATAAGAAACCATATGGATAGAGATGGATGTTTGGGAACTGTTAAATGCTTAATTCTCACTGTATATAAGCAAAAGATTCTTGGCACAGATGATTATGTAATTGTTTTATAATGGTAAACATTCACAGCGCCCTAAAGTCTATATGGCATTGAGGAATGCGAGTATTCCTCAATTGCCATGCAATCTGACTGGCCCTCAGCACCAGCTGGTGCCCCGCATGGCCAGATGTGTGAAATTTGGTGTCTGCAGGGGTCGCCAGGTGGAAAGCGAAGGGCTTGGCTTAACCTGGGAAGCTAGCCAATATATGTAGAGAAATGCAAAGGCTAGACATCAGAATAATGGGACTAAGTGAGTGAGATGTTCTGGAGAGGTCAAGATGAGTTTGTCATAAGCATTACGAGTGGCAAAGAATACAGAGTTATTAGTGCAGGTGGATGGCAAAGTAGGAAAGGAATGGTAATTATAGTAAGTAGGACTGTAGCTGGAAGGATCGAATAAGTGAATCTATCAAACAGTAATGATAGATGATATTGAAGTGTATGCCGCAAGAACTGCAGATTCTGATGATGATGGCCAACAATTCTGTGAAAACATAGAAAAAGCAATGGAAATGAGTGATGGGGGAAAAAAAGACAGAGTGGTAATTCTTATGGGAGACTGGAACACAAAAGTAGGAAGGGGTAGGATATCTGTGACAGTTGGCACATTTGGTTTTAGTGGAACAAATGACAGAGGAGAAAGATTAATGGAATTTTGTGAGAAAGATGACCTCATTATTTCAATACTCATCTTGAAGAGAATCTATCACAATCAACCATAGTTATAGAAATGGGGTTAGGAAGGTTAAGGTTATGCCAAGTGCAAATTGTGGATCAGATTATAGATTGGTATTGATGAGACTGAATATCAACCTGAAAAAATGTACGGAAAGCTAAACATTATCTAGGTTGGAACCTTGAAGCTCTGAGGAATCAGGAGATACAAAGTCATTACCAAGAAGAAGTGTTGCATATCATTCATGAAAACAAAGACCCAGTGACTTGAGTACATCTGAAAGATGCTATCAGAGAAGCTGCAGATAAATGTGTGGGAAGAAGTTACTAGCTAAGAAAACCCCCTTGGAAACCAGATGAAATTATTGCTCTGATGGACAAAAGAAGGAAAGTAAAAGCACAAAGATCAATAATGGAAAGAGAAGAACATTGAAGACTAAATAGAATGATAAAGAAAAAATGCAGATTAGCAAAGTTCGAATGGTTGAATGAGAAATGTAAAGACATTGAACAATTGACTAAAGAGAAGGAACAAGTGAGGTAAGAAACTTTTAATTACAGAAAAAAGGTGATCGATACAACACTTAAGGACAAAAATGGGCAATGTTTGATGGATCCTAAAGACAAGAATGAACGATAGGGAGAATATATCAAGGAACTATATGGTGGTAGGCCTGAAAAATCTCAATTTAGAGATCGGTCAAGTAAACCTGCCAATAATGGATAAAGAAATCAAGGCAGCAGTGACTTCCGAATAGAAAAGTGCTAGATTGTGTTTGAATACTGGCTGAATTGTTAAAAAGCATAGAGGATGAAGGCTTGAAAGCCCTGTTAGAGGCTTCTGACTCTTAAATTTACATTTGAGCTATGTTAAATTATGGCGGTGAAACACGGACATTGAAGCAAAGAAACTACAATCCTTCAAAGTACAGTGTTACAGAAGAATTCTGAAAGTATAATGGAGACACTGTATAATCAGCACAAAAGTATTGGCGATAACTGGAACTCAGCAAACACTAATCAGCTCTCGAGGAGCAAGCCTCCCTGTTACACTCCTCTCACCAAAAAAAGCCTTGGTCACTCCAGGGCAAGTTCTAGCTGAGGGAGTACTATTTTTTCTCTCCCCTCCCCAGGGCTGGCCATCTTCCATGCACCTTGAGAAGGAGATGAAGCTACCCACCACGCTGTCCTTGTTTGCCCAGTGCTCATCGTCTGGGTGCCCACCTCCCGGCAGGCATCATCTGGGTTCCCACTTCATGCCCCTTTAGAACCTTTATTTCTTCCATCACCCCTTGCCAGTCTGCTTTTCTGACGGCCTCTCTGGCTCTCCATTCCTCAGGCTGCTGTCCAAAAAAAACGGCTTGCTCGCTCTCTCTCTTCCCCAAGCTCCCTTCCTCTCAGTCATCCGGAACTGAAGCCTGTCCCTCTCATCCTCCAGCATATCAGTTTGCCACTCCACACCCCGCGTACCCAAGGCTGGCTCATCCCTCTCTTGTAGGGCCTGCTGCTTGCTGTCCTTCAGAGCAGCCGTTTGCCTCTGGTACCTTTCCTCTCCAATCAGAGTGGTCTGCTCCCTGCTAAATGGTCTGCACCCAGCACTAAGAGCTGCTGTGTGTATCACCACACTGCTTATTCCTCTCACCTCAGGCACAGTGGGATGAGACACCTTGGGGAGCGTAAAAGGAGCAACGCTCCCGCAACAGAAACTAAAGCAGTTTTTTTCAATGTTTGCTTCGGACCTGGCGTTGTCCCCCATTAGGCTATTCTGTTGTAGGGACTCTTCCATAATCAAGGCCAGAGGCACTGGCTGCAGCTGTAAGGGGCACATGGCTGGGGCAGGGGGAAACTCTTGGGGGACAGGAATATAAGGAAAGAGGAGCGCTGAATGCAGCGAATGGACGGGGATCTCCAGCAAGGTTAGATTGTCTCTGTGTCCTGCAGGAATTTCAGCAGTTTGTATTTACAATGCATGTTTATAATCTCTCAAATCTTCTTGATGTGGCTTCCTAATTATTCATGAAATACAAATTAGGCCTTCTGGATGCACTTGTCCTACAGACCTTTACTGGCTCAGAGCAGTAGGGGCCCAGCACATGTGTGCATTTCACTGTGATGTGTGTGTGTGTGTGTGTGTGTGTGGGGGGGTATTTATTTATTTTTTTTAAAGAGCACACTGAAAAAAAATCACATTCCTGGGAGAAATTATCACTTATATTCTAAAAGGTGGCCAGAAGCACATTTCTGTTTTAAAGGGCTCAATTTAGCAAAAATGTTATTTGCATGGCTGCTGGCCATGGAAACACAGCTTGCATCTGTAGGTTGAGAGGGACAGAGTGAGCTGAATCAGAAGTGATTATAGATCATTAGCAGTAACTTATGGAGCATTCACCCCTGTGGAGCAGTATATTGGTGCTCATATTGTTTGTAGGTGAGCCCATTGCGGGGAGCTGCAGTTATACACATCTTTCAGCTCTGGCGTTCCATCCAAGGGGCAGCATGGCTTCTGTACGTTGAGTGACACTGGCCAGTTACACCAGTGTAGAGCATTACTTCAGAGATGATCTCTACACCAGATAATCGGCAGCCAGGATCCACCGCACTTCCAACGTGCTCTTATTTCATACAGCCCAGGGTCCTGTGCAGCTCTTAGGACCTGAGGGCTGCAGTAGTCCTCTGGATGCGTAGCAGAATAACTCTCCATCCGTTAGAAAATATATCCCCCAACCTGATGGAGTCTTCTGCTTGTCTGAAACAGTCATTTACCTGAATCTGTTGTTCCTCAATTTCATGAAAATACAGAGATTACCAACTCTGGAAAAAATAATGGAAATGCTGTGCACGCACGGGGACCTCCTATGCAAGAGCAAGTGACTTTTAGTCTGGGTGTCAGACTCACATGGTTGTTGCCACAGCACTCACAAGGCATCACTCTTGCACAAATATGTTTCGTTCCATAGACACCACCACCCCGGCCCCTCCAGGCAGAGCAGCCGATCACAGTTTGAGAACCCGCTGTATTAGAAGAAGAGTCTCTGGCAGCATCAGTTTACTAGGCATGTTTTTCATACCACATGCAAAAAGCCCATCTCTTTGTGGTTATCCTTTTTCATATCTGAGTAGTCACAAGGCAGAGTTCAAAAGTTCGCCTTCCACAAGGGAAGAAGCAGAAAGTAGCAGATTTTTCCTGGCTGGTAGTTGGCCTGCTGGGCAAGCTTTGTTGCAGTTATTCCAGTCTTTAGTAGGTGCCATTAGGCTGGTCTTGCCTTCAGGTTTATCTTGTTAGCAGTTGGTAGTAGGTAATTGCTGGAAGATACGAGTCTGGTTCTACAGTACTTGTCAACAGATGAAATGCTGGGGATGGTCCAACACTCTTTGCAGGAATTCTCTCTGCAAATGCCAACCAGAATGGGAGCTCAAAATTCCCAGACACAATTAGTAGTGGACTATAAATGTTTCTTCATCATGCCACATTATTATTTAATATTTTCCAAGCACACCACAAGCCAGGAGAACCATTGTCCCTCATAACATGATCCTTCCTCTTCAATCTTAGACTTTTGAGCAGTGAAATAGTTATCAGTGTTGGCATTTAAAGTATCATCATTGAGCATCTGAGTTAGCCCCCATTGAGATGAATGGGGCAGTTTGTGACTCAGAGCTGTTTTTTCTGGCTCTCTGTGAACTTGAGCAGGCGTTACTGCATTGGTCCCACTCTGATCACGTTAGTGTGGGTTTCTTTGCAGCCACAAGATGAGAGATTTCTTTAAAAAAGCTGAGATGCTGGAGGACAAATGAGGCCAGTCTGTGAACCCCTGACTAGGCCCTGGCACCTCCCCAAAGCATCTTTTAAAATATAAGTGCTGTATGGGCCTGCTGGGCTTGTTGCCCATGGCTCATGTACTGAACAGAGCTCTCCGGGACGAGTCAGGGGAGCTAGTGCTGTGTCGTGCAATGCTGGCCAATGGTGCAGTCAGTTAGATTCAGCAAGGATCTGAAGAGGGTGCAAATGATTCTTTGCACTAAGGCGCACTGGGGATTTTGGAAGGGAAATGGCCAAGGAGGTGTGTGTGTTGTTGTTTTTGAGTGACCAATAAGCCAAACCCCAGGAACGGAATGTGTTCGGCCACTAACTCAGGCTCTACATGGTCTATTGGGAATGGGGGTGGAGGGACTCGCGTAGCTAGATCCTAGTTCCTGAATTTCCCCATCTGTTGATAACTAAGAGTTTGCCTTTGTGCACCTGGAAAGAGCAGAGAAATTGTTCTGGAGCATCTCCGATATTATTCCCAGCATTGGGTTAGTTAAGGAAACTGTCCTAGCTCTAGCCTGTCCAGTAGGGGCCCTACAGAAGGCTTCACTTTTAGTCCAGCCTGAATTATCAATTTACTAATCTCTGATTAATAATTGAAGGCCCTGTCTGATCTCTGGTACGTACAGAATGTAATGAGAGTTACCAGGTGTTGCTTTGCCTGGCAGTGCTTTTGCCTGGCAGACCCACTGCTGCAGACGTGGCCGGCCATCCATCTGATTGTTCAGTAGTCATTTTATTTATAAAAAGAACAGGAGGACTTGTGGCACCTTAGAGACGAACCGGTTTATTGGAGCATAAGCTTTCGAGAGCTACAGCAAAACTTATGCTCAAATAAATTGGTTAGTCTCTAAGGTGCCACAAGTCCTCCTTTTCTTTTTGCGAATACAGACTAACACGGCTGCTACTCTGAAACCTTTATTTATAAAGCCGTCTTTTCCCCATCCCCTCTCTGGCCTGTGCCTGAAATGCTTGGCACGGTATGCCACAGCATTAAAACAGAGGAGATTTAAAATTACAATGAACCTTCCAGTGATTTTCCAGCAGATGATCCGAGGGGCTCTGTGCATTGCTGGGGAGGCTGGGCAGAAACCAAGCCGAGCCACTGGCAGGAGAGAGAAAAGGAGTACTTGTGGCTACAGCAAAGCTTATGCTCAAATAAATTGGTTAGTCTCTAAGGTGCCACAAGTACTCCTTTTCTTTTTGCGAATACAGACTAACATAGCTGTTACTCTGAAACCTGGCAGGAGAGAGTCCTCATAAACACAGGCTAAAGAAGGAACCATCAGCAAAAGGAGCCTGGGGGAAGAGCACTCAGCCTTCCTGCAGGCATTCTTCTCCTGTCTGCAGCAGCTCTCCCCCTGCAAGGAGAAAGGCAAGGGGTGCTAAATGGAACCCCTTTAGTGCCCCTACACCCAGCCCCAGGCTCTAGCACACCAAAGAAAGGGGGGCAATAATCTAAACATTTAGGCTGTGATTTCCAGAGGTGCCTGCAGGAGTGAAGTGCCCGAAAATCCCATTGGAATGTGGTGGCTTGGATCTGGTGAAACCCCTAGCCTGATTGGTTTTTCTGCCCCCATCCTCTAAAGAGGGGCCTGTCCCATTCTAGCTGCTCCTTGGCACATTTTAAAAATCATTATAAAAGAGACTGCCCCTTTGACCAATAAGCAACTTCTGTTATAACAACCCATCTGTCTTATTTCCCAGTCCCCCATAGCCAGTGAAAGCAAATACGGGGCCAGCAACAAAAGGAACCTCTTGAGGGGTCATTTGAAAGTATGCGGGGGAAGGAGACCTGATAACTGGCAGGGAGCGAGTTACACCCCGTGAGACTTACCACAGCAAAGGAGCAATGGGGAGAGCCCCAAAGCAACTGGCATCGGAGCATGTACTTAATTGTCAGCGTCGCCTTTCTTTGAGGCCACGGTTGGATAGGGCTGAGGTGATGAACAGATTCTATCCACGTCCTTTTTGAGCCACCATTTGAGCCTGCTAAGCGGTTGCCTGAATGGTTTTATATACCATGTAATACCACGGTCTCCTTGGGCATCCAAGGCCTCATGCCTACTGGGACTCGTATTAAAGCAGGCGATGTGCTGTCATCCATTCCAGGAACACTCGGGGGTAGGGAGCATCAGAAGTGGGGAGTAATTCATTAAGCAGAATTAATGCTTGGGCCGCAAACGGGGGTGCGTTTCAGATAACGAAGGAAGGGAAAAGTCTCTCTGGATTTCTGGGGTGGTTGTGGCTTTGCAGTGACATCACAGAACTGGATTTCGCTCTTCCCTTTCTCTGCAAAGGTCTGTCCAGTTTTGCTTGACATCTCTGTTTCTTTTGTCTCCATCCAGGGCAGTGACGCTGACTCAGTGGACAAGAACAAATGCTGCACGCTCTGTAACATGTCCTTCACCTCGGCAGTGGTGGCCGAGTCACATTACCAAGGCAAAATCCATGCCAAAAGGTTAAAACTGTTGCTAGGTGAACAGCCAGCACTAAAGGCCACAGGTAGGTCCAGAGACCATGAATGTGAGGAGATATTAGAAAGCAGAACCTGCTGTCCGTTCAGCTTTATGACTATTCACTGCACCAGAGCAGGATTGGGGTGCACTGCAGCTCGAATGACTCTGCCGACTGAGAACGTAAAGGGATAGCTAACGAATAAAGATCAGCAGAAGCAGCTATTCATTTTTCTTGCTGTCATAATAACCTTTTAAAAAAACCTGCTGATGCCATTATTGCCTGTCTGCTTCACGTAGATTAGTAGTTTATCAGACACCATTGGCCCTTATATTAGTGTTATCTCTGCTTCCATGTTTCTGCAAATCGTCTGCACGTTGGAAGACAATGTCTCCTCCAGGCATGCATAACCAATGACAAGATTCACTTTCATTATCAGAAATTATTTGTCAACTCAGCTAATATGTTTAACCCCTTGTAGTTACTGCACACAGCAGAATATAATCGGCTCTCACTGTAGAGGAAAATCTAGACTTTAAAACATTTTGGATCACTGGCCTCTTGATTTTTGCCTACATGGCATTCATGCCATTCTCTGCAGCGATTCCAATAATGCAGGCTCATTCACTTTTACATTCAGAAAAGACAAATGTTGTAATCAGATCATTTAGCCATCTTGTTGTTTTCCTATCCATAAAATCCTTTCAACTTCTAACAATCTTTGAACCTGAACTTCCACTGCTATTCAATCCGGACAGAGGATACTGGATACTAAACGGGCATTAACATTGGGCTGTAATCTTAGAGATAGGTGCAATGTATTTCACTAAAAGAAAAGGAGGACTAGTGGCACCTTAGAGACTAACCAATTTATTTGAGCATGAGCTTTCGTGAGCTACATCTCACTTCATCGGATGTATTCAGTGAAGTGAGCTGTAGCTCACGAAAGCTTATGCTCAGATAAATTGGTTAGTCTCTAAGGTGCCACAAGTCCTCCTTTTCTTTTTGCAAATACAGACTAACACGGCTGCTACTCTGAAACCTGTCATGTATTTCACTGTTACTACCAGCAGCAGTTCCTTTAGAAAGGAATTTAAATTTAGCTGTGCATTTTATATCCCTATCTAATGGGTTGGATGTAAATCCTAGGTATAATTAAATAAGATTTTTCTTGCTTTACAGACTGTAGATGGTGAAGTATAAAATAGCACTTGTCTTTTATCCTCTGCCTTGTTGTGCTTAAGAATGGTCACTCCTTTTACCTGGGGGAATAGCAGGGAATCACTTTTAAACTATGGCTTACTCATTGTTTTAACTAAAGAATATCTTCCTGAAGGGAGTCATTACAGGTCATCATCAATTAAATTACAGAAATATAATAGATACAGTGGGCATTTGGTGACCAACTGGTGCAGCTTTCTGTCAGAAGACACTATGGGTAAAAATTTCAAAAGCACCTAAGTGGCTCCAGAGACTAAGTCCAATTCCTTTTCAATAGGACTTAGGCTCCTAAGTAACTTAAGTGCTTTTGAAAATTTTGCCGAGTAGTTTGGGACCCGAATATGGGAACTCAGACTGGGCATGGAAGTTATTTGCAACCTTGTTATGTTTCTGCCCAAGCTTTGGGTGCCACGACTTCTAACCCCTTACCAATGCTAAGAGAACTGATATGAGATGGCATAATGACTCGATTTAAAGTTGCTTTCTTGCTTGGAAGGCCAGTATCAGGCCTTTGTCCCCAGGACATGCATCGCAGTTTGACTCAAACTATGGGTAACGCTAAGAAAGGCACCAGTGGAAAGAATACCTTTGTTTATATTTTAGACTGTGAGAATTTCTTTTTAAAGATCAAACGCCTTCTTAGGGAAAATATTTGAACTTTCCAAGCTTCCACAGGTTTGTTCTCCAGGATGTAAGCCTGAAGGGCTGGATACAAAGCCCATTGAGCTCAATGAGCTTTGGCTCAAGCCTCAAATAAATGAGTGAATATCTGTTCTCTGAGCCATATGAGTGCTTCACATGTAGGTCAACTGTTCAAATCCATAAGCTGTTTTCTGGCCAATGTGAAATTAGTTGTTGTTGTTCATTATTTGTATTACAGTAGCACCTAGGAGTCCTTGTCATGGACCAGGTCCCCGTTGCGCTAGGCACTCTACAAACACAGAACAAAAAGATGGCCCTTGCCCCAAAGAACTTCCAACTGATGCATAAGACAAGAAACAACAGCTGGAGACCGATGAGGAGAAGGAAACAACGTGACAATATTGGTCAGCATGATAGACTATGGTCTCAGCTCACCAACTGCCTAATCATGATGTCTTTTCAGTTCCTAATGAACGATATGTTCGTATTTAAAAACCTGAAATCCCCACACCATAAATTAACTAGTCAAGGACTGAATGGACATGGAGACTGATGTTACTTCTCCAGACTGACAGTACCTTACCAGAATGGGGTCAGAGGTTGTGTAGTGGAAACTTGCAGTGGTATTGTCCATGCTGCACCTCTCCTGTGTAAAGAGAAAACATTACCCACAACACTGTCTCAAGCAGCACTGTAAAGAGCCCTGATTTCACTTTGTGTTTTCATTTAATTTTGTTAATCTGAATCAAGTGAGCTGAGTCTGGATTACACCCGCACCCCTTGCTGCATATCTCTCTATGTAACGAGCTCTTCAGTTGTAGTAATCACTAGGAAAGAATAACTCAAGTATTCATTAAGTCTTCTTGATACTTGATCTGATGAATCTAAGCAATAGGAATATATTAATCAGCAGTGGCCATCCTTCTCCAGGAGTTCTCAAGCACTCCCCTTTAAAAACAGCTTTTATGTGGGCTCCCTGCAGAACCAGTTTCTTTTGAGATTTCTCTGCTGGAATGGAGATCAGCTCCTTTGTGCTCCACGTAACAGAGGCTCTCTCTCGTACTCCAGACTGCTGCTTCAAAGATTCTGCTTTCAAGAGTCCTAGGAGTCACGTATAGACAGCTGTGAGTGTGGCAGTTGTGTGAAGTAGCATCTCAAGGCCTATTTGCCAAGCATTACTCACATTGCATTAACAAATGTGATTTCAGTGCAGGCTTACAGAAAAATCTGCTGGTAACTGTGTGCTCTGTGGAGTGGGTGGCCCCAAGTTCTAGGGCACAAATACATAACTGAGACTTGGCCTTGGAGTTTTCCTATAACAGCTCCAGGAAGAGCCCCCCCCCAGAGACTTTTCTCTATTTTTATGGAAGATTTAGGTGGTTCCAGGAAGACTTAACCTACGCGCATCTCAACCTTCCTATTGAAACTGCTACCTCTGACTCTGATGGTGGAATTACTGGCTCCAGACACCTATTTTCTGCTCCTTTCTCTAGACAGTAGGTCCCTTTTATTCAGTGATACTTAGGAGTGTCTCTCAGCCTTGGAGGATGCTCCAGGATCCAGTGGCTTTTTCCATATATTCTATCTTGGGATGAAGCTTAGTTGAAGTGTTTGTGAGAGAAAGAAAATAGAAAGCAAAAGAGCATTTAATAGTAGGATTATTTTAATCCACTCAGAAGTAAATCATTGGCTTGTAACAATTCAAGCAGTGATCGTTCTTTAAACAAAAAAGCTCAGGTTGCAGATTGAATCAGAGCATATGTCCATTAGACCAGTGGTTTTCAGCCAGGGGTCTACGCAGGGGGCATGCAGAAGTCTTCCGGGGGTACTCAACTTATCTAGATGAGTGTTTCTCAGCCTGGGGATTGCAGCCCCGAGGTGGATCACGGGCCAGGTTTAGGGGGAATTGCAAGTGCAGGGTTGTCATTGGTGGTGGCAAGCAGGGCAATTGCCCGGGGCCCCATGCCACAGGAGGCCCCACAAAGTTACATGGGGCTTGGGCTTCAGAAAAGGCTCACAAGTGAAAAACAGGCTGAAGTATCACACTGAAATGTAAGTACGATATTTATATTCGAATGGATGTATTTTATAATTATATGGTAAAAATGAGAAAGAAAGAAAGTTTTCAGTAATAGCGAGCTCTGACACTTTTGTATTTTAAGTGAGATGGAACTTGAAATCAGACTCCTGAAAGGGGTACAGTAGCCTGGAAGGGTTGAGAGCCACAGCACTAGACTCTCCACCAAAGAGGGAAGATGAGAACGATTGAATGAAACCCAAGTCCCCCACCCCCACAACTGCACATATCTGCACAGCCCAGTCACTGATTCCTGGGGGGAAACATCAAATAGAAACCCTTTCAAAGTATAATGTTATTAAGAAGAGATATAATAGGTACAATTTTAGAGGTGTTGAGCACCTGCAGGCCCCATTGACTTCAGCTGGCGTTGTAGGGATTCAACCACCCTGACCCCAGATTGGTGAGCACAGCCATTGCTCTTGCAAGTCTAAAACACCAAGTATTCTCCTTTGGGCACCCGTCTAACTATTAACCAGGCCCAAAACTGCTTAGCCTTAAAAATTCATCAACATTAGCACTCTTCAGACCAGTAAGCGTACTTGTTTATATGCATCAGTTGCTTCTCCTTCGCTTTCATCCCACTGTGACTAGACTTTTCATCCTGGGATGAATATAAACATGGAAAATCAAAGTGTGCTGAACAGAACTCTCTCAAGTTTAAAAATTGCAAGTTCTTTACAGGCATATAAATGGAGGGGTTAAAAGAGACTGTCTCATTAAACTTCTTCCCTCCAGCCATGAGATTGATGAAATCTTTTGGTCTGCAAAGTTAGGAACTACAGGGATGGCAATGCACAGTGCAGCATGTACACATGAAAACATTTGCAGTCACCTGGAGCACACCATAATAATATCTGCTGCTATATGGGCCATCTCTACTAAATGTACTATAGGAACAAAATACCAAGGGAGGTGGTGGATTCTCCAACCCTTGGTGTCTTCACATCACGACTGGATGCCTGCCTGGTAGATATGCTGTACTCAAACAAAGGTTAATGGGTTCGGTACTGGAGTACCTGTATATAATTCTTTGGTCTGTGTTATACAGGAGGTCAGATTAGATGATCACAATGCCTTAAAATCTATGAATCTATTCATAATGTTCTAATTCTTTGTTTTAACATGCAGATGTATTGTGTGCACTTGTCCATGCTGGAGTCTGGTGTATTGCAAGACTGAACTTTTAGCATGAAAGTCTTTTTTTAATTTATAGGACAAAAAATAAAAATACAAAATCTCCACAAATAGGTAAACTGTTCATAGTCCCCTCATTAAGAAATGCTCCAAAAATTATGAAACTTCCCCAAAATTTTTCATTTGGGCTAAGATTAAGCAATCTTACTTTTTGTCCTACTGATAGGACCATTGTATGTAAATATCTATAATGAGAATTTAATTAGCATTGTTGATATGCTTGAGAGATGAAAGAATTTATAAACTACATCTGGCTATACATAAGTCACTTCAGATGTGGAGCCACTTCTGGATTGAAGGTAGCAGCTGTTTAAATCATTCAGTAACAACAACAAAGTTTAGAGGCAAAAATGAACACTAATGTGTGCAGCCAAAACGTCGGGGAAATTTACAGAGAGATGATTCTAGAGCTGGTTGAAAAACAGCGGCAATTTATAAAAAAAAAAAAAATAGAATTGAAAGTGTGTACCATTTCACCAAAATCTGAATTTTTTTCTACCAGCTCTGCTACCAAAGTTCTGTTCCTCATCACCTGTTGTGAACATTGGCTGGAACACCAAAGTAATATCCCTGCTCTTTCAAAAATTATCTTGGGAGCTTTAATGATCAGAAGCTCTGTTTGACTTCTTTTCTGAAAGAGAGGTCCTCCGGACCTGGCTTTTTGGGTCTGCACTGACTCCGAGGGCAAAGTGCACCGACTGTATTCTAACACCCACTTCTGGTCTTTGTTTTTGCCCTCCCTCCCTCCCCTCCCCTCCTGGACTCCTCCCATCCAAGTACTTGCCCGTCTTGACCCTATGAATCTGACTTACGTATGAGTGTGAGTACTTTTCCTTGTGAACGAGGTAGTGTTAGGGCCCAGCTTGTTTTCTTCGCTGCTGTTTAATACAGCTGAGAGAGGTTTAGTCCTTTTGCATGGATTTTCATGCTAGATCCAGACTTGTTTGAGCTCTCTATTGAATTAGTAAGGATCTTCTGGATCAGTGTGAAGTTACATAAATTCTCAATTTTGACTAATGTATGCCCTATATAGTTCAAGCAGTGAGCACACTTACATGTATAATATTCTTTGCCATAGCAGCTTTATCAGCAAAGAAGGATTATCCTGGTACTCCTATCTGGTAATCTAGATGCTTTTCTTGATAGCTTTAAATAACAATTACTCATTACACAGCAATCTTCCTGTCTGACCATGGGAATAATGCAGATACATTTCAATGTATTCTGCGTCTCTGCACAAACTCATATTGTATCCTGGATTTGAGAGCTAACTGCTACTTGATATTCTGGTTTTCCTGTGTACTCAGTATCACAGAAAATTTGGGTCAGTTTTCAATGTATTTCAGAAATATTATATTTCTGAATTTTATCATCTCAGAGTTAACAAAATGCTGATCTTATATCATTTCCCAGTTGGAGCAGTTAGAAGATTGAGGAGTGATTTGACAATAAGCTTTTTTATTACTGGAAAAAGTGATGTCTTATCACTGTGGTGAAATATTTCTGATCCTTTCCTATTCCTGATCCTTTCCCATTTTTGCTGTGTTATGCTGGTGCCCTCAGAGGCTTCATATCACCAACACTACTGATTAATTTCTCTAGTCATTTCTGGCATCTTCTGTCAACTTGCATTCAGTCATCAGTGCAAATTATAAAACAGAGAATTGTGGGTAAAATAATAGCTGCTGCCCTCATTTATTCCAGTGCTGGGACCTGCTATTTCAGGAAGGTGGAAAATGGCACACCAGCACCAGCAGAGTAGGATAGTGGGTGATGAATCATAGTTTGAGGAAGTGCCATGTCTCCGGAGCAGTGGCTCCGCAGGTGATGGTTGGTGTGCAGTAGAGGACCTAGCGTCACCATTCTGGGTAAGAAATGATACTATGCAGCAAAACGTCAAAGGCACCCATATTTTTAGAGATGCCGTGATCTGCACTCCGCTCCCATCAGGAACCACCGTGAACAGAATTTCCTTGGCATTTCACTCCACTGGTGCCTGATTCAGGTTTTCAGTCTCAGATCTGTTAAAAGTGATGGAATAAAATAACTCTCAGAATTTGGTTGTGACTATAAAGTCAGGCCAAGCCTACGCTACAGACCTATAGCGGTATAACTACGTTGGTCAGGGATGTGAAAAATCCACACCCCTGGGCAACGTAGTTATAACCGACCTAACACCCCCCCCCCCCCCCGCTCAGATAGCACCATGTTGATGGGAGAGCTTCTCCCGTTGACATAGCGACCGCCTCTCCGGGAGGTGGATTGACTACGCTAAGGGGAGAAGCTCTTCCGTCGGCATGGTACGGCAGCACCGGAGCGATTAGTGAAGACAGGCTCTCAGTGTCAACCTTATCTGTGGAATTTCTTCTTTTCTGAGGGAAACTGTATTTCCATAATTCCCTTTTGTAATGGGGCAGCTGAGTGCTTACTTTCTTAGTATTGTTATCCTGAGTTCCTCTTGGATAGGGTGAGGAGTTCAGTGCCTTTGCAGGTAGTCCTGTGATTAGAAAGCGTTGTACACAAGAAATAAGTGAAACAGTTGTCCATCACCAGTGTGCTGAAGTGTTTAACTGTAAATGTTGCCTCACGCCCCTCCAATACCAAAAAACAATGCAAGACAGACTGTTATAAGCTACATAACACGTTGCACCGGTAGAACCAAAGTCAAAGGAAGGAAGTTTTTGCTAGGGTTAATTATTTTCATGTTGCTACTGTGGGAATGACATTTTGTCCTGTTTCTGGCTAGAAGATACTGTACGTTAAAAAGATAAATTCCCATTTGGAGTGAAGTCAGCTGTCATTTATTTCTGTTCAGGAAGATCCTGAGTTCCAGTAGATAGGGGATGTGTTTCATTAATTAGTGGTTAAATATGGCAATAGTTCAGGCCTAGCTGTAGTTGTAAACTAGGTCGAAGTGACGCAACAATACAAAAATAGATTTTGCATTACAAATGCATCGCTAAGAGGAGGACTAATGCTTCACCACTATGTACCTGGTGAAATCATGAACACCTATGCAAAGTGAGCACAGACTAGGGTAAAACACTACCACTAGTGAGCGAGAGGAGTTCTGGTTTGGTAGCTCAGTATGCTCCCTTCACACAGAAACAAAGCGCTATTAAAAATGCAGCTCAGAGGGAAATCCCTTGGGCTTCACAACTTTTCCTTCCACATCTGATGCAGCCAACGGCTCTTGGAATGAGTAGAACATTCCACACTAAACTCTTAATACCATGGAGATTATGGGCTTTGGTAGCACAGAATACGTGGTGGCTTGAGGGAGCGTGATTGCTGCTTTATCCCTAACTACTAAGATCACTTCATGGAAAAGACAAAGGCCTAAATTCGAGTCCCACTAATGCCCACTCCCCATTAATTATGTTTTGACTGGCATGCGCTGCAAATCAGTGAAGGAAGAGTTTGTGAGACAGGCTCTGACATGCAATCTGGAGTTCTCTCCCATTTAGCTAACACAGCAGCAAAGGGAATAGTATGCTCCAGTCATAATTCTTTAGTGTGGAGCAGACATAAATCCTGAGGACACCACCAGCTATGTGAACTTATGCCACCCCAGTCCCCTCAAGGCAGCAGCTAACATATAAACAAGGACAAACCTGGCCAAAGGAGCCGACATATTTAACTTTATAGCTGGGGCCTAGGCAAGGAGCATGTCCAATATACCTCATAACTCGAACTCCTGGATCTCGACATGTAATAACTCTTTATTATAAAGTGCCAGATGCCCAAATGCTTCTACAGTTATTGCGGATAATCCCAGCGGTCAAAAATAAAGATAAGAATAGAAAGATTTCATCTTATAAGTCTATAGAGGATAATTTTATGGGTGAAGGTTTTAGACTTGCACTCCCCTTTTAAAAAAAAAAAAAAAAAGTCAGTCACTAACAACTCTCCCGATACAGTGTGTGTATGGGGCTAGAGTGGGGAAAGCATGAAACACCTCTCCAAGATTTGGCTGAATTGGAATAATCACCCAGACACCGCAATTTACAGCCACACAGCTTGGAATCTTTGAGACGTGCACACACCACCTTCTGCACTGGAGAGCATCGAACATCAAAATGGTGTAAAACTGAATGGGCTTCTGCTTTTGGGTTAGCCTTGTGTGTCATTTAGTCCATTCTCCTTGATTGGGACATACTACGAATAATCAGGGTTTTAGTGGAACATATAGTGTGTGAGTACAGTAAGTAGACAGAGCAATTTGTACAAGGGAGTACTTTTTACCTGAACTTTGCACAATGCAGTAAGGAGGAGTTCCAGTGAATGGAGAGCAGAAGGTTTTCCAAACTGCACCTGCTTCCCTGCAGGCAGGGCCAGCGTGTACTTAGCACTTAATTAAGGCTATACATGGAAGTAATTCTTCTGCTGTACTCCGTGCTGATAAGGCCTCAAGTTGGAGTATTGTGTCCAGCTCTGGGTGCCACATTTCAGGAAAGATGTGGACAAATTGGAAAAAGTCCAGAGAAGAGCAACAAAAATGATTAAAGGCCTAGAAAACATGTCCTATGAGGGAAGATTGAAAAAGTTGGGTTTCTTTAGTCTGGAGAAGAGAAGACTGAGAGTACATAAAAGGTTGTTACAAGGAGGAGAGAGAAGAATTGTTCTTAACCTCTGAGGACAGGACAAAAAGCAATGGGCTTAAATTGCAGCAAGGGCGGTTTAGGTTGGACATGAGGAAAAACTTCCTGTCAGAGTGGTTAAGCACTGGAATAAATTGCCCAGGGAGGTGGTGGAATCTCCATCATCGGGGATTTTTAAGAGCAAGTTGGACAAACACCTGTCAGGGATGTTCTGTATAATACTTAGTCCTGCCTTGAGTGCGGGGGACTGGACTAGATGATCTCTTGAGGTCCCTTCCAGTTCTATGATTCTATGTTCAAGGCATTGGACAGTAGTTGACACTGATTATTAAGAGTAGGGGAGGATTGTGAGCTGGTAAACTATTAGTATGGGCAATAATACACAAGGAAAGCTACACTTCATTTAATTAAAATTCCAAACAAAAATACTGCATTAAAAGAATCTTAAGCATATTAGGCAACCCATTTCCTGATTTTTGATTGCTTCACTTCGCGGCCTTAACTCTGCCCTCTTGTGTGTATGCATTACAATGCAGTCTTGAATTACATGATCACATACTGTTTTCCTGCCATTTATCTGGATTGTGTTCAGTGCCTATACAGGTTTATTTGTCCTTTTGGAATGCAAGGCACTGAATTTTTAGACAGATTGCTTTTATTTGTTGAGAAACAAGTGATTTTATGAGGAAAATGCCATCTGGCCTCTCCTGAGCGCTGCCTGCTGCATGCGAGTTCTTTTGGAGAAGTAATTTTGTCCTTTACTTGCATAATAAAAACTGTGTGAGGCTCAAAAGAGAGAGCAGAGCTCGATACTATATTTCTGTGGGAGAAAGCACCAAAGTGTCTAGGACCTGAGCTGGAAACATCTCAGCACTGTATATACGGAATTAACAAGAAATGTACAGAACAGTACAGTGTGTGTAGTATGGCATGCCTCCAGCAAGGCTTAGGGGGGCATATTGTGCCCAGTCCATGCAGAGCATATGAGGGTGGGTGGGTTGGGAAAGGTCATACCCTCAGCTAATTTAGATGCAAATGAAGGTGGGCATAAATATTGGATATTAAACAACTAACTACATGACTGTGTTTACAAAGCTGGGAATTATTAGCTTTTGCACAGAGAATTCTGCACCCTCTGAATTGGAGACCAAGACGAGGCTCCTGGTGACATGCAGAAAGCTCTTGCCTAGGAAGAGCTGCCAGAAGCAACTAAAACTTCACCTCTGAATGACAGGTTTCAGAGTAGCAGCCGTGTTAGTCTGTATTTGCAAAAAGAAAAGGAGTACTTGTGGCACCTTAGAGACTAACCAATTTATTTGAGCATAAGCTTTCGTGAGCTACAGCTCACTTCATCGGGTGCATTCCATGTGCTTCAGAGAAGGCAGCTGGGCCATATAAAGGAATGCATCCGATGAAGTGAGCTGTAAACTGGTTAGTCTCTAAGGTGCCACGAGTAATCCTTTTCTTTTTACCTCTGAGTGAGAGTCATAAAGTTCAGTTACACTTGTGTATGTGACCCCCTCTGTTTGCTGATGGACAGAACACAGTAACAGTAGTTACTGGAGTCAGTGGCCGCTGCCCTGACGCCTGCTGTGAGACGGAGGGTGTGTGATCTTAGTAACCCATATGACAGGGACCAGGAAATGGAGATCAGTCTCGGACAGCTTTCCTGCTTCTAACACCATTATTAGAGACGCAAATAAAAGAGCAGCATGTGATGGGATGTGGTCGGAGGGGGACACTCGGGCTGTCGTATCCAAAGGCTTTGCTCCGTGACTGACACGAAGCCATGTATGAAGCTCTCTGTGTTTGCCAAGCTCTGTGATTGTAACCCAGTGGTGGGTGGGTGAGTAGGTGTGCGTGTGACACTATTTCCTTATGTGGTCTTAGCCAAACCACTCGAAAGTGAAGGACTTTGAAGGGTGAGACATGGATTCTGAGGGTCTCTCTGCATGGTCCCTCTCAGCTGGCTCCCATCCAAACCAGATGTCTGGGCAGCACAGGAATAGGGAGGGAATCTTTGTCTGCTCTGGGGCGTTGTTGAGACAGGAGCTGGCAGACTGGCCCATCAGCTCCCTGTGTGGTTGTGGAGAGGATGTGTCCCTGTCACAGGGTGACTGGCCCCTTTAAGTGGGAGCAGGGTCTGGTGCATCTGTGGCTGATTAGCTGCCTCCCAAATGTGCTTCAGAGAAGGCAGCTGGGCCATATAAAGGAGAGACCGAGCGCTGCAGGAAGGGGTGGGTGAGAGTTGTCTGAGAACAGGGCGAGAGAGGGAGGACAGCAGAGAGCTGCTGAAGGGACAAAAGCTGAAGGTACTCAGTAACCGAACTGCTCGTGATGTTTTCTGTGGAAAGGTGTTGGGAGGGCTGGCTGGAGCTGGGGAATCCTGCCAAGTTGTGGGGAGTGAGGAAGGCTTGTGCAGAGGCTCCCAGGAAACCGGGAAAGGACCAGCCTGGTCAGCGTAAGCTGGGCCCGGAAGCAAGGGGAGGTGAGGAGGCAGGAGGATCCTAGGAGCAGAGCTAGGACTCTCAGGCAGGGTGGCCAGGGTGCCCCCTTTCAGCAATGGAAGGCTGTGGTCCTGAATAGACAGTGCCACAGGTAGGAGGACTCCTAGGTGAGGAGACCTGACTGGGGCTACTGGAGAAGTGGGTCTTGGCACGATCAGGGTGGGGGCCTGGAGAGGGGCCCTGGACCTGGCTCAGAAAGAGCTGGCTAATGGCTCTCGGGTGGGTGACCCGGGAATGGTGACCTTGGCGTGGGAGTGAGGAGCTGCTGTAACCTTGTTTGGCTCTGGGAGGAAGTGTGTTTAGCAGGAGGCATCCGCAGACTGTGGCGTATCATGTGAATAAAAGGCTTTGCGTTTGCTACAGCGAGACCATGCTCCTTTTCATGGGTGAGTGAAGAGGGCAGTGAGGCAGGCGCCCTGTTGTGGCACAGCCTGTTCCAAGATGGTGCTTGAGGCAGAGGCTGCCTTGCCCCAGGATTTTACCTCAGGATTTCTCCCTAGAGTGCCCAGAGCTCTCCCCAATGACGTGGGCTCCCGCCCCAGCAGAGAATTGGGGAATTTGCTTGGGGCTGTTGTGCCAAACAAGTGGCCCTGCCGGCAGCTCCCCATTAGGAGGCTGCTCTGGGCTGCAGACTCCTTCACAGCCCACCCGGAGTGGGGTTGGGGCGGATTTACCCCAGCCAGTCCCAAGTCCCTCTCTGAGCCCCCAGCACACAGTCCCTCGCGCAGTGGCAGTGTGAATGGATAAAACGTGGGGAAGGAACAATAACAACACAGAGTAAAATCAGTGAGCTGCATTAGCTTGAGAGTAAGGGTAGCTAGGGTTCCTATTTATTCTTTGTACTGGAGAAGCACCTAAAAGCCGCAGTCAGGATTAGGGCTCCATTGTGCTAGGAGTCTTCAAGCACACGGACTTTGCCCCAGAGGGCATACAGTCTAAGGCAGCAATGGATGTGCGAACGGGAGACAGTCTTATTTAGCAGAACTACTCTTCTTTTTGTTTCTAACTATACCAGTGAAACAACAGCTATACAAAAAGAACAGGAGGACTTGTGGCACCTTAGAGACTAACCCATTTATTTGAGCATGAGCTTTCGTGAGCTACAGCTCTGATGAAGCATCTGATGAAGTGAGCTGTAGCTCACGAAAGCTTATGCTCAAATAAATTGGTTAGTCTCTAAGGTCCCACAAGTCCTCCTTTTCTTTTTGCGGATACAGACTAACATGGCTGCTACTCTCAAACCAATAGCTATACAGTGAATAGACAACACCGTCACTTTGTGGAATGAAATAAATTCAACCAGGGTAAGTGGAAAGTCCATTAGCCAATACAAAGAGGAGAATAAATGTCTCCACAGAAGAGTCAATTATATAATAATTTTGTTAACTAATACCGAAAGGAGCTCATTTTGTTAATACTCTGTAGTGTATCAATCTTGCCAGCACATATGAGGTATCCGTCTAGGATATTTTTCTCTTCCTAAATGGTTCCCCGATCAGGGCTTAGGAAGTAGGAGAACTATGTTTCAGAACCAACTGTAATTCAGGCAATGAAAATCCAATAGCTTTCCAATATTCCAATGAAAATCCAATCCATTGCCAATAGACTCTTACAAAAACCCTGAAAATTGATAAGGTCGTAAGTAACATGAGAGGCAAGATACAATTTCCTTAATGAAAGCTAATAGAGATCCTTTCATATACCGGTCAGCTGAAGATTTGTAACTTGTATTAACACTCTTGAACCATGAGGGAGATCACAGAGGGTTCAGGTCATAATTATGTGCCTAAATCTATCGTTATTTTGCTCACTGAGGAACTTTGCAGAATCAAATAATGAAGTTCTTTCATCACTTTGTCAGTCCCTCCAGCTGCAATTTCATTAGAGCTGAGCTACAATAGCGGTGAAACCTTTGGATCAGAAGAGCTCTCAAACTGATTTTTAGAGTGCAAATTTTCCTACTCGTATCCCAAGAAGCATATTTCCTGAAAGCATAGTTTTAAGTAATTATTTTGATATTAAACATTTTATTTAAAATCTAAAAATGGAAAACCACATGAGCTAGGTGTGCCAATTAAGTACTAATAAGTGTGTATTCTGGTATTCCAATAGCATCACAATTTTTACCTTTTTATTATAAATTAATTTTTCTTTTATCAGCTGTACTATATTCAGCAGAGAGATCACAGCAAACACATGCGGCTCTTGTTTTGCATTATGACTAATGATCCATTTTTCTTTTAAAACCTTTTGAATCAGGATCACTTTTTTAAAAGTAGACTGCTAGAGCCTTCTGGCAACTTTGAAGAGGGCTGAGGGGCTAAACCAGAAGGTTTACATGTTGGTGGCACCTATTAATAGTGTATTAAGATATTTGAGCGAGGGGATTGACTACTGAATACAGTCTTTATCTGTGGCATTTTAAAATTCTTCTGTTTTTTTTCCTATTCTTTTCTAAAAACAAACAAACTGAAAACAAGAATGTTCAGATGATTATAAATCTAACAGTTTTCCTACTCTGAGAAATGTTTGGTTTTATACATGTAATGTCATACATAAGGTTATGCTCTTTGATTACTATTTTTTATTATTCTTCACCAGTATGTTTATATTATAAGTAACAGTTTTAACAAGAAAATGTTAACAGGTAAAGTTTAATAATAAAGCATGTAACTATAACTAAAAGAAGCTTTACTTCCTGAGCTGGTGTAAATGCAAATAATTTAGGAATAGTTTCATGCTACCTAAGCACACTAACATTTCTGTTTTAAGGGAGATGGTAGATTTCTAAGCCATACCATTCAAAATATGTAGAGCAGCAGTCTTTGCAATAGAAGGTGCTAACCGCTGCTAATTCTTCTTTGTGTCAAATGTGGGGACTGTCTATTCAAGGTTCTGGTGTAGTATGAATAGTGGTTGGGCTGGGAAGACTCCATGTCTGATTGTTTTCTTTTACAGAAACCACTCTGAGTTCACTAAAGCAGCCGCATGCGGATAGTTCTCCTGTGGTGTCTTCACCTCACCAAAGAAGAGACTCAGACAGGTACTGTCAGCTCTGTGCAGCCTGGTTCAATAACCCCATGATGGCACAACAACATTATGATGGCAAAAAGCACAAAAAGAACGCAGCCAGGGCCGACTTATTAGAACAACTAGGGAAGACCTTGGATCTAGGAGAGTTGAAAGGTAAGAGCCTGTCTTGAACATAAAGAATCTGTGCTTTGAGAAGGAAGATTCATCCTCTGTAGGTTGTAATGTGTTTGCAGCCTAGTGTCTCTCTGTTCACCTTAGTCATTTCTCTTAGCGGTTAGCAGATTCCAGTCTTGTCTGGTTATAGAAGAAAAGGATGCAGTGTTTGGCTAATGCTGCTCATATGCAGCTCTTCATGACTTTCCTTTTTCTAGGATAGTTTATTAATGTAAAAAGAACAAGGAGTACTTGTGGCACCTTAGAGACTAACAAATTTATTTGAGCATAAGCTTTCGTGAGCTACAGCCCACTTCATCGGATGCATGCATGTATCTCACGAAAGCTTATGCTCAAATAAATTTGTTAATCTCTAAGGTGCCACAAGTACTCCTTTTCTTTTTGCGGATACAGACTAACACAGCTGCTACTCTGAAACCATTTATTAATGTAGTGTCTGAGCCTTAAGGCATAGCACACAATACAGTAAATATGTGTTTTAAAACCAGCACAGCTCAGTAAGATGAATAATAATTTTTAAAAATTGTAAAACATTAACTCAGGCCTTCCACCAGGCTCAGTTACACCCTTAAAACCACAACCCCTGAGACAATATTCAAAAACATGGTAACAAGTATATACATTATTTCATTTAGGTTATAAGGAGCCTTCCTTTTTCTTGTTTTTGTGGTCGATAAGGCAAATAGGGTGACAACCTGCATACCTTTCTGTGGGATAACACTCTGCAGTCATAGCAGCATCATTCAGAAGTTGGTCCTCTAGGATATCTTGTTCCTCTTTCAAAGAAGGAGGATCTTAGAGGTCAGTGCATGTCGCAATTCCCTGGCAAACACAGGATCGCTCTTCTAGGAGCCACGTTACAGAGAGAACGATAGTCTAGTACTTGGTGCAGTGTGACTGGGAGTTGGACTCCAGGGGTCTATTCCCATTTCTGCCACTGACTTGCTATGTAGCCTTAGGCAAAGGACGTCCTGTGCCTCCATTGAGGCATTTGTAAAATGAGCATAACACGTATCACATTCGATGTGTTGTGACTGTTTTGTGGAGGTTTCTTGCCTTCTCTCAGAAGGTATGCTAGGCAACTCTCTATGATCAGCTAATGGACCTTCCTTGACCCGGCTCCACTTGCTTAAACAGCATGCACAGCATCAGACCATGTCAGGGCACCAAAGGAGACAAGTCACAACCTGTCTCTTTTATGTCTGATGTCTGCTTAGAGAGCAAATGTTGTTTGCTGCCTCAGCCTGAGTTATCAGCACTTCAGCTCTTACAGAAATACACATCTTAATGACTTG
Organism: Caretta caretta; assembly: GCF_965140235.1. Taxonomy (NCBI): domain Eukaryota; kingdom Metazoa; phylum Chordata; order Testudines; family Cheloniidae; genus Caretta; species Caretta caretta. The sequence goes on from NC_134231.1 coordinate 1,011,544, forward strand.
ACCTCTAAATTCTTTAGTGTTTGAATGGCCTGTCTTTTAAATAAAAGACAAAAGGGCTGTCCCCATTTGGTAACTGAAAGTGACTTGCTCAGCAGCCCATGTAAGGCTATTAGCTCTCAACATTGACCTTGAGTCTTACCTTTGCATCAGTCAAAGGTGTGAGCCTCACCTGGAAATTCTTGCTTAGTAGCGATACACTCAGGGCTTAACTATAATTGGTCCTGTGCTTGATAAATACTCTGCATAAATATGTATGAGAGTTTGACTCAGATTCTCTGTTGGTGTAAATCAGTGTAGCTTCATTTAATAGAGCTGTGCCAATTTACCCCAATGGAGGATGTGGCCCAAATGCTGAGAAGACTATATCATTAAAGTGTGAAAATGCCTAAAAAGGGAAAACTATGGAGCTCCTTTTAAGGCACAAGTTTCATTTTGATGTAATATGGCCCAATATGTGTCTACAGGAATAATTAATTGAAATAGACAAAGGAAGAGGTACTAGTTGAGATTTTCAAACCAGTGCAGGGATTTGGTTTCGCAGCAGGACATTCCATATCATTTTCAGTTTTGTTCCTTTTGAAGGAAATTACTATCTCCCTTCAGGTTTCAGAGTAGCAGCCGTGTTAGTCTGTATTCGCAAAAAGAAAAGGAGTACTTGTGGCACCTTAGAGACTAACAAATTTAAAAATCTCCCTTCAATTACTAATAGACATACTGTAGATTATGAATTTCTAAGCTTCAAATAAAACTTCTGCTTTCTCAGATTCTTTGTGTGCTACACAGGGAGAGCCAGTGTGGCTCACAATACCATAAATATGATTCATTGGCTGACTCACTGCCCCCTGCTGAACATATGCAGTGAAGAATAAACTGGGACAGTAATATGTAAGTGCTTACTACCTTGAACTATGCCGAACTCATGTGTGGATGGGAACATTAGTAGCAGTAAATAAATCAATTGTGGAATGTTTTATTCACGTAGTTATTGTCTAGGGGAGTTAGAAATGAAGGCGTTTAAGGTACCTACTGGTCCATACTGTGTTTCTGAAAATGTTCTGCTGTTCGAACTTCATGACATATTTTGGATTTGCAGATAATCTAGTATCAGTAAATCATGCATTAATGGACAGTGCAATTTATAGGAGAGAAGGAAACATAAATGTGTATACACAGATGCACGCAGACTTCTGTGAGAGAGGAAGAGAGGGCACCTTGCTGCTAGTATTTGACATTTTGAGGGGTACTTTTTCCTATTTTCAGTGATCAAACTTTTCATTTTGGAGGAGAAAATGCTATGCCTCTCCTGAATGTACAGCTAATGGACCCAGTTCTGCAGCTTCAGTGGCCCCAGAAGGATTCCCCTGCCTCAGAGAAGGCTCCAGAAGTACAGGGCCATTGTGGTAGCTACTCCACCAGCCCTTTGCTGGCTCCTGGTGCAGGAGAAAAGGGGATATTATTGGCCCATTCTTCAATCCAGGTGACTCCTCCCACTTCTACCTGGTGTATGTTAGAGTGGGCTAAAGGCTGCTCCACCTGGATTTTGGGATTGGGCTGGTGTCCGTTCTCTCTGAGAGTGGGGAGCAGTGCTTTGCTCATTTCTCTGGACTTGCACTGAGCATAGCATAGCTGGCCAGGAGAATCTGGTCCAATATTGACGTAAACTTCCATATACCATCAAAGTCAATCTGCCCACCTCTGGCCATCTTCTAGCAATCTGCTAACAGAAATGTTATCAGAGATTTCATCTAAAAAATGTGTGCAGTCAGGACCATGCTGTTAAGCAAAGCCTATGCACTCTTAGGATAAGACCCTGCTCCAAGCCTCCTCCAGTAACATCATCATTTTACTGTTTAATTCCCTTATTTTGGTTGGGTAAAATTGCACTGTTATTGCTATTAAACATAGTTTTTGTTGCAATTCTTTCTCTTGTGAAATTAGTATTTCACAATCTTCTGAACGGAAAAGAGATGACATTTGTTTAACATTAGTGGCTGCTCACACATGAGGCATGTTATTCACTATTCATTATTCTCTCAGGCATTCAGCAATCATGTAATTTCAAGTGATTTCACATCATTTTCTACATGTCAGAGGCTTGACATACTATTTGATAAACGTGACATATGATCATAACACCCAAAGGGTCTAACCACAAACAGAAATTCCTCATTTGCTAATCATAACTTTCAGTTCCTGTCTGTGATTTCCATTTATAGACTCAATCCAGTGGGGAACAGATCTGTTTAGCTGGTATAATAATTGCAGAACATCATTTGAATCCACATCACAATCAGAACAGATTGGAAAAGGAAACAGGGCTTGGTTCTGATCTTAAAACCGTATTAATGCCAGTGTAATTTAGCTTCCGTGGAATTATTCCTGATTTAGGCTCATTCAGAGAAATTGAGACTCAAGCCCATTCCAGTAAGTCTGCGTTCTGTTTTGGTTGGAGCTGCTCTTGAATCAAAACCTCAGATCTCCTTGAGCTTTGGGGAGATTGGGTGTGAATCCAGATTCTAACTTTGTATCATCTACAGTTAATTTTTGTGTAACAAACAAAATTAATATTATTAATACAATGAATCAGTTTTTCAAAAGCACCTAAGTTATTTAATCACCTAAATCCCCAATTTCAAAAGTGACTTAGCGCCTTAGGATCCCTAGTCCTAGTAACTTTCAGTGAGTCTTGGCCTCCGAAATCATTTAGGGGCTTTTGAAAATTGTACCTATTTTGTATTTAGACACCTGAGTTATTGCATTTGTCCTCCCACCTTCACCTACTTGCTGGATAGTGTGACAAAGTTTCTGCTCTGCCTTGGTGGGTCTTGCGCTTATCGGCAGATTTGCTCGCCTTGGAGCTTCACAGCAGCCCTCAGCTTGGCCGTTTTTCTGAACCCACAGTCCAGGTCGACTCCTCCTGTGTCTGACCAGGAGTTGGGAGGATTTGGGGGGAACCCGGGCCCGCCCTCTACTCCGGGTTCCAGCCCAGGACCCTGTGCAATGCAGCTGTCTAGAGTGCCTCCGGGATCAGCTGTGTGACAGCTACAACTCCCTGGGCTACTTCCCCATGGCCTCCTCCCAACACCTTCTTTATCTTCACCATAGGACCTTCCTCCTGGTGTCTGATAATGCTTGTACACCTCAGTCCTCCAACAGTCTGCGTTCTCACTCTCAGCTCATAGTGCCTCTTGCTCCCAGCTCCTCACACTCACAGCACAAACTGAAGTGAGCTCCTTTTTAAAACCCAGTTGCCATGATTAGCCTGCCTTAATTGATTCTAGCAGCTTCTTGATTGGCTGCAGGTGTTCTAATCAGCCTGTCTTAATTGTCTCCAGAAGGTTTGTGATTGTTCTGGAACCTTCTCTGTTACCTTACCCAGGGAAAAGGGACCTACTTAGCCTGGGGCTAATATATCTGCCTTCTATTACTCTCCTATAGCCATCTGGCCCGACCCTGTCACAGTAGTTACATGGCTAGGTGCAGTTAGTTTTGTGGTCACATGTCTCTCCTGCAGGAGGAAATGGTGCCCATAATAAATTAGAATTTGGCAATTGTTTGTATGTTGCTTGATGTTTGCCAGGGGCAGGTGTTTTGTCCCAATTTGTCAGTCCCTGTCCAGAACAAGCACAGAGTTTAATTCCTGCATAACTCGCAGGGTGGACTTCAGCAAGAGCTCTCGGCCCTGTTTACATTTGCAGCTTCTTGTGCTGCGTTCAGTGAAGTGGAATAGCTGCGAAGAGTCCAGGGATTTCACAGCCACTTTTTGGAAATGCCCATAGCTCACACACGAGCTTGAAATAAAAATGAGGCAGAATGTTTTTCTCTTCCGAAGTCCAGGACGGAAATTTAGAGAATTAAAATTTGCTCCCTTCTAGTATCCCCGTTGGGCCTTGCTATCCCCAATATCCACATAGTACTGCAGAGATTGTTTGTTTTCTCATACTGCAAGAATTTTCAAAATTTTAAATGTTTCCTGTCCCAATTTGGGACAAAAGGTCAATCTCAAAATTTTCACAAACTGAAAATCCAGAAAAACTTTAGATTGGATCAATCCAAACAGTAATTTTAAAACATTTTTTTTTAGATTTTGACCTTTTTAAATTTAAGTATAAATTAAATTTAACTTAATTTCTAAACAGACATTTTCACCTGAAAAACATTTTTCCTTTTTGAAAATGTTGAAATGGGATGTTTCAACAATTTCAAATGTTTCATTTCAAAAATGTTTCAAAACAGAAAATTCATCAAAACCAACATTTTCTTGCAAGGGAATCAGCATTTTTGATGAAAAAAATATTTTGATAAAAAATTCCCAACCAGGTGTACCAGATACTGCTAGCAATTAAGCCAACAACAGCCATCCTAGTAAACTAGATTAATCTTTTGTTGCTGAAAATGTCAGAATCCACTTACAACATGTTTTCTCCACTGGTGTTGTATTAACAAAGTCCTCTTTCAAAAGAGGAGAATTGTTTATAAATTCCCTTCTCAGACCTCACGCTCTAGAACATGAAAAGAAGGGCTGCAGGCATGCATGTGTATCTGTATGCATGGATAGAAAAAAGGCCCATTCTTGATTATAACCCCACTCTTTCTACGGACATCCCCAGCTCTGTAAAATCGCTGGAATGTAGGACTTTCCATAATGGATCAGATCACTGACCTGCCTGCTAAGTTTCATATTTTGCCTGTGGAAGTGGCAAACACTTCATGCTTCAGATGGAGATGGCCTCCGAAGTCATTTAGGGGCTTTTGAAAATTGTACCTATTCTGTATTTAGACACCTGAGTTATCTGTCACTCTCCATAATTCCCTGGACCAGCTGAGTGTTGCTATACTTGGGGAAAAAGGACTCCTTCCTGACCCCTGCAGTGATCAGTTTATGCCCTGACACATGAGATTTTACCGTTGAGATCCTACTATGCATAAGTGATAAGAGTTGAGCTACTGGGCATAAAATCACCCAGTCTTTGCAGAAATTACACTGAATGCATAACAGTCCAGTGAGTGCAAAGCAGCACTGCAGGGACTGCAATGTCCTTCCTAAGAATAACATGTCGGAGCTGCTACAGATAGTGGCAAAGGCAGCAAAACAGCTGTGTTTGGATCAGTGACTCAGCAGATACTGCATTGTGCCGCGGTGCGGGATAGTACTGCCCTCAGAGTGTGAAGCTGGCAAAAGAATGCTGGTGATGGCCTGAGCCCTTTGGAGACAAATCCACCCTGCTGTTGTGGCGCTCTCCCTGCTCTTACTCATGAGGTTTTCTTAGCTGCTGGTTGTCCATGCCGGTGGGTGGCAGTCTAGGCGGTCTTGTCTGCCAGGACTCTAGCCTTTGTCCCAGGATGAAGTCCCTGTTTGAGAAGTTCAAAGAAACTTTTGGAGGCAGAAGGATAGCTCTGAATCTAGGTTGCAGGTACGTAACCAGCCCTGTCTCTTCAGCCCCGCCGGTAGGAAGTGAGAGCCGCATGGACTCACAGTTTCCCCTCGGCAAGGAGAAGTGAAGCCAAGTGATTTATTCTATTTAGATACTTGAGGCTGTCAGCCTAGTACAGTATCTGTGACTAAAAGCCATCAGACAAATCCTCTGAAGAGTGCTGGCAGCGCAGATAGGGAAAAGCACCCTTCCACTCCTGTGTCTGCACTTCTGCATCTAATAAGGAAAAGCTGCGTCAGGTTAGACTTATGCAACTCTCCAAGGCTCTTTGTGTGGCTTGATTGAAAATGCCTAATGTTCTGTGGAAACTAAAGAGCTCATGTCCTACTTCCTAAAAGGAAAGTGCAGAATCTTTCACTGGGTTTTAGGGATATATACATCATTTACTTCGACTTCTAAATAGTTACATGTCTGGCTGATGGGCCACATTCACTTTATCTGGCTCCATCTTCAGAGATGCAAATTCGGCATCAGCGTTAATGCCCTGTCCTGATGCAGATGGAAGGGATTTAAGACTGTTCTACAAAATGTGCCCCGATGCTCAGAATAACGGTGTACCCAGAAAATGGTCTTTTTCACATTTTTTTTTAAATTTTTTATTAAAGGCTGACTGCAGGACCTTTTCCTCCATGTTGTTAGCTGGGAAGCTAACGGTGTCTTCTGTTAGACAGGAAAAGAGATGAAGGCAGACCTCTGGATTGTAACTTGCTTTAATCAGTGCGAAATTGCCCAGTTTACTCTCTCTCTCATATTTTTGTATTTGTCAATAAGCTTGCAGACTGTACTCTCCCATGCTTTCCATTCCTGATGGGTTCTATTTTCTCAGTATTCACTGGATGGTAAACTCATTTCCATTTCAAGTGATCCCAGGTGGCTTGCAACATCATGTTTTAAATATTAATTCTGTTTTGACTACACTGGGAACCTAATGTTTGATGCATTTTATAGTATTGGTGAGCAGTGTAGCTTGATGTACAAAATTCCAGCAATCTTGATTTTCTAATAATGGTTATAATAAAATGTATGTTGCTAAATATGAACCTGTATTTGGAAAAATAAATGTGGAGCTGTAGCTCTGGACAAATGAGACTTATAGAAAGCTAAAGCTTCAACTTTTCTTTTTTTTTGTTGGCCAAGTGTTTATTCTGAAACTTTGAAGTCTTATTTTCTTTTCCAAAGTAATAAATAAACAAACACATAAAAAAGCCTCCTAAATGGCATTATTTCTCTACTCTCTGTGCTCAGCTCTAATCTGAGGTATGTGGGATCATGACTGCATAGCCCTGGAAATCTGATGCTTTGCCTGAGCAGAGGAAGCTTTTCATGTTAGCAGGTCCAAAAAAGCTAATGCTGTCATCTGACTGCCTTTTCAACCTTGTGACAAGCTTCAAACCTCTGTAATGTTCTTTCCATGAGCACTACGAGAACATGGATTTTTGTTTCAGAGTAGCAGCCGTGTTAGTCTGTATTCGCAAAAAGGAAAGGAGGACTTGTGGCACCTTAGAGACTAACACATTTATTTGAGCATAAGCTTTCGTGAGCTACAGCTCCGATGAATTCATCCGATGAAGTGAGCTGTAGCTCACGAAAGCTCATGCTCAAATAAATTGGTTAGTCTCGAAGGTGCCACTAATACTCCTTTTCTTTTTATGGATTTTTGTTTTTCCCGTAATGATTTGCTGCATTTGAGTGATGTTTGCAGCCCTGGTTATGTTTAACCATATGTGAAGTTGCATACCAGTTTTTCTGCGTGTATGAGGACTTTATCTGTCTGAGTAGGTTATCTTCCTGCAAACTTCAGAGAAGATTTCAGTCACTCGAATTACCTGTACATTGCAGCGGGTGCTTCCAGAGGCTGGTGTGCGGTCTTAGCACAGCTAGTGGTTTATCCTGTCTTCCAGGTATGACCCGGAAAAACTAAGGAAAAGAAGTGAGAGGAGATTGGGGGAAAGTGAGGCGGGCCCCATTCCATGCATTGAATCGGAAAACATACCATGGAAGAGAGAAATTAAAAGCACTTTCCTCCCCCTTAATGAGGTGTGTGTTCGGCATGTTGGCATCCTTCCACCTTGCTCGCTATTGAGTTTTGAGTTCTTTGCTGCAAGCAAATAAAGGTTTTTCTGGATTTGAGTCAGTATGTTATTTAGGTCTTCCTGTGGGGAACAAGGCCTTCCAGGACAAATACGATGGAAAATCTGAAAAAGTCTTGTGTCATGATGCATGTGAGATGGGTGGATATGCGCCAGTATGGGAAGCTATGGTTGTGTCCCTGGTTTTATTGCATCAGTAAGAATCTACATGACTATGTTAAGTTGAGATTGACAAGTGATGTGTGGGAGCTATGTGCTTAAACAGGTGAGCAGTATTCTGTAATAGAGTGCACAAAAGCCAGTGAAGAGGTCCATAGAGTTTTGCATCAGCTCCCCATGTCAGGATAGGGAGCTGGGATTGGTGCTAGGACTTCACTTCGTGGTTGGTAACAACAACCTTCTTGTAGTCTTTCCTGTTGTGTGCTAAGGCACAATGAATGTTGACATTGCTGAGCACGATTTGCATGCCAGTCTGACCCTGATTGAACTGCAATGGAGAGAGCTAACACTTTTTTGTATCCTTTTATGGTTCCACTGTTTACAAATATAATAACAAGAGTATAAAGTTTGGAATCTTCCTGTCCAACATATGAGACTATTCGACAATAGTGAATGTAAGCTGCTGTATTAGGTATATTGCGTTCCAGTTTGGCCGTTTTAAACTTTCCCCAAACTGCACCAAGCATAAAACAAATTGCTTTCTGCTCCATCAGGTCACGTTTCACCAGTTTTGCTTCTCATTTGGCATTTTTTCTCACTGATCTCTCTTGTTCCTCCTATAAAGTAGGTGGCCACTGCATGGGCAAAGGCCATGCAGAGAAATTGACAGGTCTTTGAAAGGGTTTTTATGGGCAATTTAATTATGGGTTCTGCTTATTGCTAGCAATGAGCTGAAAGTATATGTCAAAATCCTTTCACTTTGAAGGCTCGTCCAGTTTGTGAAAGGTCTGTGTTTCACTGTGTGAGTTGTGCGTCTTTTCCTTTGCTATGTCCTGTGTATACTTTCAATGGAGAGAGTGAGCTAATAATTTAATATAAAGACTTTATCTTGTCGGTATTTATAACCTTAACTTCTATGTACTTCTGTACAATGACAAATTAGCTGCCTATATATCTCACTTGGTATGATACCAGACCTAGATACTAAAAAAGAAAACGAGATTTCTATAAAGCATGGAATCAGGCAGAATTGTCTCTCTAGCCCACTGTTACCAATTCCTTATTTATTTTACCTTTGAGGGAATAGGTTGTTTCACAATGAGAATGCTCAGCACATTCTGGGAAATTATTTAACCCTGCCCATAAGGTCTGCAAGAAGAGCCTCAGCTGAGGTCTTGCGAAAGGTACACGCAAGTCTCAAACACAATTTAGGAAACTGCTCAGTAGGGTCCAGCATCCCAGAAGAACAGCCAAACAGCTCCGGATGGGACTGCTGTGCCAATGTGCTCTAATACCAGTGTACCAAGAGGTCTAGGCTGCTGGGAGTGAGAACTTCCCAATTCAAGTATTTTAAAAGTTCAGGCAGACTAACAACTAACACCACCAGACGCCATAGTGCACCAGAACCAGTAGAGCTCTCCATGTGCTCCCGAGACACCCATCTGTTCTGGTCTTTCCTTTGGATTTCTCTGACTGGCAAGCAGTAAAAACCCTGATTTTATTAATTTTTTTAAATAGAAAAAATGGGGATGTAAATTCAGAGATGGTCTTGAATTTCTTGTGCTGGGAAAATGGAATTCTATAGCTAGCACCTTGGAACAGGAGCTTTCTGCCAGAGACCATTCAGCTTCCTCATGGAGGAGGAATGCAAAGGCGCAAGGAGAGGTGATGGGATACTGCCTCAAAAAGGGAATTACAACAGTGGTTCTTTAGAATAAAATATGGTGCTATTTGGTGTGTCTGGTCTCCAGACTTCAGAATGGAGATGGCTATGCAGGAATGTCATCACTGGAAAACTCTCCTATATTCCCATAGCAACAAAAACCAATAGTGATTAGATGCAGATATATCTTGAAAAATTATGGCAGAGTTGGATTTATTGTGTGTCCTCAGCCCATAATTTCGCTATATGCAGTATAAGTACTTTTGGTTCTGTGCTGTCACTTTCATTTAGTGAAAAAGAATTTAACAAGTGTTCCTGTGGAATGTGTTTTAATGCACTTTATGCAGAATGACATTAATAAATAAAGTCATTAATATTTTATTTGCAGGATATAGGTGTGCATTCAGTTTTATATGAATACATGTCAGGTTTCATGGGGGGGAACTCTGATGTGTTACGATAGTGCAAAGGTAAACACAAGTGCAGAAAGAACACTAATCTTTAAGTTCTTCCTAATTCTAACTCATTACTTCTCACCTGTATAACTGAAACAAAAACCACTATCAAACTGGGCTCACTTCCCTTTAGAAACCATTTTGCCTTTTCCAAATCCCATCTATTCCAATTGTCTTCACCAATCCTGTGAAGTTCTATGCCGATGCTCCGACACCTGTGCTCTCTGGCAAAGAGTTAGGGCAGGAAAAGCCAACAGGTGGCATGTCTTTTGGCATTTGAGGTTTGCACATCTTGGTAGATTTTAGGTTCAGAGATAAGAGTCCTCCTTTGTCACATGTCAGTATTAGCAGTGCACTTGTACTTGGTGGAGATATTGGTGCATTAGAGTTTTGGATTTTATTAGGATGTCTTGTGCAAAAATGCTCAGATACCCAGGTCAGATAGATAGTCATACTGCCAATTATGCAATGCCATGCTTAGCAGCTGGCAGCTCATGGCAGATTTAAAGCAAGAGTTTCAAAAGATCCCAGCTTCCATTTAGGCACCAAAATGAGAGCCAGATCTTCAGAAAAGCTCAGTATCCATCATGCACCTGATAAGTATTGAGCTCTTTTGAAATCTAGCCATGAACATTCTGCATGAGCCTAAGCATAAAAGTCAGCTGGTGTCTGAAGGCACCTAACGCTGAATTTGTGACACAGTTAATGACACCTTCTCTCTTTAAGCAGATATATGTCTGTAAATAATTTAAACCAAATGTGACCCCTGTGTAGAGCTAGCTGAAAAATGCAACTTTTCTTCCATAAAAAAAAACTTTGAACAAAACAATTTCGTTACAATTTTTTTGTGGAAAACTGATTTTTCAACGAAAAAATTGGATGTGAAATGAAAAATTTTGTTTAGCCTTGGTGTTAGAGCCGCACTTCTTAGATCCAGCTCAGTGCATAGAGTAAAAATCAAAGGATCAGGATCAGCCTTGACTGGGATTTCCTCGCCACTGTCAGTTTGGGTCACAGTCTTAGTATTATTTAAACCGAGCTTTTGGGGACTAGAACAAAAACTCCCAACTTGTGCTGCTCTTACTAATGTGAGCACGTCTCTGTTTGAGTGGCAAAAAGGCCTTCCTTGCTCATACTGGATTCTACGTCACTTTGTCCAGACCTCAGTTGATTAGAAGACCTGTATTTTACAACGTCACCCTTTTAGGCTGGCAGTGTTTATAAGCATAAGTCAGCCAGAATATCATTAATTTTGATCTTGTGCCCTGCAGTTCTGTTAACTGTTGTCCTTTATTCTCTGTTTTAAGATGTTCCATTTTGTAGATTATCCAGAGCTAATTTTATTTCTTTGCCATATTCCTTTAATTTCACACTTTTTAATATTTTAAATGTGAAAGTCGGTCTGAATACATATTTTAGTTCAGAGATTTTGCAGCCTCTCTCCCCGCTGCAGGAATTGTATTGTTCTCACTTAGCTTCGTGGATGCTGTCACGAAAAGGGCTGCTGATGCTGTATGCCATGAGTGATGCTTTTCTGCACTGTTATATTCTAGTCAAGCAAAGAAGGGGTTAATTATCTCTGTGTGTATGCAACCACACTTTGGTTCTTTATGAAATATACCAAATAATCAGAATCTGTCAGGTTTATTGCTTTAAGTCAATAACAATGTAGTACAGGAAAAAGGTTCTCTCTGGTACTAGTCTCTGGGAGCCTGTTTCATGCAGCATTGTTACATTCACCTCACACAGAAGACATGCTCCCACCGTTGCAACCCTAACGCCATCTTTTTCTACCCTACCTGTTTACCGGTAAAAGGTACACGCTGCCGTCCGAAACTAGAGTTCAACCAGTCAACTTTCTGCTTTGTTTTGCTGATACCGGGGTGTACCCCTTATCTCTTTATTCTGAATGTCTGCTGCACTCCAGATACCAAGTGTGAAGGCACCTTGTAGGCCTGTAGTAGGGTAGAACAATCCTATGTCTTGTCCTCTTCCTTTGGGACATTCCAGTACTGGCCTGTGAGAGTAATTCCCTGCCTGTTGTTATGGTAAAACCTGACAACTTTCCTATCTATTTAAGCCAAAGCTTACTTCATTTAATGCAAGGTGTTATGGGATATTTAGCATAGGAGAATGGGATAAGTAAAGATACAGGCCAGCTTTTCTGCTTCATGCATACTAATGTATATATGCTGCAGAGAATACATTTTATTGATATGATACATTAATATATAGAACATAATGTACTAGCCAGCATATATTGGTCAAGAGGCTAAAATGGAATCCCTGTAAATTGCTGTGTTCCTGCTGGCTAGAGGTGCCTTGGTAACAGACAAAAGATGCAACAGTGCAACTAATATGCTACTGCTGAGCCAGATCCTCAGCTGATGGAAAGTGAGGTGCGTCCGTGAATTGGTCTGTACCAATGTAATTATTGGTACACTATTTCAGTTGAACTAATTTATTCCAGCTAGGGATTTGGCCCACTGTGCTTAGCTCATTGGGGAAGTGTGTTGTTTCTGAGCTGGTTACATTGATCTTTTTGATCCTTATCATTCCTTGTAAGCCTTTCCCTTGCTTAACAATAGTTTAGCATTTTGTTGAAATCCAGCACGGTGCCTCATGATAGTTTCAGTACATGACTCCTGATTTTAATCTCAAATGCCAGCTAGCAAAGAATCCTTTATAGTGCATACAGATGCTGATCTAATATCCATTTTTTTGAGCTACACAGCCAGTGCACCTCACCTGGAAGCTCACTCAACATTGATGAGTCTGCTAAAGACTAACAAAGTCTCTAAGGTGCTACAAGTCCTCCTTTTCTTTTTGTGGATAGAGACTAACCCGGCTGCTACTCTGAAACCTATCTTTGATGAGTCTGTTGATAAACTACTTTTGCTAATCAAAGGTCGTCGTACAAATTTGGCTACAAGTTTTTTATGAGTGGCATGAAATTAAAATGAATGAAAATGAACAAAATCCTCAGCCCGTGTTAAAATCAGGTTCAAGTTTACTGCTTTGGAGAGAGACAAGTAGAAGTTTCTCCAAGCAATATATGACTCACAATTTTATCCACAAGGGCTTTATCATTGGATTCCTTAGTTGCTGGCAAAAAAACAGAGTAAAATTTTAATTTTTGCCTATTAAGGAATGTGCAAATAACTGATATGAAACACATTTTCAATATTTGGGTCTGTGCTGTCTGTGTAAACAGTTTCCACTGGATTTTATATGCCATGTTCTTGCAGTATTATTATTAATGAAGGTAATCTAAGTGAAGAGACTCAGGAATGGCCACTGTGGAATCTGGAACAAGTTATGGATGTACAATTGAATTTACCAGGGCATTAAGGCAACTTAAATGGTGCATAGGTTCTGTGCTGACCGTCTACAGAGGGGTGAATTTCACCTTTGGGTTCCACCTACTGGTTTAGGAAGTTTTACTTTTGACTTTACATAAAAACATCTGATTGGTCGTATGCTTGACGTTCTTGAGCACTTGTCCTCCTGCTGTGCAACAGCATCTGTTTTCAGTGACAATCAGTAAGCTGATTGCGACCCTTCCTTCCAAATAGACAGTATTTCTCCCCAGCTTTACATAAACAGCACTCTCCTGGCATTATTGCTCAGATCTTAAAAGTAGCAGAAAACTGTTCAGGAGCACCTGATAATCACAAGGAATAGCTGGATTTATGTGCACAAACAGCTTGAATATGTAATTCATCAGGTTCACAGGAAGACTTACTCATTACTTCAAAAACAGAGAAGTAACCTATTATAGTCCAGGAGGACCTTCCAAAACACTTCAAAGTGTAGAACTTAGACTCAGCATGAGGGTTGGCAGGTGGAGGAACAAATTTTGAAAACATAAGTGAGATTCATCTTTACGGAACTAGACTGCAGAATAAATCAAGCAGTATCCTTTCCAGCATGACTGCCCGTATCATCGACAAGTACTTGGGAAGCTTTTACAGGAGGATGAGTTATGTGACATCACTGACACTGAATTTTTATGTGTAAAAATGGTGGTTGTCTTGCGCTGCAATTACCTTTGTGCAATGCAACCATGCTAAATGAATGTCTTAAATTATACGGTTACATGCATACAAGTGAACACACTAAATAACGAGGAATAATGGATCTTGGAATCATTTGGTGCATACACAGTAGCAGCTAAATGTACAATATTGCTGCAGACTGTGTGTGGCAAAATTCTTGGCTGGATTAAATTAGAATTAAGGGTTTTTTAAAAAAATTGTTATGTAGTGAAAATTTCTGCACAATAAACTTATCATTATGAGAGATTAGCAAATGAGGGATAACACACTGCTAGGAATGTAAGCATCTCAAGTCTAAAGCATAGGTAGAGAAGTAGAGTTTGCATTCCAGTCCACTGTCTGCTTCCTCAAGAGGAGAAGCAGAATGGAGTAATAGAGGACACACAAGTATTTGTCCAGGACACTATGTCCACTAGCAATGACTCTTAAAGTATCTGGTGAAAATCAAGGCAGGATGAGGCCTCTAAATGATATTTAAGAAGAAGGGAGAATCTTTGCATCACTCTTCCTTTGTATTAGACCTTGCCATTTCTAGTAAATACATTGGCTTGATTTAAAAATTCCAGCATTGTGGAAAACAAATCTGTTTGTTAGCATTTTAGCTAGCATGCTAGGCATTGTTATCTGATCAGCATCTTCAGCATGATGCTGCCCATGAGATGAAGAATTACACTAAAAAGCTGTGCATTTAACACGTCTGACTGTGTCTGTAACATCCTAGCAGGATCCCAATAATGGTGCAATCTTGCTCTCCCTGTCCAATGTCATTGTTTTCTTGGTCAGAATAACCGCTTAGGCAATATTTCCAGTTTTAGGAAAGGACCTCAGTGTGTCATGTCTATTTGTTGGGCTCTTATTATTGTCAGAGACTATCTGGTGCTATAATAAAATCCTATGTGGTTCCAATATTTGCCTAATCCACAGCTGTAAATCATGTGCTAGAGAAGATATGATCCCCTTTGAACCCATATTATCAGTGATACGTTTAAAAAGAATAAGCAGCAGGGTGTGTATAATCACATATGTCCCTACAGAGAAATAAATGTACAACAGACCAGAAAGGAGCTTGAGCCACAATGAGGTGTATTTGAGAATATCTGTGACAAATACAGTGTCTCTGACTTGTGCTAATGTAGACTGCAGAATAGTAAAGTTACAAATTGAAATTTAGGTGCCACAAGATGGCTGAAGACTGTGTAGTAAGAGAAGACAGGGGATATGATTGGTCCAAGTAAATAGTCAGCTAGAGCAGAAAACTTAGAAACCTATCATTCATTAATCTTTGGTGATGTATGGAGCGGGAAATATTAATAAGGAATTTGAATGGTTCTCTAGTAATATATGCACCATATTGGGGGACTTAAAGTTGCAAACATCAGAAAGTCCCTTATTCACCTGAGTACAGTAGCCTCGTTGATTTTTAAGTTGGCTGCTCACTCACAGGAGAGAGGTCTACTCCTGTGTGTAACGCACAAGTTTAAAAAAACCAGGCCCTAACTTAATATAGGAGGTACATTTCCCTCCCAAATGGCTTTAAACATGGTTTACAGTGAATAAGTTATTGGTAAGGGCAGCTTCCAGGCAGAATTTTATAGGAGTAGAAGTATAGTCATTCCGTCACTATGATTATGCAAGCTCCTGAAGAATCTCTCGAGGTCTGAAGATGCTTCTTAGCAACACAGGAATTGCCATAGAGGATCAGTGCATCCATCCATTACTAGTCCCTGTAACCAGTCAACATCTGAGAAAGGGAGGGACTTGGGCTGGTCCAATAAGCAGTGTCTCATTGCTTCTCTTCACTTTTACTTGAGGGTCAGTACTACTCTATTCATTTGCCACACACTACATACAAGCAATTATCCCACGTTTAAAGATTGGAGCATTTCTCTCTTCCCATTTTTGCTTGCTTTAAGAGTTGGATTTCTGAAAAGATTTTTGCGGAGAAATCTGATTTGACATCTGTTGGAGCTTGCCAATTACCTTCAGCACTTAAACTACAGTCTGTCTCCAAAGGAGATAATCCTAAAATGAGGCACAGGACAAGATTGAATGGCTTAGATGGCACAATGAGTGTGTTGTGCTCTTTTGAGTTGTCTGCTGCAGTCACATAACCTCAAATGCTGATTGACTCAGCGTTCTTTACAGCAACTTTTACTAAATGTTCTGACATAGCTGGAGTCACTGGGAAATAAATCTGGACCTTTGGATTCACCTGTTTGCTTTTATGTCCTTGAAACTGTCATTTCATCCAGTGTTGAGGACAAAGATACACACACTTGCTGAACTTGCCCCAGACTAATGCAATTATGTAGGCTGGGAAAGCTCTGATTTGTTAACTCTGCAAAGTTATCAAGTTCCTTTTGTCATTTAAATTACCAATGACCAAGGGGCTTCCAGTTAAATGAACAGGCCAAGGGTTCCTTTTTTTGTGCATTTCCATTTTTGAATCAGATTGCAATAAAAGGAAAGCTTGACTCTTCTGCCTCTTAGTATCCACATAATTTCTTATTTCCATCTATAGAAGAAGCAATTTGAATAGTCAGATGGAATTCCTTATTATTTTAACCCCTTTAAATATTCTAGAAGGGTCTTCTTGCCTTTGAGAAAGGTTGCTTGTTTCAGTTGCCATTCTCTCTCTGTTCACCAGTTTTCACACTTAGATGGTTCTGGGTGATATCGTGAAACGGTGGCATGCTGCCTTTTTAATAAATGGTCATTGAATTGTAGCAATAAGGAAAAGAGGTGAATAGAGTTATATTTGGCCAAAAAGTGTTAACGTTGTTATGTTGGCAGCAAATTTATAATCTCAGAACTGCCAAAGACTCTGCAGTGATCTTGCTCCCAGTGAAGATAACCACTGGGAGGGTGGTGAAGCACCGGAATGGGTTACCTAGGCAGGTGGTGGAATCTCCTTCCTCAGAGGTTTTTAAGGTCAGGCTTGGCAAAGCCCTGGCTGGGGTGATTTAGCTGGGGGTTGGCCCTGCTTTGAGGGTTGGACTAGTCGATTCTATGATGTACTTCCGTGGGAGACAGCAGCAGGCCTGTGGTTTGTATTTTGCACACATGCACTACCAGGGCTCTGACTCATGGTATGAGTGTGCTGCTTCATGAGTGAGAGGGAGAGAAATTTGTAAAGTGAAAGGCTCTGACACTCACAGCATGAACACAAGGAGCACACATAATATGAAATTTGCCCAATGACATAATGTCATTCCAATTATTTGTTTTCCACCAAGCAAATTTTGTTTTTTATAGCAGTATATCTAAAAGAGGGGTGTGTGTGTGTGTGTGTGTGTGTGTGTGCATATATATAATGCTGAAATGAATATGTATATTAATATAAACCAATATACTCTTTCTACAATCAAACATTCTAGCAGGAGGAAAACATGACACCCCAGCTGTAAATCTCAGTATAGGATGAGATGACCTAGGTAAATTAAGAATGCCTTAGGACTTTGGAAACTTCTGCATGTTGGTTGACTGATGTGTAGGACAGGATTCTGCTATTAATCATACTCTATAACTTTGACACAGGACTTTTCCTTCTGGGGGAAAAAAGCTTTGTGTCCCAAGTTAAGAGCTGTAATTGCTGGCAGTGCTTTCACCTACACAAGTAATTACAATTCAGTAAGACTGTTAGTATATGCTAAAAGAACAGGAGGACTTGTGTCACCTTAGAAGCTAACAAATTTATTTGAGCATAAGCTTTCGTGAGCTACAGCTCACTTCTTCGGATGCATTGCTGTAGCTCATGAAAGCTTATGCTCAAATAAATTGGTTAATCTCTAAGGTGACACAAGTCCTCCTGTTCTTTTTGTGGATACAGATTAACAAAGAGCATTTGGTGTCAGCAGGGACTATTCAATCTTGTTGTTCCCCCGTCACTGACACAAGGCTATGTTGGTCTCTTTGCTTCCATTGGCAGTGATGTGGAGAAATAGATACTAATAGCTCTGGAGGGAGTGTTGCGCTATAAATGCAGAACATTGCTTGGTTTTGCTATTGTGCTGGGAGCAAACTTCTGCCACAACTGTTTTTCTGCTTATAAAAACAAGGGCTGGCATTAAGGGGCAGCAAGCAGGGCAATTGCTCAGGGCCCCACACCACAGTGGGCCCCATGTAGCTAAACTCGGAACCCTGGTTGAGAACTGCAGTGATCATTTGGCAGTGTCAGTGTCGTCTGAGTGTTTTTAAAAATACCATGAATTTCTAATGAAATATCCTTTAAATATTTGTAGAGAAGATCTTAACGTGTTATTAATTTTATATAGACAGAAATAAGAGGAGAAAAGCTACTTGAGAAAAATGGCAAAACATTAAGTCTAAATTATCACACATGGCAGAAATTTTTAACTTTTGAAGTTCAGGATAGAAAGTTGAATCAGTAAAATCTTCTACCTTGATGTGTTGTCCACTTGGGAGCAAAAATAGCCTTATTTCTCAGCATTCATTCAATCTGATTCTGTGGTGGACTTTTCATTTCCACTCTGTTTTTCATATCCTGAGTAAAACCCAAAGCCAACCTGCCAAATTCATACTCCCATATCATTCCAGTGTTGAAATTAGAGATGATTCAAGTACTTGACATTTGAGTTTGCATTTTATTCCAAATTCAAAAATGGGCCTGTTTTGCCAGATAGCCATATTTTGAGACTATTTTTTGCACAAAAATTGACCCATTTCCAAGTGAAATCATGACCAATTTAAAATCCCATAAGAAATAGCCATGTGTTCAGTAAATTCTATTAACATTTGGAATATTCCAATTCTTATCCCTACTACTACTTATTTTCTAATCTGAAATAATACTCTCAGTTGTATGTCTACCAACATCATCCCTAGATACCACAGTGACTAGAAGCCATATCAATAAAATAATAAATACTAGAGAAAATCAGAACATTGTTATGAACATGTAATAGACAAAAATGAATTTTTTTGTTAGAACTGGTGATTTTATAGGGCTCACTGCAGAGTGTGGGGGGAAGCCCTATATAATTATATATTAGCCATAAATAGATCAAATTTAAGGGTGCCATATATTACATATTCTGACTGAATTACTGCAACTTTTTAAAATTATTTTGTATAGTTTTAAATATTTGAAGTGCATACTTGTATACCTATGTCTTTGGGGAAAAAATAGTGTGGAAAGTCCAGAGAGACTATTACAGGGTTTACAAAGTTCAGCAGTCCATAGCTAAAAATTCCACAACTCTGGCATTTCAAAACAGAGCTCTTCAATTAAGCTTAAAATATTCTATTCAGACCTTCACACAAGTGAATCGCTGCAAAACAGAAATCCAACCACAGAGCCTTTCCGAACTCTGCAATTTCATTTTCTTGTTTGAGGAATATAAGTGACATTACTGTAGCATTAGCAGTTTGCTATAAGACCATTGTATAATATAATAATATAATAAGACCATCAATGATAATACAGTCTGAGATACCAGGGAAATTATTAGATGGTTAAAATATACAAGTCCTCCTTTTCTTTTTGCGGATACAGACTAACACGGCTGCTACTCTGAAACCTTAAAATATACAGTATTTTTAAAGGGAGGGGAGAGATTAATCCTAGAAAAAGCCCCTCTTACACACAGAATACTAAAGGAGGCCACAAAATAGGGAAATTGTAAGCATGAGGATCTGTAGTTAAGTATTTCATTTACGTAGAATTTTTCTTATAGGAAAAAGAGCTTTAGGATTACCATCTCCTTTTCAAGGATGTCCACAAGGGATACAAGCATTTAATATAATAATCAGTTCCTCCCTGCCTTTTCAATGAAAACATGTTAAATGACTCACATAAGTGACTTTCTGTAATGCCTTTTTGAAACCTGCCTGCTGTTTTTCCAAAGAGAAGAATAATGGAGTCGAGTTGTGTGTACTTTTTAAAGAGAAAGGAACCTTCCTTCTGGGACACAGGCATGCTAAGAATTATATTGTGTCTCATCGTCTCCATGCCTAATTTGCTCCTTTCATACAAACTGAAAGTTTTTTCTTTTTAGCCCTGTGTAGGAGCTGAAAGCAAGTGGAGTCCTTTCCTTCTCATAAATCAGTAATAAGGGCTCTGTTAGCCAAATTATAATCTCAGTGACTGTAAGAGTAGCCACTAAGAGTCTGGGGATACTGACCCTTGCCATGTAAAAGGGCTGTAAACTTGACCAATGCCAACTGACTGGTACCATGAAGTAAAGAGCACTTTCTTGCCAATACTCCTGCGTGTGATTCCTTTACAGCAACACCTGAGTGGCCCAGTTTCCTTCAGAAGCTTTGCACAGGTTGAAACTGCTTATACCGTAGGAAACAATATTTTTGACATCGATGCACAAGAGGGAGCAGGATCCAGCTCAGTCTCCTACCTTTGTTGACTGAGCACCTGAGTCAGACTGGACTCTATGCAGAGGGAGCAGATCTGTTGAGTAAGAAGGTGCCATTATTACCCAGTAACTATTCAGAGCAGTCCCAGGCTTTAAGGGAAAAGCACCTCAGCACTGTAGGCCAAAGAGGGGTGAGAAATTCCTTCTTGCCGCTGGGCAGTGGTCAGCATTACTATAGGAGCATGAATCTCTCCTTACTGGGCTCCTGTCTCCAGTCTTCCTTCTGGCTGCAAGGGTGGACAGTAGCCAGACCCCAGAGATAGTGAAGGAATCTGGCCGCTTCTTTGTCTCTTTATAGTGAGGGAGGGCGGAGAGGGCCAGGCCATAGCCAATTAGGCTGGTGTAAAAGGGCTGCTGCCAATCATCCTGCCCTTTTCCTCACCTGAGCTTCTCCTGCCTGTCCTGAGCAGTGTGCTCACAGTCCTACTCTGACTTCCATGGGAACAGGATCAAGCCCGTGGTTGGCAGCATTCTGTGGCCCGGCAGCAAGGGATCCAGTCTTCTCCCCACTCCCTTGTCTCCAGACCTGGGGCTGTGCCGCGTTCTTTTACTACCTCTGCCCACCGCTGTACCTAAACCATTCCAGCAAGGGCCGCTGTGAAACACTGCACCACGACGGATGGGGCAGGACAGCGGCGCTCTCAGCTTGTAGTTAAGCTTTCTTATGGATGGGCCCAGGATGCTTTAATTATTATTCAGACACGTACATGTCTGTGCTTTGTGCGGTCTCATTCGTTACTGTTGCAACTTGAAGCTTTATGTGATATCTCCCTTGTATCCTAAATGGCCTATCCTCGGTGGTGGCATATTCAGTAAGCCTTTAAACAAAACCTGGATTGCAATTTATCCAAGTCTTTTTGTCCACGTCAACTTGAATAGTTGCAACTGAATTGCCACTCTCACAGGCGACTGCCTATTCATGTGCATTAGCACTTTCCAAGGATAATGTTGCCTACAAGGGATATTCATAGAGAGAATGAAAGGTAGCCCAGTTTCATCCTTGGGGATGTGCCCACAATGATGATCAGCTGCAAGAGCTTCCTCATTCTGCTACAAGGAGACATTGTTGAGTAGTAGAGCACAGAACTGGGAGTTCGGACTTCTGGGTTCTCGTCCTGGTTTTACCAGTGATGTGTTCTGTGACAAGCCACGTAACCGCTCTGTGTCTCAGCTTATCCAGGTGTAAAACAGGTGTACTAAGGGGTGTTGTGAGGCATAGATAATGTTTGTTGAAGTGCTTTGAAATCCTCCAGTGAAAGGTATTCTGTAGGTGCAAAGAGTTATTGTCATGCTTATGCTTATTCTATAACATAACCTTTTGGTTTCTGCCATGAAAAAAAATTATGAGCCAAGCTAACCCCCTATTTCCTGACCCAGATCACTCATTTATGAAAACAGAAAAAGACCAAAAATTAATTGAGCTCTACATGGTCAGTAACCTTCTGCAGATCTAAGGAAACTTCTCCAACAATAGAAAAGGAGGACTTGTGGCACCTTAGAGACTAACACATTTATTTGAGCATAAGCTTTTGTTAGTCTCTAAGGTGCCACAAGTCCTCCTTTTCTTTTGCGAATACAGACTAACATGGCTGCTGCTCTGAAACTTCTCCAACAATATCATTTTATTCCATGGTTGTAGAAAATCATTAAAGAATGTTTTGGGATGAAAACCTGTCCAATCAGACGAAATGAGAACATTAGTATGTAAATAACTACTTGATCTGCTATGCACTAAGCAGCCTAACATCTTCTCCAGGCAAGGGAGGAGCACTCCAAGACACTATGTCTGAATACATGGGGTTTGGAATACAAAGCGCAGATTTTCCATTCTGTTGTAAATAAAAAATTTAATGTAGGGCACTCTGGAAAGACCACAGACAGCATGATGCTATTCTAGGAAAGTGTATTTTATCACCACCTCTCAACTTACCAGTGCAATTTGTCTTCTAGGGACCTATTTGAAGATTTTCAGCTTTTCAGGGCAGGGGCAGTCTTTATTTCTGTGTATTGCACAGCAGTGAGCACCCTCTCCAAATTAAATAATTAAATAATCATTTTTGGCAACAGAGATTTTTACCAGGCCAAAAAAATAAAATAAATTCACTTTCAGAGCAAAGCTTTGGGTACAGGTTACTCTGGGATCTCCAAGAAGATACAGGATGGCTCTGGTTTTCAAGCTTTGTTCCTACTCATTATCTATTTTCCTTAAACAGCTCTGGAAGCTTACATGTTACTCATGAACCATTTGAGCCCATTAACTTTAGAAGACAACTTGGAACAATATTGACTGGAAAGGACAGTATTGGAAGGGAATCCGCAGTAGCCTGCCACTCAAAATATCAAGATGCTGTTGCAGGATTAAATTTCTATATTAACCTTACAGCTATTTCAGTTTTTCACAGTGAAGTAACCTTTTATGGGGTGCATAGATGAGCCTCCATCTTCTGAACCTGCCTGTTTGTGTTTGTATTGTACATTAGTTGACAAGTTATTTACTGTCAGACATGTCTTCAGAAATAAATTGCAGTAAGATGTAACTGTAGAGCACATCCCTTATTACCTTTCTCCTCTTTGCATTGCACTTTGCATCATAACGTTTATGAAATTGTGCATACTCACAGGAGTGTGTGCATGTACTCTTTGAATAAATAAATTCATCTTCTCTATGGTGAGCATCTGAGACCTCATTCAGAGGAATTTTATATGCCCAAATTGCAATTTAGCCCACTTCGAACAGCCAGGCCAGGCCACATGTTGACTTCCTGGATTTTAGTTAGTTCTTTAGGTCGGAGACTTTCACATGAAGATGCAGAGAAATTCTCTTTGCAATTTTGCTCATAAATCTTTGTGCATTTCCTATTTTTGAAATGTATATCTGTCTGTTTAATTGCCTGTTCCCTGCTCTGCAGTCTAAACCTGGAGGCAGAAATGTGAATTAGGTAAACAGTGCAGTTTAAGCTAAGCACGTGCCCTGAAGAGGAACAACTTTGTTACAGGAGGAAATACAGACCATAATGAGTGCTGTATTTTAAAAGATGAGCAGTTAGTTCAGTGAAGCGGCAGCATGTATACAGTGGCTCATTCCTATGCATTATCTCCTCTTGCCTTTACTTGCTCATTTAACTGATCTGCTGCACTTGCGGAGTTTACATCATGAGAAAATGCTAAACGTTTACTTAAGAAACCCCATTTAACTGTAACAATTGAATAAACAATACAATGGAAAGCAAAAGGCATCAGTTAGTGTTGTTTTTTTAAAAAACACATGCTACATGAAAACATTTACCCTGGTGAGCCCACTGAGATGTTGTTTCTTGTTCAGGGGTATTCAGTTGACCGGCAGCCAGGTAGCACCTATATAAATAGCAATTACTGTTTGTTATTGCAACAGTGAACAGGAAAGCTAAAATTAGTATGTCAGGAACTGCTTTGTGTGGAAGAGTAGAACACCATCATCAAGAGCCCTAGACAGATATTTCAACCAACTATAAATGTGTCTTAGCGCATAGCTCTGGTTTTGATAGGCCACCCTGCAACATGGATCCAATACTCAAGCGATCAGCTCACCTAATGTGGGGCAGATTTTCAAAGGGGCTCAGTAGTCAACCTGCACCCCACGAATCTGGTCGGTTATGGGATAGCTGGTCCCTTTGGAAGATCTGTCCCTGATTGTGTGTTTAGCTCTTCTGAACATTTTGTCTGTCGCTATAATAATAATGAGTCACGCTGAACTGTGCCAACTACCAAACAAAATGAGAGAGCAAGAGAGAGAGAGGCGGAACTTCTCATACCCACCAGTTAACATACAGTCACTTTTGTGGCATAATCATGGGGGAGGGAGATGGCTAGTCTAATAATAGTAATAGACAGGAGACTGGTATTTACTCTACTTCATGGGCTGCAGTGATGATCCCCCTTATTGCTCAGACTCCACTGATGTTTACAGTCCAGAATGCTGGACATTATATAAGAACATAAGCTGGCAGGGAGGGAATTGTTTTGTTGAGAAGAAATTGGAAATGGTAAGAGACATGTATGGGTTGAGTGTATTC
Organism: Caretta caretta; assembly: GCF_965140235.1. NCBI lineage: Eukaryota > Metazoa > Chordata > Testudines > Cheloniidae > Caretta > Caretta caretta. Next base: position 1,035,845 of record NC_134231.1, read on the forward strand.
TAATTAATGAGAATTATGCTGGATTTTTTAAAACCATCCTTCTTATTTTCAACCTTATTCTCTTTGGGGTGAATTTCATACTTGCTTATATTATCCAGCTGCCATTTTGATTCAAAACATGGTAGGCCGTAGAGCCAGCGGGAGTTAATCTCACAGTCTGAAAGGAAAAGGATTCTTTTCTCCCTCTGTTCCATGTTCTCTCTGGCTTCATCTGCATTAGGAAGTATTTAGCAATTAAAAGATCAGGCCATTTATATAAAGATGATGATCAAGCCATGTATAGAATGGTGATGGCTGTCTAAGACACTGTGCACAGAGTACAGACAGGCAGAGTGAAAGAAGAATAGCAAATTGCAACTGAAAAAACTGGGGCATAAATCCTTAGTTCCGTTGAGCATATATGCATTATTTCTTGGGTATTGTTGTTGTGTTTTCCCACCCAAGTGGTTAGTTGTTGGCAGGACAAGAGAGAGCTCTTCCTGTATTAGAACTTACAAAAGAGATTATTCTTAAATGAGCCAGGCCTCTTCTACAACAGATTTCTCTTCTCGGTCAGCCTTGTTTGCTGTATCTCCCACTTTAGGACACAAAAATGCACAGCTTTTTTCTAATAATTGTTGGTTTCTGTTGTTGTTAACATAGCAACTAACCATGTTGGGTTTTGTTCACAGGTCTGAAGCGTAGTTACACTTGTAACATCTGTAATGTCACTCTAAACTCAATAGAACAGTATCACGCTCATCTGAAGGGCTCCAAACATCAGACCAAGTGAGTACTTTTCCTATTAGTACTTGTCTGTCTGTCTGGTGTGGGTGATAGACGTAAATATAAGAAAAACACTGTGCACTCCCATAATGCCTTTCATCCAAGGATCCCAAAGTGATTTACAAACATAGACACAAAGATATTGGTAGGTACCTGGAGAGAGAGGCAGAGCTGAATATAGATCAGTTTGACTGCATTCTTTGAACCTGAAATGCAATGTTTGTTCTTTGTTTACCTGTTCCTCTAGAGCTTTGTTGTGACAAAGCATTCTGGATATCACTCTTTGGCATGGAAGCCTGATGAGAACAGGCTTTCTCACAAGTTTTGAGCATGTCCTGTTTTCAGATAGGTCACAAATACTTTGGGAAGAGGTGGTATATTTGGCACTTATGCTTCTCTGCTCAGCCAAAACCAGCATGCAGAGCTGTGAGAAAATTCAAACAAAGAATGAAATTAGCTGAAAATACAGACAATGAATCTTGTGCTAAGTATCAGGGGGTAGCCATGTTAAGTTGTATCCACAGACAACAAGGAGTCCGGGGGCACCTTAAAGAATAACCGATTTTTTGGGGCATAAGCTTTTGTGGGTAAAAAACCACTTCTTCAGCTGCATGGAGAATCTTGTGCTGTGTTTTCTACTTCAATCTCTGCTTTCACTGAGATTTTATTAGTGGTGGTTGGCTTTGGTCTGGCTCACCAGACGCATGGTAACCTGATGCATGCTCATGGCTCCACCCAGGTGTAAATCTGCTTTCAGACCATCATGGTTTCTAGGAAACCAGCTATGCTTTGATGCCGGACACTTGAGCTGATTTTGTGCATTTCAGTTCTGGCTCTGAGGAGTGTGACAATCCTGCCAGGTAAACTGGGTTTGAGGAATTTGTGTAACGATGGTTGTTTGGAGGTTAGCATATTACAACAATTAAAAGGAATGGAATACTCCCATTGACCTCATCTACTAAACAACTTCCACTTCTCCAGTCAGTACTCACTTGAAGTCACACCTCTGTAGAAAATCCCTCCTTCCTTCATTTGTATCCATCAGACCATCCCTCTCCTGAGCTGTTAGCCTATGACTGGCTTTATATTTATCTCATCTTTAGATTGTAAGCTCCTTGGGCAGGGAATGTTTCTTATCTCTGTTCTCTAAAGTGCTGTGTAAATTTACAGCACAGCTTGAGTGTTTTATACTCATAACTTTCACTTCTCATAATTTACCCTGGTCTGCATTTTGCCCTGTGCAGTCTGTGCTTTAATTTATAAAGGATATTTGACACTTTAAGTGACTTTGATGGTCTGCAGTATCCTTCTGAATAAATATATCATCCCTCCTTAATAAAACAGTATCTGTGTCTTCAGCTCGGCAGGGGGAAAAGGCCAAAAAATAAAAACAATAGATAATGCAAAGAAAAGTTCCTAATCCCAGGCAGGTTCCTTAATATTCATAGGACACAGAGTACAGATGTGATGCACAGGGGATGGCAGGCTGCAGGACAAAATTATGGAACCTGACCAACAGAGTAGCATTGTTTTGCCAGAAAGCAAAAGCAGCTATTGAGTAGATTTTATGACTTTCTTTAAAGAAGAAAGGAAATACCCAGTGTGAGAACTGAGAGCCTTGTGTGGATTCAGGAAGAAGTTTTTCAAAACTAAAACAAAAGCCATTGCATGAGATTAGGGCTGAAATGGGGGTCTGGACTCGGTCACATAACCCTGTTGAAACGTTCTCTCTCCTTAAACACTGAAATATTCTGTATTTGAGACAAGCCAGGGAACAGCTGTGAGGCCACTTTGCCTGTCCATCCGCTCCTTCAGCCTGAAAGATTCATCCTTTCATGTGAAAAGCAAATGGACAGCAGTAACCCACCGAGCTGACATGCCAACAACTTCCAGTCCTTGTACAGATGCCACCACTGTACATTGAGTTTGGAGCTTCTCTCGTGCACTCACTACAGGAAGGACATTGAGTCTGTCATGGGATTCCAAGTGAATATGTTTGTTCTGTGGTGTAAAGCAATTGCCTGTTAGCCAACTTTCCAAGACTTGAAGGGGATCTGCTCTGCCAATTTGTATAAATTATTAAAATAAAATTATAAAGGTACAGAGTTCCAAAGAGTAGAGTAATGAACTAATCTCTCTTAATATACTTTGAGCTTCGGGAACTGTTCCAAGCACAAGTATTCAATATTACTCCAGCATGCAGGATATAAAAGGTGTCCTTAGTTTCTGAGACATTTCAGGTGGCTTAAGGGGACTCAGAAGTTTTCAGGAGGATAAATCAGGGCCAGGCCAAACCAGCAGTGAGAGGTAATTTTTCTGAGCTTTGTTTTTTTTTCCCTCAAAGAGCAAGCCCAGCCTTTCCCCCCTAAAATGCCCACAGCTGATGTGAGCCCTTCCAAGGTGCCTAGTGTGAATCATGTTTCCTGTGATCTTATTTATTCATTATGTGTTTGAATGGCCCCCAAATTAGGGTAATATTTTATATTCCATAAATTTAGGCTAAATCCATTGGCCGAGCCTAACATCCATTTGTTGCACGTTCTCATTCTCCAGTCACTAGTTTAGACTTGCTTAGCTTAGCATAGTCACTGCATTGCTGTAGGATTTTCCGCCTGAGGAACCTGACACACCCGAGGTTGACCTGGTTTGCATGAAGTCCATTACGTTAGGGGCACGTCTTCACTAGCCGTGTTAAAGCGGAAGGCAGCAGCGCTTTAACGTGGCTTGTGTAGTGAGAGGTCTCCCAGTGCTATAAAAAAACCCACCTCCACGAGGAGAACAGCGCCCAGTGCTGGGGCACGGTCTACCCTGGCACTTTACAGCGCTGAAACTTGCAGCGCTCAGGGGGGTGTTTTTTCACACCCCTGGGCAAGAAAGTTGCAGCGCTGTAAAGTGCCAGTGTAGACAAGCCCTATATTCGCATGAGCCCTGGCCTATATCGCCAGTCGCTGATAATCCAGTGGGAAGGGGAGGTGTAGGAGCACAAAAGAATTGTGACATCTGTGATGCCAAAGGGTAGCTGTAAGAACGTAAAAACAGCAATACTGGGTTAGACCAATGGTATACCTTCCGACAGTGGCCAGTGCCAGATGCTTCAAAGGGAATGAATAGAACAGGGCAATCATCACGTGATCCATCCCCTGTTGTCCAATCCCAGCATCTGACAGTCAGAGGCTTAGGGATACCCAGAGCATGAGGTTGCATCCCTGACAATTTTGGCTGATAGTCATTAATGGATCTTTGCTTCAGGAACTTACCTGATTCTCTTTTGAACCCAGTTATACTTTTGGCGTTTATAAAGGCAAAGAGTTCCACAAGTTGGCTGTGCATTGTGTTAAGAAGTACTTCCTTTTGTTTGTTTTAAACCTGATGCCTATTAATTTCATTGGGTGATCCCTAGTTCTTATATTGTGTGACTGGTAAATAACACTTCCTTATTTACTTTCTCCACAACATCCATAAGTTTATAGACCTCTATCATATCCCCCTTCAGTTGTCTCTCTTCGAAACTGGAGAGTCCTGGTCATCTTAATCTCTCCTCATACAGAAGCTGTTCCATACCCTTAATCATTTTTGTTGCCCTTCTCTGTACCTTTTTCATTTCTAATAAATCTTTTTTGAGATGGAGCAACCAGAACTGCATGCAATATTCAAGGTGTTGGCATACCAGAGATTTATAGAGTGGCATGATGATATTTAGGGTCTTATTAACAATCCCTTTCCTAACGGTTCCTAACATTCTGTTCACTTTTTTGTGCACATCAAGCAGATGTTTTCAGAGAACTATCCACAGTGACTCCAAGATCTTTCTTGACTGGTAACAGCTAATTTAGACCCCATCATTTTTTGTATGTATAATTGGGATTATGATTTCCAATGTGCATTACTTTGCATTTATCATCATTATATTTCATCTGTCCTATCGTTGTCCAGTCGCCTAGCTTAGTGAGATCCCTTTGTACTCTTCACAGTCTGCTTTGGATTTAACTATCTTAAGTAGTTTTGTATCATCTGCAAACTTAGCCACCTCCCTGTTTACCCCTTTTCCAGATCATTTATTAATATGTTGAATAGTCCTGGTCCCAGCACAGATCCTTGGAGGACCCCGTTACTTACCTCTCTCCATTCTGAAAACTGAGCATTTATTCCTACCCTTTGTTTCCTGTAGTGACCAATGCTCAGCTCAGAAAACTGAGCGGTGTGGCACAGAGGTCACTGCAAGGCAGCTGGTTGATTTAGCAGTGACTTCCCCATAGGACCTCCTAGTAAGCGAGGATGGGTGATCTCATGGTTAAAGTGACTGGGATTGAGGAGATCTCTGTTCAGTTCCAGCTTCTGCCGCAGAGCCCTTGTGTGACTGTGGGGGAGCCGCATAATGTCTTGTGCCTCAGCTCTCCATCTGTAAAGCTGGATGATATGTCCTGGACCCACAGTGGCATTGTGAGGCTTAGGGTTTGTGTGGCACTCAGCTATTATGCAGACAGGAGCTGTATAAGCAGAGCTCTATCTGCCAGAAGACAGAGCTGCCTGTCTTTACCAGCAGAATCCCAGAGGAACAACAGCTGTAGTCTTGTGCTGGGATTAGCCCCTGCTCTCTGATGCAGAGAGCTGTCATTTACCCTCTCCCTGCCGGTGCCAGTCTTTCTGAGTCTGGTCCTACATGGGGAAAATCTAGAACAGCTTTACCACCCATCCCACCCAGAGGCTACCACCCAGCACTACTTTCAGAGGCAAGGGTTATTTTCAGTAGACTTTTTTTTTTATTGTTCAGATAGCAAAGGCTAAAGCAAATCATTTGCATACCAGAATAGCCTCATGGATGTAATTTGAAATAAATTGGATGGTAAACTGAGATCTGCCAAAGAAGCGGTCTCTCATTCTGGCAACATCAGCAAGGTTGCCTTCTGCACAATTACCTATGTAACCTCACATTTTTGATTTTGTATCCACTTCTCATACTTTATTCAGCTCTTCAATCACCAGTTGCATATTTTTAATCCTCTGCAATTAGCAAGGTGTCCTCTTCAAATCTTAGAGGATTGGTCCTTGTAGAAGGATGATTTCCTCTGTATCCCAGTGTTGTTTTTCTGAATTCTTCCTCCCAACCTGCTCTGATGAAAATTTGAGAGAGAGAGTGGGGGAGAGAGAGAATCTGTCACCTAGCCTCTTGGACTGTACAAGAAACCTAATGCAGAATGTTTCCACTGCAGAGCTTTGGAATTTCCTCAGCTAGTGCTTAAGATCTGGGTAAAGAATTTGCAACATTCAGCTGAAAACTCACTAGCTGGTAACTCTTCCCGATCCTTTTATGTCTTCGACTAGCGAGAAGAAAACCAAGCAAAGAGATGGAAGGGTTTGAATGGAACTCAGATTAAAGTTTGGAGAAGTTGGAAAAATCCTACTTTGTGCCAAGATTGTGTTTGACAAAAGTACTTCTCAGAGTTATTCAAACTCAAGGGCTTCATTTGTTCACAAGAGCAGCTCTGACATACTGGCAAAACAGGGAACTGGGCCAAAGGACATCAGGATGGAGGAAAATATTGTACAGAACATCAAAGGGACGTAAGGTGTGAGAGAAAATGGCTGCTACCTGCAATTCCTTCCACATCCCCCAGAGAGGAGGGAGACTTGGGACCTTTAAATCCTCCTATTATTTTGGCTGAAGTAACCCTGTCGGAAGTTTATTACAGTTAGTAGTTTGGGCCTAGAAGGCTTCTAATGGTTCATTACCACATCTGGGCACCAAAGGGGCAAGTAGCATTATACCCTTTTAGTGTCAAGACCCAGTGGAATTTTCAAATACTCCCAAAGCTTTCTAGAGCTTTGAAAAAAGCATGAATTATTGAGCAGGAGGTCCCTGTCACTTTCATTTTGGCAAAAAGTGAGGATGCCTGCATGAAGATCACAGTATCACTCACAGGCCTTGCAGGACTTGGACAGTTTTTTTTTTTTTTTTAAAAGGGACCTTCTGCTGTTTCACAAATTAATATTCCTATCGCTTCTTCTAAATATAGTGTCTTATCACTTACTCATAATTATTTAAATCTGGTAACATCTCACAGTTCTTCATGGGCATTTAATAAGAGAGGAAACCTACTATTAAATTCATAGGAAAGTATGTTACAAATGTAATAATAGAATGCCAATTAGAGATGTTCATCTGACCAATTTCTATGGGAAATTGCTTTGATTATTCTATTTCCTCTATTCATTGTTCATTCTTATACCATTTTCTTTGAGGCTAAGTGACTCAGCAGATGAATATAGAATTCTTCATCTCCTATAGTGAAGTGCAGATGTGTAAGACAGAATAGGGTTGGCAGTTTGGATTTACCCAAAATAAAAACTTCATTTTTATAATTGGTCTGGAACAGATTTTACTCGCTCATTTGAAGAAATTCTTGGGGCTGTGTCCTCTTTTAGATGGGATTGATGGGGGATGGTGCTCTAGAAGGGTCTGTTGTAAGATAAACTACCAAGCCAGCTCAGAATTAGTGATAAGATAAGGGGTTCTCAACAATTACCTTTTCCCCCCAATTCCTCCAGTCCAGCACCAAGCTCATCTGGACCAAATCTGACCCCAGAATAAGTCTGGCACATTGCTTCATGTAGGAGTCCCTTCTATTTATAGCAAGCAGGCAACTAAACTGAAGCAAGCGCTTATCTGGGGCTTGGATCAGTGTGCAGTATGGATATTACAGCAGTAAGGGGTAAAAGATTTTAGAAAGTTCAAGCATTATGCAGGTCTGCCCTAATACAGATGATGCAGGGGGTTGGGCTAGATGACCTCCTGAGGTCTCTTCCAACCCTAATCTTCTATGATTCTCTGTCCATGGCTATGAAATCAGTGCAGATGGAGATGTTTTTATTTAAAAGATCTTTGTCATAAGTGAATAGCACTGGCAAATGTTGTTCTAAACCATTTCTCAGCCAGTCAACTACAGTGATTCAAGACACATCCATTCTTTCAGCAATAAACACACCTGTCTATTACAGCATTCTATTCTTGTGATATTTTATAATCTAGGGTTTACTCCTGATTAGCTACTTATGCTAAGGCTTTTGGGGCCTTAGGCCTTGATTAGTTTAACTAAGCTGTTGTCTTACAGGCCTTGAGGCTTGTAGATTCTTTGCATTATTGCCTTAACTTATACCTATGTTTTACCTAGCCAACACCTATTCCTGTATTCTGTACCCCTTTTAACATTCCTGTTATCTTTGGTTAATGATGATACTTTCCCCTTATCCTTTCAACACAAAGGGTTTGCTAGTGAACTGCTGTATCCAAGGCAACAAAAAACACTTCATGAACCTGGCACACTTTCAAAAATGTTTTATAAAGGAAAGACATGCCCTCTTGGGACAGATTGGTTATGGAAAGATGATCGCACCCCAAAATTACCCAGCATATTAGGCTTCTGGAGAGCAGCTGTAAGACAAGAGTCATATAAAACAAGAGTGAACCAAACAATAAATTTATATTACAGCTACTGAAAGCGTTCCAGAGGGTAACACACAGCCAATCCATCCCCAAATTATGCTTTAAATAACTCACTGAATAGCAGCCCTTGAGGTGCGGCTTAGCGGGCCATGTTATTCTGACCTTCCTTCATTTCTCAGCATCAGAGCTGATCGTATTGGAACTCAGTCAGCAAAGCTGGGACTCAAAGTCCATCTAACTGACTGTTCACATTCCCTGCCCCTCCCTCCCCCCTCCCCGCCCCCCACCTTTCTTTACAGGAGTTTCAAAGTCAGATCTGAATCCTGGGTGCCTGTCTGCTGAACTTGGTTGACCAAAGATGGGAAGAAGTGGCAGAGGAAACGAATTGCTGAAATTGACTAGGCTGATATTTCAGTGTTTAATAAGAGATGTAGAGGGATGCAGCTAGCATTGTCAGCTCTGCTTTTCCATTGGCCAGTGAATATGCAAAGCTACATCTAAGAGCCTTTTTTTTCTTTCAAAAACATAAATATTTTAAGTTTTATATATTAAAAAAAGAAGAAAATACAGCTCCACTTGAGATCTTGTAATGAACCTTGGGATTTAAGGGGTTAGAACCAGACACAGAAGAGGGTTTCTTATATAAGCAGCAAAAATGTACGACGCTGCACAATATGCTTACCCGGGAGGTTGTGTAGCCTTCCTTGCAGGCTTGGTGAGAGTTACACATTCATGGGCAAGGCTGGTGAGTGAGAGCTACTTTTTAAAAATTTGCCATGTGAATCTACAGCTCAGATTCATAGTTCTTGTGTGTGTGTGTGCGCACAAACACACCTGCAAATACACAAACATTCTGAAATGAGGCTGGACTCTGGAACATCTGCAGTGGGGGAGGAGAACCAACCCTTTAATCAGGGATTTGTAAACAGTGCCAAGGTAATTGAGTCATTGTCTGACTTGCTTTCCAAAAATAAACATGTTCTTTTTACACCCCCACCCCTGCAAAATAAACAACAAGCAAACAGAATGGTTCATGAAGCAGGAGACATGGCATGGTGTGTGATTGTGAGTATCCTCTTGCACTGGATCACACTCACTGTAAGCAGCCTAGTTTCCATGGGGACCGATGGCAAATGGAAGGCAGGATTTGTGCAGGGCTGCAGTAACGGGGGGAGGGGTCACGTTAACTGGGAAACATTTGAAGACTGTCACATATTGATCTCGCTCTTCATTGTTGGTGACAAACAGTAAGTGACAAAACTCTTGGCTCTTTTCTGGTTTATTTCATATAGTCTGGAAAGATCCAATAAAAATGTTTCTAAAAATAACCCCCAGTTAGGTGAGTAAGAACATGCCGTACCTACGGATTCTGGATGTGAAGAAATCTTAGCATTGCATATTAATTTGTAAAAATTATTCCTTATTTATTAGCATGCACATACAATAAAGAAGGTAAAATACACTGCATTCATCACCATGTTCAACTGAAAATAGCTCTGGATAAATGAACTCATGGGCCCTGTTGCAGCTCCAGAGCAATTCTCAGGGGTTTTGCAGGTAGAAATAAGGTTGCAGGGTGGGAGTTTAAAAAATGCCAGTGGACAAGAACTTTAAAGGTATTTAGATGCGTAAAGATGCAGGCAGGCTCCTGGTATGATTCTCAAAAGCACCTAGGTGCCTAACTCCCATTGGCTAAGTGACTTACAAGCACAATCCTATTGACTTTCATGCCATGCGGAAGAATTTTTTTGGTGAAGGCACTGCGCTGGGATTCAGTCTGTGTCCCTGTGTGACCTGGGATGAGTTACTCAGGCTGCAGCTCCCTTTGGCTTCAGCTGAAGTTATGGGTGCAAAGTACTTATGAAAAATCTGCCCTTCAAGCTCCCTGTGCCCCAGTCCCCCAATCTGAGGATAGGGGAGTGGATTGGGGGTCAGGGCCCTGGGTTCCGGTCCTGGCTTAGTTACCGACTGGCCGGGTGACCTCGAGCAAGCTACTGCCCCTTTCTGTGCCTCAGTTTCCCCTCCACACTTTGTCCGTTTAGATTACGAGCGCTTTGGGGCAGGGACTGTCTCTAGCTATGTAAGTACAGTGCCTAGCCCAGGGGAGCCCTGATCTCAGTGCAGGCCTCTCAGTGTAACTGTAATACTGCTAATAATGATAAGAAGAGACTGAGAGAGAGAAACGGTCCCCTAGTTCCATCATTGCAATGCTGTGTGTCTCATTGGTCTCTGCAGCATTTCCCATCTCCCTTTCACTGCCAGACAGACCACAACACACACCCATTTTGTGGTAAAACTTTCAAAATCTGTCCTCTGTATTTGTTGCATTCAGATTTCGTCCGCTCTCTTGGGCCTCACGTCAATCTGTAACTAATAGACCATTGGGGGCCAAATCCTCAGCTGTTGTAATTTGGTGTAGCTGCATTGTCTGTTGTGGAGCTGTGCTGATTTACACCAGCTGAGGATCTGGCCCTGTATCAAATGTCACAATGATATAACCAACATTGCATGCAGCATTGAGAGCTTGAGATGTATCTGCTATCCTCCTGGCTGTGGGTGATGAGGGGCAGTGACATCAGATTCACCTCAGCCCCTAGTAGTTAGTGTCTTATGATGTAGCTGATCATGACATCAACTTCCATGAAAAGGAACTTCATCTTCCCTCTTTTCAGTTTATTTTCTTTTACCAACAAAACTTCCCTCTTATCTGCTGGAGCTCTCACATGCTCTCTGTATTTTTATAACCAGACATTTATCCATTCCTAGGTGCCATTCATGCACCCCACATAATTATAATTCCTTTCTCAAAGGGTTCCGTTGTGTTGCAGCCAGGGGTAAGACTGGCAGTTCGTGTAGACACACCTGCACTAGCTACTCCTGGGGGAATTCTGTACCACTGTGCGTGCGCACAATTCATGTCCCCTGCAGATTTCTTTGCTTCCCTGCAGAAAAATAACTTTCTGAAGGGGAAGCAAAGGGAGGCCTCAAGAGCGGTCACGTGCCCCTCCCCAGCAATGTGGGCCCATCGTTTTGGGTATCTGGAGCAGCTGGCAGGGAGGTAAATCACTGCAGGGAGTGGGAGGAATGTGGGGCTGGGGATGCCTCAGCTGGTGGCTCCTATCCTGCTCAGCTACTAGTCCCGGCTGGGCTAGGAAGGATGGGACTTGCTCTTCCCCTGAAAGGAGCAGCCTGGGCCAGGTCAGACCCACCCCCAGAGCCCTTACAGGCTGCAGAAAGCTCCGCCCTCCCTACCCCCATTGCTCTTCAACCATGTGAGGAGGGATCATTGTATGGGGAGCTGTTCCACCGTTCATCCAATCCCTGAAACCCCAACCCCCCATCAAGCCCCCCACACCCCAACCCTCACCCTGTTGAGCCTCACCTCCTACAGTCGGACCCCCCACTGAATCTCACCCCCCTTCACCCAGATCACCCCCCTGGTGAGCCCCCTACCCTGATGAGTCCCCTGCACCCAGACCCCCAACCAGCTGCACCCAGATTCCCACCCCACCAACACCCAGAACCCCCTGCTGAGCCCCAACAACCTTCACCTGGACCCCCTGCAGAGTCCCAACAACCTTCACCTGGACCCCCTGCAGAGTCCCATTGCTCCTGTACCTGGAACCTCGCAACGAGCCCCTGTGCATCCAGATCCCCCCCACACACACCGAGACCCCTCACTGAGCCACCCATACCCAGACTGCCCCACACAGAACCCTCCCCCCACACTGGGATCCTGCTTGCCTGCCCACATTTGGTGCGGCTGGCATGGAGGGGCAGGGCCCTGGGGCATTTCTGGGGCAGGCCCAGTCCTTGTGCTGTATTGGGGTTGGGTGCAGCCTCACCACCAACTCCCTGTCCCATGCAGCCAGTGACCTCTGCTCCCCACTGCCATGCTGGAGCCTCCACATTTATTTATTAACAAACAAAATTTATAGAATTTTGCAGAATTTCAAAATATTGTGCATAGAATTTTTAATTTTTTGCTGCAGAATTCCCTCAGGAGTAATTAGCTGTGCTCCAGCTACCTTGCTAAAAATAGCAATGAGGATGCTTCGGTGCTGGCGGCATAAGTGAATACGTGCCATGGGGAGTCTGGGGGCCTTGCATTGCTAGCTCTGAAGGCCAAGCCGTGGCGTCCTCATTTCTACTGTTAGCAGGCTCGATTACAGCTAGCGCAGGTTGGTCTACATGAACTGCCATTCACACCCCCAGCTGCAGCGTAGACATACCCAAAACCAGGGTTTCAGGGGGGGAAATCAAATGAGAGAAGATGGGCCCAATGCTGTAGTTGCTACTACAGTAAAGTTCCCACTGAGTCAACGGGAGATTGTTCCTGAATGAGGAGTGCAGGATGGTGCTCAAATGAATAACTGGAGATTGGCAGTTGCCATGTCATCTAGGAAAAGAGTGTTCTGAAGATCTTGAACACATGACAGATCTTTACCCATGGCTGTTCACCTAATCATTGTGCATCTTCTTGTGAAAGCCCAGGGGATTTATAGCCCACTGGGAAGCAAATGACATGCTTGGTGGCTATTGGCTTTATTTAGACTGTGAATGCAGATGTCTAATTGGAGTTGGGTATTTATTAACATAAGCTGCTTTGCCATTCAGAAATCTGAGCTAATCAAAATATTGTAAATACGTGCCTGGAGAAATGTCACTCTTCACCATGATTGCATTTCCATATCTGTCTGCACTTATGTGCTTCTAATCACAGTCGTATTTGAACACCACAGAATTATCTTCTCAGTCTAGTGTTCACGCCCCATCTTGTTGCTTCCCTCCTTACCTGGACATAGAAGGAGGATTCCCCCACCACCCCCTCCATCTTCTATCCCTTGTGCAGGGGATGTGTTGTGAGACAGGTTCTTGGTGTGACTCTACACCATGCTATTATTATTGTTGTTATTATTATTATTACATTCCATTTGTATTACGAAGGCATCTAGAGGCACTGATTAGGGTCCCATTGTGCTAGATTCTGTACAGACAAGGGTTGCAAAGACAGCTCCTGCCCCAAAGAATCTCGTTGTAGTCCAGGATGCAAGAGGTGGGGAAAAGCAGTAAATGGATGAGGGGCATTCCAATCCGAGTTCTCATATGTTGGCTGCCATGCAAAAGTGTATTTTTTACTCCGTCTGCAATTGTGCAGTTTGTAGTGGCTGTACCTTTATCTCATGGTGACTTCCCACCAGCAATGCACATGCCCTTGCAACCACGAGGTATAATAATTTCCTGTACAGGGCACTTGGGGAGGTTGCTTCATTGCCTACAGCTTATTTAGAATGCAGTGGCAGAATTGCTTACAACTTTGAATGCTTGTGATCATATTAGGCCTATCTTGCATCCATTACACTGGCTGCCTAGAAAGTGGCAGTAAGTAAATTAGGTCAAATCTATTTATTCTTGTCTTAATATTGGTGACGTAGTAGCAGAATATTTGGAAGCCTTCTCAATCCATTAATAGCTTCAAGTAGTCAGCAGCTAACCTTCCAGTGACCTGCCACACATCATCTCTCCATCTCCTCACTGGTTGTCCCCTGCTAGAGCACCCCACTACCATTCCTTCCATGGTAACTTTCTTGAGGTTATTTCCATCTCTATTCCTGATGTGACCAAAATATATAAGCTTGCACCTAATATTTTCTTATTGCAGGGTCTGCTTCTCTCCAATATTTCAAGTATTTTTTTCTTTCCTGGATATATGCAAAAGTCTTTACCAACAGCACATCTCAAAAGCTTCAGTTTTCTTCTTGTCAGCAGCATTATTTCCCCACAATTCACATCTGTAAGTTGCTGTGGGGGAAAAAAAAGCTTGTCACCAATTGAGCCTTTGCACATTTTGTGATGCGATTGTTTTTCTAGTCTTTCCTGAGGGAGGCCACTGCTGAGCAAGACATTCTTGCCATCCTATTAATCACGTCAATGTGCATGCATTTCATTTCATACCTCATTCAGGTGTAGTTCATATTCCTCACTACGTGTTTTTACAAACTCCAACATTTGTTGCTTTGTATCAGTGGTTATAGCAAAGAGCATCATGTCATCGGAGTATGTGGGGTCCGTTAAGACATGTTCACCAATGGAAATCCCAGTTCTTCCCACTCTGTCATATAATAAATTCTGAGTACATGCTGACAAGGCTTGGAGACAGAATACACCCTTGTTTCACGTCTGCCCACTGGAAAACCACTTGCTGTCGTCTGCATTGTGGTGGTTGTTGATGGTAGAGTCTTGCGATGAGGTCAATAATGTGTTTTGGAATCCCCACGTCTGCCAGTATCCTCCAAAAATGACCATGTCTGATAGTACTGAATGCTTTTGAATAGTCAACGAAATACATGATCAATGGGTGATTGTACTCCCTGCATTTTTCAACGATGTGATAGATATTTGCAATTTGATCACATGTGCCTCATCCCTCTCTGAAACCAGCTTATTGAAGTGGTAGCTGTACTTCTATCATTCACTTAATGTGATCGTGGATTATGTAGAGCAGAACTTTGCTCATGTGCGATAAAAGGGAGATAATACACTTGTTACTACACTCTGTTATGTCTCCTTTTGTTGGTAAGAACAGAAAGATTCCCTTCACCAGTCAATTTCTAGACATCCGTACGTCGCTGCAAATTTTCCTTGAGATCAGTACCGAAGTCACTAATTTCTTTTAACAGTTCTACTGGTATGTTATCTACCACTGGTGTTTTCCCAGGCTTCGTTTTCAAAATAGTATGCACCAGTTCCACTCACCGGATTCATGAATCTGGCTCTAGGGCTCCTTTGTGTCATCCTGTATTGTAAGGTTTCAGAGAAGCAGCTGTGTTAGTCTGTATTCGCAAAAAGAAAAGGAGGACTTGTGGCACCTTAGAGACTAACCAATTTATTTGATGATCAGTGGATGCATTCCGATGAAGTGAGCTGTAGCTCACGAAAGCTTATGCTCAAATAAATTGGTTAGTCTCTAAGGTGCCACAAGTCCTCCTGTTCTTTTTGCGAATACAGGCTAACATGGCTGCTACTCTGAAACCTGTCATACGCTTTTTGTGACTCTCAAGTTCCTCACACTTTGCCCTGATGTATTCACTCTTGTCTGGTCTAGTCTGCCTGCTCAGTTCTTTGTACTCTCTCCTAGGTGCTTCAGTCTTCAAGCCATTCTGTGTCATTCTGCATCATTTTTTGCCAGTCCAAACACCTTTTCTGTTAACCATAGTGTGGTCCAGTGCTGACATTTTGGAACATGTGCTTTGGCAGATTTGAGCATGACAGTTTTCATTTTATTCCAAAGTTCATCAGATTGTTCTCTTCTTTCACCTGTGATGCCTCAAACATAAAATTTAAACATAAAAAGATAAGATGTTTGGCAGGTCCATTGCACATGGACTTGTCCAGAATCAGCAAAGTAAAAGTGGCAGATTACTTTAAATTGGCACTGCTGGTTTTCCAAGTCCTACAAGCTCCTGGCACTGGCTTCATTTGAATCCTGCTCCTTGAACCTCACATTGACTGCTCATACAAATTACCACCATCTTGGGATCCCACCGTTGTCTTTCAAGCTGGCAGGCAATAGCATATTCACTTTGTTGCAGTGTGGAACTCCATCCCAATCACAGAAACCTTCTCATATCATCCCTCAGGACTTTCAAAAACCACCATAAACCTTTAGGGTTTTTTTCCGCCCTATAAATACGTTTTTGCAAACAACTTCTAAATTCGACCCCGTCATTTTGGTTTTATGTGGTTGCATTTTAGAGGGGTGATATTTTATTATGCTGTATTTGTTTTTATTCTGTTCTACAAGTAGTATAGACTAAATTAAATTTATCCTTCAGGAATGATCTCTCTCTCTCTCTCTCAGGCTAGATTTCCATTACATTTCAGGAAATATTTTTAAATACCTGAGCTACACAGCACATCTGGTCTCAAATTTAAAATGCTTTTTTATCGTGATGGCTGCAACATTTATTAATAGCGATGAAATTTTCCATGTGCTTTTGGTATTGTGCAGGATGCTGACTAAAATACAGAGAAGTTTAGAGCAATAACAACTCTAGCAGATGAACAATTATAAAGGTAGATGGGATTCAAAGGCATTTTAATTTGTCATTATTATGCTTCTTCCAGAGATAATCTGAATAATTACACGGCCTATAAAAAGCAAATGTGTAATATTTTCCCTCAATATTAAATTCTCTCCATTCCCTTTTAATATAAGTGAAAATAAAGATGTCTCTGATATCCTCTGATGCTTTGATCATAATTTGAAAGCCACTGAATGGCTTGTGCATTTTGTGTTTTTGTTTATTTTCTTGGTGTTTGGTGTATGGAGAAATTACTTTGATTTTAAAAAGTAAACAGCCCATCTCTCAAATTATCAATATTAGATCATGTTATTTTACTGCCTGGACATGTTCTCAGTTGTCAAAAATATATTGCCTTGTGTGCAAAAACCCTAGGTTTATACTGAGGACTTAAAGGAAGATGACTGTGTTTAACCCTCTGGTATAGTGTAATAAGTATGTAAAAAGAAGGGTGGTGCTGCTGTGAAGACACTGGTCTAGGATGTGGGTTCAACTCCAGACTCTGAAACAGACGTTCTCCATGACTATGAGCAAAGATCCTAATTGCTCTATGCCTCAATTCCCCATCTGTAATATGAGGATGCTAATATTTCTTTACTTCCTGGAAGTGTTTGTGAGGATAAAGCTGCTTGTGAGGTGCTCAGATACTACAGTGGTGTTTTGATTGATAGGTTCAGAGATATTAAGGCCAAAAGAAACCATTGTGATCATCTACTCTGACTTGCTGCATAGCACAGGTCATAGGACTTCTCTGAATTAATTTCTGCTACATGTCAATAGCTGTGGATGAATTAGAGCATCTCTCTTAGAAAAACTTGATGTAAAAGTTTCCTGTGATGGAGAATCCACCACAAACCTTGGTAAGTTCTGATGGTTAATCACCCTCACTGTTAAAAATTTGTGCCTTATTTCTACTCCTAATTTATCTAGCTTCAACTTCTAGCAGCTGTATCTCGGTATACCTTTGTCTCCTAGGAACAATTACAAGATGGTATATAATTGAATAAGCAGTCAGGTACATAGGCTGTATTCAGGGTTACATGAGTAAATGATGGAAACAGGTGGACAGAGAGAATCTTATACAGCAGCAGCAAACAAGCAAAAACAAAAACTAGGAAAAACAAGAAAGAAACTTATCTCTGCTTCCTTTTTGTATTACAGCCTGAAGAATCAATAGTGATTCATCAGTCCAAAGAAGGAAAAAACATCAAGATTTTTTCTGCAGAGAAGAGTCTATTAACCAATAGAAAGGATGCTTTCTTGGACAATGAGCATTTCCTATGTGGATTCATTAATTAACGTATAACTAAATCTTTACTTTGGACAAATACATGGATTTTCTTTTTTAATTTTGTGGTGAGTTAAAATATTTGGATGGATTTTTTTTTTACCCTTTCAAGATAATATATTCAGCACACAGTCTAAAGTATGATAAATATCCTTTAAGAAACAGCATCTAAACATCACTCATCCTCAAAGACAGTGGAAATAAAATATTTTATTTTTTTTTCATATTTATTCTTAGATTTCTTCTGAGAATATAAAATTGCTCTATTAAATTATCCATGATTGTGATGTAATCAGTCTTCAACCAGAAATAAACATGATTTCTTCACCTTCTTCGGCATGATTTGTGTCAACATATAAAGAAAAAAAATGAATCACGGGGTATGTATAATGGATGAATCTTTTCCTTTCCTGTTTGTCTTCAGAAAAAATACATTATGGGTCACAGAACAATGAAAGCTAAAATTAAAGAATAAAATCCTTTTCCTGCCATTCAACTTTGATTCCTACAGGCTACATGGACGCTACCCCCACTATCGACTTTGCTGAATGCTAACTTACAAAAGACATTAGTCTGTCCACATGATGTTCCTAGGAAGCAAATTGCCTATTTGGAATGTTTCAAGGCAGTGGAAGGAACAACACCACCGATGCCATGCTAGTGGCACAATGTGATTAGGTGAATTGATGTTTCCTCTATAAAACAGATATTTTACCCAGTGCACCAGGTGCTTCTATAGAAAGTAAATGAAGACAGAGGGAAAATTGTGAAAATAAAGGAAAAGGAGCTCAACTCAAGGTGAGGTTCACGATGTGAAAGCTGGATTCCCTTATGCTCCCTTTACACCTACTTAATCCCACCTACTGAAGTAGAAAGGACTCTATTAATGTGGCACATGTACTGAGGAGTGGGAAGCGGGTGCAAGAAGGCGAGGGGTGGGAAGGACAGATGGGTGTAAATTAGGCCAACTAAGACTCCTTCCGGACTCCGCTAGACTTGCTGAATTTGACCCCAGTGCCTGCTTTGTCTTTGAGATGGTTACGTATTAACATTGCACTGGGGAACTTGACACCAAGGCACAAGTCCCGGCCCCTTCTCCATGCATGTAGAGGCCTAGTGCCAAATGGGAGTGAGGGCAAGGGCATCGGGATCACTCCTATGCAGCTCATCCAGAGCTTGTCTGTGTAACCCACTGCTGCGGGAGGGATGCACGCTGCTATTCAGGCCCTGATTCAGCAGGCCATCGCTGGTCAGGAAAGCGCTGAGCGTCTGCTTGTACACGCTTGCAGTTAAGCACGCGCTGGGCCGAGCGGAGATCGACTTAAGCACAGACTTAAATGCTTTGCTGAACTGGGGCCTATGCTCTTGGGACACAATAGGGTCGCCACTGCTGCTTATTAAGATCAGGCAGGAAGAGTACCTCACCTAATCCTCATTTCTCCCATGTTTCTGCTCAGCACCCAACCCAGATACTAGCAATGGCTCTTAAGCAAAGGATTTGGGCCTAAGTAGTTATCCTGTATCACATAATCCACTGTTCATAGCAATGATATTTATGCTTTGAAAGTGAATGAGTTCAATGGGATAATACCTGTCCAGGAGTTCTGGAGCATTGATTTTTAAACCCTTCAAGGCTGGTCCTTTGGTGTTCTGGGGTGGTATCCCGTCAAACTATGTGCAATATTCATTCACTAATTGCTACCTACAACCTGCCACTGTCATGGGTCCCAGTGGCAGAGTGTGCATGCTGAACTGGTGTCACGCACCAGGAACAAACACAACAGGGTTTATAGGGAGGGAGGGTTCAGCTCAAGAAAAGATCTGAATTCCGAAGATAAAAGCCATTTATCCAGAGTCCCTGACAGGTACCCCTTTGTAGACTTTGGTGGTTCATCCACAGGGAAAGCATTTATTTTTCACTGACTTGGTGGTAGATTGGTAACAAAAATAACTGGAGCCACTGGCAAGCCATATCCTGCAGTATTTTAATTTTTCTGCTGCAAAGTCATGCAGCCAGCAGAGGGAGCCCAAGTTAATTATAGGTTTCAGAGTAGCAGCCGTGTTAGTCTGTATCCGCAAAAAGAAAAGGAGGACTTGTGGCACCTTAGAGACTAACCAATTTATTTGAGCACAAGCTTTCGTGAGCTACAGCTCACTTCATCGGATGTGAGCTGTAGCTCACGAAAGCTTATGCTCCAATAAATGTGTTAGTCTCTAAGATGCCACAAGTCCTCCTTTTCTTTTTTCAAGTTAATTACCTAACCCATTTTTTTGTTTGTTTGTTTGTTTGTTTTTAGTATAGGTCTGCTTGTTAGGAACGGAACTTAATGTTATCAAGTTCCAAGAGGGTGCTAGAGACCATGCAGAACAAATGTGGATTGTATGAGCTATAAAACACATCTGCATTTAAAAGGTTCTGAGCACTTTGAGATCCTATGGATTCCAATGTAAATATAGGTTTCAGAGGAACAGCCCTGTTAGTCTGTATTCGCAAAAAGAAAAGGAGTACTTGTGGCACCTTAGAGACTAACCAATTTATTTGAGCATGAGCTTTCGTGAGCTACAGCTCACTTCATCAGATGTATACCGTGGAAACTGCAGCAGACTTTATATACACACAGAGAATATGAAACAATACCTCCTCCCACCCCACTGTCCTGCTGGTAATAGCTTATCTAAAGTGATCAACAGGTGGGCCATTTCCAGCACAAATCCAGGTTTTCTCACCCTCCACCCCCCCACACAAATTCACTCTCCTGCTGGTGCTAGCCCATCCAAAGTGACAACTCTTTACATAATCAAGTCGGGCTATTTCCTGCATAGATCCAGGTTTTCTCACATCCCCCCCACCCCCATACACACACAAACTCACTCTCCTGCTGGTAATAGCTCATCTAAACTGACCACTCTCCAAGTTTAAATCCAAGTTAAACCAGAACATCTGGGGGGGGGGGGGGGTAGGAAAAAACAAGAGGAAACAGGCTACCTTGCATAATGACTTAGCCACTCCCAGTCTCTATTTAAGCCTAAATTAATAGTATCCAATTTGCAAATGAATTCCAATTCAGCAGTTTCTCGCTGGAGTCTGGATTTGAAGTTTTTTTGTTTTAAGATAGCGACCTTCATGTCTGTGATTGCGTGACCAGAGAGATTGAAGTGTTCTCCAACTGGTTTATGAATGTTATAATTCTTGACATCTGATTTGTGTCCATTTATTCTTTTACGTAGAGACTGTCCAGTTTGACCAATGTACATGGCAGAGGGGCATTGCTGGCACATGATGGCATATATCACATTGGTGGGTATGCAGGTGAACGAGCCTCTGATAGTGTGGCTGATGTTATTAGGCCCTGTGATGGTGTCCCCTGAATAGATATGTGGGCACAATTGGCAACGGGCTTTGTTGCAAGGATAAGTTCCTGGGTTAGTGGTTCTGTTGTGTGGTATGTGGTTGTTGGTGAGTATTTGCTTCAGGTTGCGGGGCTGTCTGTAGGCAAGGACTGGCCTGTCTCCCAAGACTTGTGAGAGTGTTGGGTCATCCTTTAGGATAGGTTGTAGATCCTTAATAATGCGTTGGAGGGGTTTTAGTTGGGGGCTGAAGGTGACCGCTAGTGGCGTTCTGTTATTTTCTTTGTTAGGCCTGTCCTGTAGTAGGTAACTTCTGGGAACTCTTCTGGTTCTATCAATCTGTTTCTTTACTTCTGCAGGTGGGTAT
This sequence comes from Caretta caretta, assembly GCF_965140235.1. Classification (NCBI taxonomy): domain Eukaryota; kingdom Metazoa; phylum Chordata; order Testudines; family Cheloniidae; genus Caretta; species Caretta caretta. Next base: position 1,057,138 of record NC_134231.1, read on the forward strand.
TGTAGTTGTAAGAAAGCTTGACAGAGATCTTGTAGGTGTTTGTCTCTGTCTGAGGGGTTGGAGCAAATGCGGTTGTATCGCAGAGCTTGGCTGTAGACGATGGATCGTGTGGTGTGGTCAGGGTGAAAGCTGGAGGCATGCAGGTAGGAATAGCAGTCAGTAGGTTTCCGGTATAGGGTGGTGTTTATGTGGCCATTGTTTATTAGCACTGTAGTGTCCAGGAAGTGGATCTCTTGTGTGGACTGGACCAGGCTGAGGTTGGTGGTGGGATGGAAATTGTTGAAATCGTGGTGGAATTCCTCAAGGGCTTCTTTTCCATGGGTCCAGATGATGAAGATGTCATCAATATAGCGCAAGTAGAGTAGGGGCTTTAGGGGACGAGAGCTGAGGAAGCGTTGTTCTAAATCAGCCATAAAAATGTTGGCATACTGTGGGGCCATGCGGGTACCCATAGCATGGTACGCTACCAGCACTCCCAGCTACCTTCGAGACACCACTGACTTCCTGAGGAAACTTCAATCCATCGGTGATCTTCCTGATAACACCATCCTGGCTACTATGGATGTAGAAGCCCTCTACACCAACATTCCACACAAAGATGGACTACAAGCCGTCAAGAACACTATCCCCGATAATGTCACGGCTAACCTGGTGGCTGAACTTTGTGACTTTGTCCTTACCCATAACTATTTCACATTTGGGGACAATGTATACCTTCAGATCAGCGGCACTGCTATGGGTACCCGCATGGCCCCACAGTATGCCAACATTTTTATGGCTGATTTAGAACAACGCTTCCTCAGCTCTCGTCCCCTAAAGCCCCTACTCTACTTGCGCTATATTGATGACATCTTCATCATCTGGACCCATGGAAAAGAAGCCCTTGAGGAATTCCACCACGATTTCAACAATTTCCATCCCACCACCAACCTCAGCCTGGTCCAGTCCACACAAGAGATCCACTTCCTGGACACTACAGTGCTAATAAACAATGGCCACATAAACACCACCCTATACCGGAAACCTACTGACCGCTATTCCTACCTGCATGCCTCCAGCTTTCACCCTGACCACACCACACGATCCATCGTCTACAGCCAAGCTCTGCGATACAACCGCATTTGCTCCAACCCCTCAGACAGAGACAAACACCTACAAGATCTCTGTCAAGCTTTCTTACAACTACAATACCCACCTGCAGAAGTAAAGAAACAGATTGATAGAGCCAGAAGAGTTCCCAGAAGTTACCTACTACAGGACAGGCCTAACAAAGAAAATAACAGAACGCCACTAGCGGTCACCTTCAGCCCCCAACTAAAACCCCTCCAACGCATTATTAAGGATCTACAACCTATCCTAAAGGATGACCCAACACTCTCACAAGTCTTGGGAGACAGGCCAGTCCTTGCCTACAGACAGCCCCGCAACCTGAAGCAAATACTCACCAACAACCACATACCACACAACAGAACCACTAACCCAGGAACTTATCCTTGCAACAAAGCCCGTTGCCAATTGTGCCCACATATCTATTCAGGGGACACCATCACAGGGCCTAATAACATCAGCCACACTATCAGAGGCTCGTTCACCTGCACACCCACCAATGTGATATATGCCATCATGTGCCAGCAATGCCCCTCTGCCATGTACATTGGTCAAACTGGACAGTCTCTACGTAAAAGAATAAATGGACACAAATCAGATGTCAAGAATTATAACATTCATAAACCAGTCGGAGAACACTTCAATCTCTCTGGTCACGCAATCACAGACATGAAGGTCGCTATCTTAAAACAAAAAAACTTCAAATCCAGACTCCAGCGAGAAACTGCTGAATTGGAATTCATTTGCAAATTGGATACTATTAATTTAGGCTTAAATAGAGACTGGGAGTGGCTAAGTCATTATGCAAGGTAGCCTGTTTCCTCTTGTTTTTTCCTACCCCCCCCCCCCCAGATGTTCTGGTTTAACTTGGATTTAAACTTGGAGAGTGGTCAGTTTAGATGAGCTATTACCAGCAGGAGAGTGAGTTTGTGTGTGTATGGGGGTGGGGGGGATGTGAGAAAACCTGGATCTATGCAGGAAATAGCCCGACTTGATTATGTAAAGAGTTGTCACTTTGGATGGGCTAGCACCAGCAGGAGAGTGAATTTGTGTGGGGGGGTGGAGGGTGAGAAAACCTGGATTTGTGCTGGAAATGGCCCACCTGTTGATCACTTTAGATAAGCTATTACCAGCAGGACAGTGGGGTGGGAGGAGGTATTGTTTCATATTCTCTGTGTGTATATAAAGTCTGCTGCAGTTTCCACGGTATACATCTGATGAAGTGAGCTGTAGCTCACGAAAGCTCATGCTCAAATAAATTGGTTAGTCTCTAAGGTGCCACAAGTACTCCTTTTCTTAATGTAAATATAAACCTTCTCTGTAGAGGAATGTTCCTGGTTGTTTTATGCATGTGCAATAGTGTGATTCTCCCTGGGCTGCTTCTGTCCTTGCTTTCTGCCACCTCTGGAAATAATAGGCTTTGACATTTCCTTTCTGTGCACACTCAACTAGAGGCTGCTTCACACCTTTGAAGTGAACAATGATTCATCAGTTCCTTTACCAGGAGAAGTTGCAGCAAGGTGCAAATGGACACTGCAAGGACACTGGCCTGCAGCTACTGGAAATTAGCCTGACACAGGATCAGGGATACTTCTAATTGAATCCACAGGCCACCACAATGCCCTGCAGATTTGTGTGTATGATAGAGAGGCGAACAAATTATGTACAGGTCATTAATCTTTGTCCACCTGGCTGCAACTTAATTAAACAAACAAATAAGGTATTTCTTCTGGCACTTAAGTGCTAGGCAGCACTGTGTTCCTTTCAAGCATTTTATATCTAAATGTGGGTAATTATCTGGAAAACTGTAGTCCAGACACTAACTTAATTTATTTTTTTATTCGTAGCACTGAAATGCTAGTGCTAAATTCACTATCACATTACAAATAAATAAAATTATCAGAAAAAACCCAGCAATGGATGCATTAAGTGCTGTTCGTTACCTTTGATTTATACCTCTCTCAAAGGGAAGGTATCAGAGTAGCAGCCATGTTAGTCTGTATCCTTAAAAAGAAAAGGAGGACTTGTGGCACCTTAGAGACTAACAAATTTATTTGAGCATAAGCTTTTGTGAGTACACAATGGTTTTTACAGTGGCCGAGTCTTTGGATAATGGATAAGTGAGTTTGAGTCAGTTTCATTGTAAACCATGTACTAAACCTTATTCTTGACAAATGTAAGACTCAGGCTCAACAATTGGTCATTATTAAGTCATGAGGAGATAGTAAGTAGTAAATCTACTAGACGCTACTGGCCGGCTTTGCTGAAATGAATGCCTTCTTGTCTTACAAGGTCAAGCAGGTGCTTATACCTCCAGAATTCCATCACTAGAGGCAATCCTGTTCCCAAATCTAGATCACAATGGTCCCTTCTGGCCTTGGAATCGATTAATCTAGTTCGTGGGCTGAAGCAAGGCATGGATTTCAGGAGCATGGATCCTATGGCTCCAGCTAAGCTACAAAGGGAAAGAAATAGGCCTTAATCTACTGCTAACATAGGCGTTTTGTGATTAGGATGGTGGTTTAGCTTCTTTTTTCTCTTTAGAGTCTTAGATCTAACCACAGCCAAGCAGAGGGCACGTAGTGACTTCTGTTGCAGCTTCTCCTTCATGCCCTTCAAAAAAATGATTATACAGGGAAGGAGCTCTTTAGCTTTATCTCTTGCCAGTAATATTTTATTTTCCCTCTGGCTTTTGGATTCTCTCACCGAGAATTGCAAATGCTCTACCATATTACCACCTGCTTTGCCCTTATGATGAAAACAAGCAAATGTGTACCAGTGGAAATTTTTTCTTTCTCTTGCAAAAAAACATTAAAAGTCAAAACTCACCAGTTTCATTTTTACATGAGCATTTTTTTCAGTACTGTGGGAGAGAAGTGAGGTGATTATCTCCTAAATTAGGATTAAGATCAATAATAGATGCTGTTCTGTGGAATCCTGCAGAGTTTCTCCTGCCAGCAATGAAGACTAACTAGACCCCTTCCAGGCTAAGAAGTCAGGCTGCTATTTGAATTATACAATTCTTTGGCATAACTCAAATGAAATCTGATGGCAAAATGCTCTACTTAATGGAAAAGCACCAATATTTTTTTTGGGGGGGGAGGGAATATACCACTATTTTTACTTAGCATTTAAACAGATTTATTAAGGTTCCTTCAATTAATAGTTGGAGTAACTTGCTTGACAAATGCTAAGAAAGAAAAGGAGTACTTGTGGCACCTTAGAGACTAACCAGTTTATTTGAGCATAAGCTTTCGTGAGCTACAGCTCACTTCATCGGATGCATACTGTGGAAAAAGCATTTTCCACAGTATGCATCCGATGAAGTGAGCTGTAGCTCACGAAAGCTTATGCTCAAATAAACTGGTTAGTCTCTAAGGTGCCACAAGTACTCCTTTTCTTTTTGAGAATACAGACTAACACGGCTGTTACTCTGAAACCTACTAAGAAAGAGTCACTATTGGCTACATTCATGTCTCAGTAAATAAAAATAGAAATTGAAACGTCAGGGGGACCATCCCCTTCAAATCACAATTGAGATATTCAAAATTGACTAGGGCATTTAGACACAATTCACTTTAAAATTTAGTGTGTTGTGTCTCTAAATGCCTTTGTCCACTTTGAAAATCTCACCCTTTACATTTGGCCTGTATTTAGTTTTGTTGAAAGGCTTAATGAAGCAAAGAAGGAGATCGAGAGAAATACATGATCTTGCTTGTTTATAATTAGCACACATGTTTTTAAAAAGTTCTCTCTGCTCCTGGATTGAGGTGAGTAAAAGCAAAGACTGACTGAGAGAGAGCACAATAGCTTTGCTCAAATAATTCTTGATTGAAGCTGGGCACAAAATATTTCCGTCATCCCACAGCTGTCGCTACCTATGGAGAGGGGATATTAAGTTCTTTGCCTGAAACGCATGCGCTGTTCGATAGCTGCAGAACGTATACTGCCTATGAACTGGACAGATGCAATAAGTTACAAGTACTTCTTAATTACAGTCTTTCTGGAACTGATTTTTCTTTCATCACTTTGTTTATATTAGATGGGGAAATGTCTGGTGGAGGAAAATACGATTTAACAGCAAGTAGATCTTAGACGAATCTCTCTTCTGGGTGTTCAGGTAGGAGTAATAATTGGGAAAGTCTCTGTACTAACACAGTGCTCCACCTTGTGTGAAAATCTCAACATCAAAGTCACAAATGAGCCTCATTCCCTCATATCATAGAAGGAAGGAGGTGCCAGCATACTGTGTTGTCAGGAAGAAATCAATTTCTTCAGTGCTTTGACCTCTTTACTAACTGATGTCACTTTCGCTTTACATGTTTTAAATAGTAGTTCCTAGGCAACTATAGTAATGGGCTAGGTATAGACGTGTAGGTGAAATGGTATGTGATGCACAGGTTACTAGTTCAGTAGCACTTAGTCGCAGTAGTATTTCGACTCCAATGGAAGTTGGGACTGCCTTGTGCTAGGCACTGTGGGTATAACCACAGAGACAGGCCTTGCCCCACAGAGTTTATCCTCACGACAGACAAAGGAAGTTGCAGCCTTTCCCACGTACACATGCCTGAATTGCACATGTGGATGCAAATTTACACTTGCCTCTCAACATGGGCCAAAAAACATCACTTGCCGCAGCCAGTGCCTCCAACCGGTGTCTAATTCCCTCTTCCTGAGCAAGGTAATCTGAAAACGAGCAGAGAACCACCCTCACCTTTGCTGTTATGAAAGGCCCTTCATGTTGTTTTGAATCCTGGCTAGGGCACAGAAATGTTATTGTCTGTGCTAGGGGCAGACTCCTCCCCGTCCCTCAGAGATGCCCCACAGACCCACCAGGGCCCAGAGAATGGCTCTGAACTAGCCCAGACCAGTTTCTGGGCACTGCGGCACTCTACGGGCCAGATCGCTGCATGTGGCCGTGCAGATGCCCATTGTCAGTCTCTATCTCAGGCGCTGAAGAACAGGGAGGAGGGGAGGCTTAGGCACTGGTGGCAGTTGCTGTCTAAAATCTAAGTAAAACCACTGAGAGAGACCCTGAAACAACAGGTGCCAGAAGCTCTGTGTCTCCTTCATATCTGATGGAGGCAGAGCCATCTCGTGCTGCCCCAGGGCAGGGATGAGCAGCAGGAGCCCGACGGATGCGTCTGTGAGACGAGGGAAATATTACTGGGCTGCATCATTCTCTCCTCTGAGGGGCATCTGAACCCTCATTGTCAAGCTAGACTGCAACCTTAGACTCCTTATTGCTCCTGTATACCTGGATAGTCCTAGGTACTGCTCTGCAGCTGGCCAGGAGGGTTTGGCCACAGTGATAAGCACATTCATCACTCCAGGCTTGGCTAGGCTAGGCTACTGCAATTCACTGTGTCACTGAAAAGCAGTAGCTGGCTTGAATGGAGCAGAATGCTTGCTTAGCAACACAAACGGCCATAAACAGATTGTTTTGGGAGTGCTGGGACAGTAGGAGATGAGCTTCAAAGTCATGGGCCTAATCCCTTATAGACTCATAGACTTTAAGGCCAGGAGGGACCATCATGATCATCTAATCTGACCTCCTGCACATTGCTGGCCACAGAACATCACCCACCCCGTCCCTAACCTCTGGCTGAGTTACTGAAGTCCTCAAATCACGGTTTAAAGACTTCAAGTAACAGAGAATCCACCATTTATTCTAGTTTAAACCTGCAAGTGACATGCTCCACACTGAAAGGGAAGGTGAGAAACCTTCAGGGTCTCTGCCAATCTGCCCTGGGGGAAAATTCCTTCCCAAACACAACTCTGGCAATCAGCTGGACCCTGAGCTTGTGGGCAAGACCCATCAGCCAGATATTTGCTGCTAGCAGTCGCAAATCAACTACATGCCATTGTAGGCAGCCCCATCACACCATCCCCTCCACAAACTTACCAAGCTCAGTCTTGAAGCCAGTTAGGTTTTTTTCCCCCACAGCTCCCTTGGAATGTTGTTCCTGAACTTCACTCCTGTGGTGGTTAGAAACCTTCACCTAATTTCAAGCCTATGGGCTTTTAAGCCTCCTTAAAGAACACATCTCACTCTAAGAGCAAGGCTTCCTGTAACAAGTGTGCTCACTGGGGCAGTGGAGTTGGGGGAAGCTGGTGAGAACAGGAGACCAAGTTTTCTCAGCATTAGATGGTTCTTCTAGCCAAACTGTCCTGTTTCTTTAGCCAACCTGTAGCTCATACCTAGGAAGGTCTACATTGAAGAACTGCTTTCAGATCTGTTCATTTTAAGATTTATCTAAGCTAATTCCTCCTGTTGTACAGAAATGGCATAAAACATATATTTCCTAAGGGTCTTACCTGCTTCTAATCAGAAAGATTTCAGAGCACAGCTGAGGATGTGGCTGCATCTGGTCACACTGCCCAATGCAAGACGAAAGTTGGCAGGAGCCCTTTCCTAGTGGGACATAGGCCACTGAGGGTTCAGTGAACTGCAGTTGTGAAACCGTCCTGCAGAGGGAAAGGGCTGGGTGCATTGCAGAAGCAAATTATTCTCTGAGGATAGTAAACATACAGAGCAACCCCTACATAATTAATTCATGGTCCAGCATTAAGGCGTTCATATGGTTGAGGGAGGAGTGTTCGAAGATGAGTGGGCTGCTCATTGTGTGGTTTCATGTACTGTTTTCTGCGTAATAACATTGGAGGACTTCATGTTTCTAAAGCTAAATTGGCTCTTTATTAAAGAACTATCTGCAGAGGTGCTACAACTGAAGCTAGCATTCCAGCCATGTGCACACAGATGGACTTCCTGATGCCTCCTCCAAACTCTTCTATAGGGTGACCAGACAGCAAGTGTGAAAAATTGGGATGGGGGTGGGGGGTAATAGGAGTCTGTATAAGAAAAAGACCCAAAAATCGGGACTGTCCCTATAAAATCAGGACATCTGGTCACCCTACTCTTCTGTGATGCTTCCCAGGGTCAGCCAGGCTGTGAGGCACCTCACTACGACCTGTCCTTAGCATGAGGAACCTTTGTCTGTGCCTGCCAGGAGTCAGGTCCCTGACTCTCCCAGCCACAGGCAACACAAGGTCTTGTCTCAGCCCACATGGGCTTTACTGTCCCTCATGCAGGCTAGTGATAGACACACTCCAACCCCTGAGTCCTCTGAGCATTCCCCAGCGCTGTCCAGCCTCTTATCCACTGGATACTCACAGAAATACCAGGCCTGCTGTTCCCAAAGGAACAGTACCCCACAGCTTAGTAGTTACGCCTTAGAACACAGCTCTGCTGAACTCACAGCACTTATACTTGTTTCCTCTAATAACAAATATAAGGGTATTTAACAAAGGACAGAGAGTCATGTGATTGCAAACAGAAGTACTGGAACCAAAGGGTTACATATACAATAAAATCATAACTTGCATTCTAGAGCCTAAACTCAACTAACAAGACGCCCTCTTGTCTGATAAGGTACTACTTATCCCAAAGTCTTTCCCACAGTGTTTTTCAACCAGGATGGCAGAGACCCTTCTTTCATGAGCCCAGGCTTGCTGGCAACTTGTCTCCCCTTGAGGATGGATAAGTGAGGGTTCATCTGCATCCCAGATATAGTTCCAAAAGTTCACTGTCTTTTTTGTAAACAGGATAACTCCTGTTGTGTTTGTTTTTTTCCTGCAGTCTCTGCAATCCTTGGATTGGCATTTTGCTCAGACTGTAAATGGATATCCATTGTGAACCATACAATACTCAATTTGTACACAACCAGCCAGAGAGAGAGATGCATCTCTTCTCCCTGTCTTATATGTGGATCAACTCTTGGTGACCTGCCTTAACTCACAAACCTAGAGAACAGAATTTTTGGGATATATGCATAATTCCTCACATATTTTCCATACATACATCTTGCAATGATTATGATGACCAGTGTGACACAGGCTTTCATTAGAGACCTTACATGACATTCCTTGGCAAACTAGTATGTAGATCCCAGACCCAGGTGATCCCTATAACTCTCAGGCACCCCGTGCCCTCTGCTAGTTGGCACAAAGAGATCCTGTGCACCCATATGCACACAGACTGATTTCCTGATGCCTCCTTCAAACTCTTTCGACCTCCAACCAGACATGCCAAACCTGTGAAAAAAATGCAGAAATTGGGCTTGTTTTTGGCTTAATTGGCTTGTGAGTTGCTTGTTGGCTAGTTTTTGGCCTGTAGCATGTTGCTTTTTTGGCTTGTAGCTTGTTACTTCTTTTTTTTTTGAACGGCTCCCGGCAAGCAGGGGCAAGGGGGAAGAGAGTCAGGGTGCACAGCAGGCCCACCATAGTCCCAGACTGCACGCTGCAGAGATCTAGTCACATAGAGTGTTGGGCTTCTTAGGGATTGGCTTATTTTGGCCTTGTTTTGAAATGGGATTAGCTTGATTTTTGGCTTATTGTGAAAGTCAGGGTGCTTATTTACCGTGTGAAAGTTAGCAACGGTGCCTCCAACCTATGCTTCTCCCTCCAAGTTCCATGCAGCTTGTTACACAGGTGATTTGCCATGGAGAAAAATTCATCCCCAATAACTTCGGGGCCTGTATGCTGGTGATCTCTGACAGCTAATCACAATAAATTAATTATAACACAAACCGTTTTTTCCCCGAAAGAACCACATTACAAGCCATTGTAGTTTCTGTATTTGGTGTTTTCAGAGAGAGAGACTCACAATCCAGACAGCTCATTCTGCTGCAATGAGATTAGCTGCTTATTGCTAGAGCCCCACCAAATTCGTGGCCATGAAAAACACGTCACGGACCATGAAATCTGGTCTTTTATGTGCTTTTACGCTATACTATACCGATTTCACGGGGGAGACCAGAGTTTCTCAAATTGGGGGTCCTGACCCAAAAGGAAGTTGCAGGGGGGGGTCTCAGTATGGCCAGTCTTATTTCTCCGCTGCCTTCAGAGCTGGGCTCCCGGACAGCAGCCGCCGCCACCAGCAACAGTGAAGAAGCAAGGGTAGCAGTACCGCAACCCCCCCCACAATAACCTTGCGACCCCCCACCCACCCACCTGCCCACCCACACAACTCCTTTTTGGGTCAGGACCCTGACAATTACAGCACCCTGAAATTTCAGATTTAAATATTTGAAATCATGAAATTTACAATTTTTAAAATCCTATGACCATGAAATTGACCAAAATGGACCATGAATGTGGTAAGGCCCTAGTTATAGCCATTCCCAGAGGCATCTGTTCACCCTTCTCCCCAGGAGCACTAATGTGCATGGAATGGACCATTAACTGGGCTCAAACGGCCTGGCCAAAAGCCAGAAGGCCTGATTCTCATTTACGCCACTCTGGCAGCCTTCCAGTGGGCGTAAGTCACCCCTTTACACTGCCAGGGTGCTGTGAAGTGGTCTTTGTGTAAAGGACAATCAGGCTCAGAGCCTGTCTGCACTGGCAAGTTTTGTTGCTAAAAACTGCCTTTTGGCAACAAAACAGGAAGAGCGTACACACTACAATGGGTACACACTACAATGGGACCTTTGTTGCAAAAAACGCCCAGTTTTGGGGACAAAAAACTTCCACCCCTACAAGAGACTTTTGTCTTTTCCCCTCCCTTTATTGTCGACAAACAGCCAGTGTAGACCCTGCTGATTGTTTTATCCACAGAACTGGCTTCCGCCAGTATCCCACAATGCCTGCCCTGATTGCTCTGCTCAGTGGTTTGATCTCTGCTGCCCTGCAGGCATGCGCCCCTCCCCTTTCAAAGCTCCGGGAAGTATCTGTGTGCCGCTCCCTTGGGGGAACAAAGAAAGAGCAAATCTTGGGAATGCTCCTGTCCTGCCCTGCACTGCACTGGGAACACAGACTGCTGTGCTGCTTTCACAGAGCTACGCGTGATGCTGCTCTGGGCAGCTGAGGGGGCTGTGGGAGAACTCAGAGAGAATCCCAAGATGCACCGCAATCGGCTCTTGCTTCCCACAACGGGGCACTGTGGGATACATACCCATCGTGCATTGCTCACCCTGTCGATGATGGTGTCCCCAGTGTGGACACGATCTGTCGACAGAGGGAGCAAGTGTGAACACCCTTTGGCAATTTTTGTTTTGTCGACTTTTGGGTGGCGACATAAATTTTGTCAACAAAACTTGGTAGTGCAGGCAAGCTCTCAGAGATTAGTGGGAAGCTTGTATAGTGACTGGTGCATCAGGCCAGGCTGCTGTGCTCTAGAAAGCAGGAGGTTTGTGATGAGATCGAGATACCCTGGCACGTTCCCCAGCTTTATCGCCTGTTGCACAAAATTTGCCTTTTAGTTGTCTGTATTGTCCTGGGCCAGTCAGTCAGGCTTCTGTCTCCAAATCCTTCTAATCTCTTGCTTTTGCTGAGTTTATTAGGCTTTCAAAGAGAGGCATAAAAAGACAAATCTCCTAGTGGGAACTCAAGGATCCCTACAGAACTTCCTTCCAGGCTGTGCACTTTCTGATGTGTTTGTGTTTTCTGAATCAAGTAGATCACTGCCCTACACTAGGCTTAAACGTTGTGTATAGATACATTAGTGCCCTTTTGAAATGGAACGCAATAAAACAATAAAAAGAGAAGGAGTACTTGTGGCACCTTAGAGACTAACGCATTTATTAGAGCATAAGCTTTCATGAGCTACAGCTCACAAAAATTGCATCCCCTATGTTTACATTAGACTGAAGGGTGAAGACATTTACATTTATTTTCCTCATTAAAAAAATATACTCTGCATTTTCTATAGATTATGTAAGTAAATTTCATCTCTTTTAAGGTCAAGCATTTTTCCAACTTAAAGTTCTATGTGACATGCTGTAAAGATAACAGATTTCAGTAATTCAGTGTCATTTTGTTCATTTATCTCTTGCCATGTATGCAGTTACTGAAGATCTGAATCTAAATTGGAACATAGTTGGCACCAGTAGCTACCTAGAAGTTTAATAATAAAATATGAAACCTTAATCCTTTAGAGAAGCACTCTAAGAGAACTTTGTGGCATGTACTAACACACCTGTTTAGACAATGGGACGGCTACTGGAGGGAAAGCTCTAGCAAAGCAAAACACTGCTGTTGTTTTGTGGTGTTTTTAAGCTAAGGTATTATATGGCAGATCTAATACACGTTCTTATCAACTGGCTTCATAGATGAAACTCTATGACAACAATGTATGAAGCACTTCTGCTCCTAGGTACATTATGATGGCATTCTTTTCTTATGATTAATTTCTCTTTTACAACGATTTCAGGCACTGCTTTCTTTGTTATTTTCCCATTGCATCAACTTAATTAGCAACTCCTGACCTTTAAAAACCCCATTCTATAATCTCCAAATTATGTGTGCAAAAATCTATTTTTGTCTCCCCTTCGGGCTATAACTAGCTGTCTTCTGCCATTCTCTGGGTTCATTCTGAATCAGCTGATGACAGCTCATAAAATGCGACTGTACTGCTAAGTCCAGCTGAAAGTCCACTCACCCCCCCATAAAATGTCACTAGGAAGATCCAGGGCCATTGTGTTGTAAGATAAGGACAATATACAGGTTGGCTGGTAAATGTTTCTCTCTCTAGTGTAATGGCCCCCAAACTTTTAATGTTGCGCCCCCCCCTTGCCCCATCTGTGCTCCCCAGCCACAGTTGGAAGCTGGGGCTGGAAGTGGGGCCATGGTAGGGACTGGGGCTGCTGCAGCTGGGAGTGGGAGTGGGACTGGGACTGGGGCCGGAGCTGTGGACAGGACAGGAGCCAAGGCCGTGGCTGGGGCTGGGAGCAGGGCCGGGGCCGAGGCCAGGAACCAAGGCTGAAGGCTGGGGCTGAGAGTGGAGCCGCAGCCAGGCCGTGGTTGGGGCCACCAGCCAGGGCCATGGGTGGGTGCAGAGCTGTGGCCGGGCTGGGAGCCAGGGGACCCCCAATGTTCGTCCATGCTCCTATAGGGGGACCACTGCTCTAGTGTGTCCCCCATTTGCATAACTGCCATAAGCTCAATTTCTACGCTGCAGGGTAAATATTCTACTCTAATTTCCTTCTTCAGAGGACAGAATGTCAGGTCAGAGATGATGATGGAACCATTTACACTGACAAAGTGAGGTTTGTGTTGATCTAGTCTTCAAGAGCTAGCCCTGGAGGCGCCGCAGCGCTGTTAAGAATGCAGAACGCACTGCTTTTCTCATCTCATTCTCCTGTGTTACTGTATCTTGGTTCAGAAGTTCTATAAAATGCCTCCACTATAGCAGTTCCCAGGCCATTTCCCTGACACTTTCATGCAAACCACGATCCTGTTAGCGCTCTACAAAAGCAGCACTTGATACAACCGACCTCTTTGACTAACCAGGATCCAGCCTTACATTGCTTAGCACGCTAACAGATTTCAGAGGAACAGCCGTGTTAGTCTGTATTCGCAAAAAGAAAAGGAGTACTTGTGGCACCTTAGAGACTAACCAATTTATTTGAGCATGAGCTTTCGTGAGCTACAGCTCACTTCATCAGATGTAGCTCACGAAAGCTCATGCTCAAATAAATTGGTTAGTCTCTAAGGTGCCACAAGTCCTCCTTTTCTTCATGCTAACAGAGAAGCTTGCCAAGGGGCCACTCCACTTAGGACATGGAACAGAGAGTATGGAGCAGGTAGCACTGACAGGCTAACTTGGCCATGCTGTTTATATACCTCACCCTGGCAGAGAAAGGGTTAACAGGAGCTTGCGTGCTCAATTAGCCCACCTGGTTGCACCTAGAGTGGCATTAGGCACAATTAGTTACCAGATGCAGCTGGAGCTCAGAGCAGTGGAAGGAGCATGTTAGCAGGGAGGTGAGCTAGGGGAGAAGGGGTATAGGATTTCCTCTTGCAGGGAGAAAACTCTGTGGGGAGCTAGTCCTGTGGTGGGACTGATACAGGGGCTAAGCTCCGCTGAGGCAGACCTGTGGGTTGGTGTTCTAGAAGAGGAACAGACAGCTGAGAAGAGATCAGAGGGACTAAAACGTCGAGCCCAGGGCAGGCAGGAGCAGCAGAAGTTGTTTGGTTTCATTTGGGGGGTTGATTTCTGCTGGGGCGAAGCAGCCAGTTCTCTGAAAGAAAAGTGGGGTTGAAGAGCAGCTCAAGAGGGCTGGATGTTATTTGGTGACCAGTATTGCATGCGAGTGTGATGACCCCAAAGGGGGGACTTTAGTGGGATCTGGCCCGAGGCCCCATTCACCAGACCGCAGCAGCCCAAGGATGAGAGGAGGCAGAAGTGTCCCAGTGCTGAGTCTTGCTACGAGGAGTTGCTCCAGGATGGTGAGTCAGTCGCAACATCCATATATGCTCCTATTGCTAGGCTTCTGCACAGCTCTTGATATGGTTGAGTATGGAATCCTGTTGTCCTTCCTCAGAGGTGTTTCTTTTTCTGATTGATGAGACGCTTTGTGTCTGGCTGCTGGCATGTGTTGCGCGGTACGCCATCCCCTTGGCAAATGGGTGCTATCATCAGAGCCAGTGCCACAATATTTCCTTTGCATTGTCCCGACTGCATCTATAAGCTGGTGCTACATCCCATCTGTAAGCTCAGGCTCCTCTGAAGGCTGATGTGCAACAGAACTATCTTCTCTCGGACACCCCTGCCTTTAGAAGAACGACTGTTTGTTTCACTTGTCTTGTAATTGTTCTCATTCAAAGCCATACATTTCCCTGCTCCCCTGGTAGTGCTGGGGAATACAGAGCTGCTTTTTTTTTTTAATGGACTAAAGACGGAAAGCCTTTCATTTGGAATTAAGTACCTACTGGCTTTGCTTATGTTAGTTTAGTATATGTGGTAGCAAGAGCTCATTTCTCTGAATAGCAGAGATGGGTTTGTCATACCAATCAGTGCAGGTGCTTGAAGGGAAGCAGTTTAAACATAGTCTTTCTACACAGTCCGCTGCTCGCTAATCAAACTTTGTAACAAGCTCATAGATCTTGCCAATAGCCTTTGTCTAATATGTTTTTAATCAATGTGTGGGCTTCTAATTTGCATATTAATGGCAGTGAGGCACTGTCAGAAGGTGATGCTGAGGAGCTGGTTATCATCATGTTTATGTAGCTAGTTCAGACAGAAAAAGAAAAGAGAGCTGCTAGAAGTAAGAAATAGCAGGAGTTGCATCTCTTCTACAAGGCCTGATGGTGTCTATCACCATCATTTTAGTCCCATCTTGATAACGCATAAAATAATACAGCCATTAGTCTTTTGTTTTTGTTTCTTTTTGAAACAGGGACAATTTACGTGCAGAATGAGACATGACTTATGACTGTTGGGATATGTCTAAGCAGCTATTGTCACGTTTTCAGTGGGCAGTTGTGAGTCATAAAATACCAAAGACCTAGTCTGACCTGATGGAAGTAGCAACTTGCTGCACCTGGCCCCACCAAAATAATTGAAAGTGACCACAGTAAATAGAAAAATAGAATGGTGCAGTTCACTCCCCTGGTTGCTGGTATTTTAAAGTTTCCCCTCAGTGTAGTTAAGGTCTAATCAGCCTGACTTCTGTAATTTCTCATGAGGATAAAATACTTGTGGGGTTTCTCATAAAGCATGTTTTATGATAAAACTGAACAGTGGCGTCTGGTGTGTAACTCAGAACCTGACATGCTTGCAGAGAGCTGTGCATGTCTGTGCTGCATACTGGTGTTTCCATATCAAAGGGTACATGGCCAGGAGTTTGACAAGTGAGGGCTCAGGAAAGTACAGAGATAGGCCCTGTTTAAAAATACTTAGCACTGATTGTCTGTCCCAAACATTCACTTCATAAACACCCTGTGACATAATCCAATATTATTATCCCTGCTTTTCTGATGAGGGGAATGGAGGAATTGAGGCAAATGATCTCATTTTAATGAGACTTAGGCATTCTTGCAAATTCTATACAAAGTTAATATCTTAGCTTTCTCTGCCTTTGTAGCTTGAGGTAAGGGATTAGCTCTTGTGAAGGATGGTCTTGGGGTTAAGGCACTGGACCCTGGGACACAAGAAAGCTGGGTTCAGTTCTCGTCTCTGTCATAGACTGACTCCATTTCCTCTTCTGTAAAATGGGAATAGTTGTGCTTTCCTACCTTGATGGGAAAGAATTGGAAGAATACATTCATTAATGTTGGCAAGCCACCCCCATATTACAGTGAAGGAGGCTGTGTAAGTATTTCTCTGCAGAGATCCTGGCTCCCAGTCCTGTGCATAGACCATAACTTTTCTCACTAAAGGATATTGTGCTTTGTTGGTGTATGAATGGGTGACTCTCTCTCTTTGGCCTGTTCTAATGTCCGGGCTAGTAGTGTTAGAGCCATTAGGTCTGAAATGTGATTAGTGGTTTAAGAAGGTTGGGTTTATTATTTGTTTTCTCTTCTGTGAGAACTTTCTACCCTGAGATTTAGTGTATTGCCAGCAAGGCTGCTTACACAAGAAGCTAATTGAGAATGGCTTTATGTACTTTGCCACGGATACTGTTTATTACCATAACCTCTGAAATCATTAATGAAGTGTTAGCCAAAGCTACAGACAGAATCAGAGCTGGGATTAGGGCTGTGGAGCTCCCAGTCCTGTAATCAGGCCCTGAGGCCTGGAGGGTGAGCTGATATACACTGGCTGGCCTTCTCTCTTCCTATATAAACTTCCATGCTACACTGCTCAGCAGAAAAATTATAGGCAGCCAAAAGAAGAGATGAAAGGAGAGAATACAGAAGTGGGGGTGGGGGGAGAGCGTGTTCATGCCAGCACCGTTGTGATTCTTCTGAGTGCTATTGTATTTCTCCGGTAGAAAAGGACAGGTTTCAGAGTAGCAGCTGTGTTAGTCTGTATTCGCAAAAAGAAAAGGAGGACTTGTGGCACCTTAGAGACTAACCAATTTATTTGAGCATCAGCTTTCGTGAGCTACAGCTCACAGGAAAAGCAGCGTCTCTGGGCTAGCAGGGGCTTGGAGGACGTGGAGCAAATTAGCACTCCCAGTGTTTGTCTTAGCGCTAAACCTACTCCACTCTTTAGACAAGTGTAAGTAAATTTTAAATGTGCTCTCCTACCATGAGACCAAAGAACATAGTTAATAATGCACGTATGGAGATGGAACAAAGGTGTTTTTCTCTTTTCTTAATTCCATGCTGTGAACAAAGCAGGTAGTGCTGTTCCCCTTAAGGAGTGATCAGCCCAGGGGAAGGTAGAATTAGTGAAGGGGCAGCCAACCTTTCCAACAGGATCCCAGTTACTGTACTGGAAAGAAGTAACCATTAGTCAGCATTACCCCACATTCCACTCAGAGCACACTGGATAAGAATGTAAAGGAAGTCAGTGTTAACCGTCTACCCCAAAACCTCATTTGCTGTGTAAGTTGCTTGCTTGTAAGTCAGTGAGCTGCAAGCCAGGGTAAGGCATTGTTCATGTATCTAATTCATAAATATTAAAAGTGACAAGACTTAAAAAACCGAACTGCTCACAACTCCATGAGCAGAGACACCCAGTGTGGTGAATTATGGGCTTTCAATCACATCAGCTCCATAAGAATAGACTCACTGTAGCTAACTTAAATCATAGTCTGCAGCTCCTGAAACTGCCTTCTATGTACTGTTTATGGGACAAAGAGGAATATAAGATTAAATTTAAAAAGAAATAAACCCATGAACATTCATTATAAAGAAAGTGGCTGGAGTAATAGCAGAAAGCAAAGATGTAGGATGTATGTTTTGCTCCAGAATTAAAATGCATTTATATAATCATAGCTGTTAGCATAGAAAATGTAAGTATCTGGGTGAGTTTAAATATTTTACAACAGTGAGGTTTACTGGATTCTTGCAAAAAGCCCTTATTTCATCAGGAGATATAACAATATTTCAAATAACTCTTTCAGTCGGGACAATATTTTATCTGTTCCTCGCTGCTGGAGGTGGAGACTACATCCATCTAAGCAAAAACCCCTTACAAGTTGGTTATGGGTGATTACTTGAGCCAATTTTCTACAAAATTGAGAAGTTTGGCAACCTGCCCATTATCACATTGGCATATTCAGCAGTAACGTTGAAGAGACAATATTATGAAGTTGTATCCCACCCCTTTGATACAAGATGACACAATTATCATGTATGGTGTGTAATGCCAACCCCACAGTGGTATCAGAGCCTAGTACCTTAAATGCAGTCCTTTACTACTTGAGCTAACAGCAGCCTTAGCTGGTAGCAGTGGTAGGCTGTAATCCTGGAATAGGAGAAGTCTCTACAGTAAGATGCAGCACACTGAGTGAGGGGAAGCTTATCCTGAGTTATACAGGTGTTCAAATTCCCCATATGAGCCTCTTCTGTGCTATGTACAACTATCACATAGCATGGGAAGAATTCAGAGTAGCAGCTGTGTTAGTCTGTATCTGCAAAAAGAACAGGAGTACTAGTGGCACCTTTGAGACTAACCAATTTATTTGAGCATGAGCTTTCGTGATACAGCTCACTTCATCGGATGCATACCGTGGAAACTGCAGTAGACATTATATACACACAGAGACCATGAAACAATACCTCCTCCCACCCCACTGTCCTGCTGGTAATAGCTTATCTAAAGTGATCATTAAGTTGGGCCATTTCCAGCACAAATCAATGTTTTCTCACCCTCCGCCCCCCCCCCCCAACTCACTCTCTTGCTGGTAAAAAGAAAAGGAGTACTTGTGGCACCTTAGAGACTAACCAATTTATTTGAGCATGAGCTTTCGTGAGCTACAGCTCACTTCATCGGATGCATACCGTGGAAACTGCAGCAGACTTAATATATACACAGAGAATATGAAATAATACCTCCTCCCACCCCACTGTCCTGCTGGTAATAGCTTATCTAAAGTGATCATCAGGTGGGCCATTTCCAGCACAAATCCAGGTTTTCTCACCCTCCACACCCCCCCCTCCCCCACAAATTCACTCTCCTGCTGGTGATAGCCCATCCAAAGTGACAACTCTTTACACAATGTGCATGATAATGAAGTTGGGCTATTTCCTGCACAAATCCAGGTTTTCTCACATCCCTCCCACCCCCATACACACACAAACTCACTCTCCTGCTGGTAATAGCTCATCCAAACTGACCACTCTCCAAGTTTAAATCCAAGTTAAACCAGAACATCTGGGGGGGGGGGGGGTAGGAAAAAACAAGAGGAAACAGGCTACCTTGCATAATGACTTAGCCACTCCCAGTCTCTATTTAAGCCTAAATTAATAGTATCCAATTTGCAAATGAATTCCAATTCAGCAGTTTCTCGCTGGAGTCTGGATTTGAAGTTTTTTTGTTTTAAGATAGCGACCTTCATGTCTGTGATTGCGTGACCAGAGAGATTGAAGTGTTCTCCGACTGGTTTATGAATGTTATAATTCTTGACATCTGATTTGTGTGTCCATTTATTCTTTTACGTAGAGACTGTCCAGTTTGACCAATGTACATGGCAGAGGGGCATTGCTGGCACATGATGGCCTATATCACATTGGTGGATGTGCAGGTGAACGAGCCTCTGATAGTGTGGCTGATGTTATTAGGCCCTGTGATGGTGTCCCCTGAATAGATATGTGGGCACAATTGGCAACGGGCTTTGTTGCAAGGATAAGTTCCTGGGTTAGTGGTTCTGTTGTGTGGTATGTGGTTGTTGGTGAGTATTTGCTTCAGGTTGCGGGGCTGTCTGTAGGCAAGGACTGGCCTGTCTCCCAAGATTTGTGAGAGTGTTGGGTCATCCTTTAGGATAGGTTGTAGATCCTTAATAATGCGTTGGAGGGGTTTTAGTTGGGGGCTGAAGGTGACGGCTAGTGGCGTTCTGTTATTTTCTTTGTTAGGCCTGTCCTGTAGTAGGTGACTTCTGGGAACTCTTCTGGCTCTATCAATCTGTTTCTTTACTTCTGCAGGTGGGTATTGTAGTTGTAAGAAAGCTTGACAGAGATCTTGTAGGTGTTTGTCTCTGTCTGAGGGGTTGGAGCAAATGCGGTTGTATCCCAGAGCTTGGCTGTAGACGATGGATTGTGTGGTGTGGTCAGGGTGAAAGCTGGAGGCATGGAGGTAGGAATAGCGGTCAGTAGGTTTCCGGTATAGGGTGGTGTTTATGTGACCATCGTTTATTAGCACTGTAGTGTCCAGGAAGTGGATCTCTTGTGTGGACTGGACCAGGCTGAGGTTGGTGGTGGGATGGAAATTGTTGAAATCATGGTGGAATTCCTCAAGGGCTTCTTTTCTATGGGTCCAGATGATGAAGATGTCATCAATATAGCGCAAGTAGAGTAGGGGCTTTAGGGGACGAGAGCTGAGGAAGCGTTGTTCTAAATCAGCCATAAAAATGTTGGCATACTGTGGGGCCATGCGGCACGTTGGAGACTAACAAATTTATTAGAGCATAAGCTTTTGTGAGCTACAGCTCACTTCATCGGATGCATAGAATGGAACATATAATAAGATACACACACACACACACACACACAGAAGTTGGAAGTTACCATACAAACTGAGAGGGTAATTAGTTAAGATGAGCTATTATCAGCAGGAGAAAAAAAACTTTTGTAATGATAATCAAGATGGCCCATTTAGACCTTTGACAAGAAGGTGTGAGGATACTTAACTTAAGGAAATAGATGCAATATGTGTAATGACCCAGCCACTCCCAGTCTCTTTTCAACCCAAGTTAATGGGATCTAGTTTGCATATTAATTCAAGCTCAGCAGTTTCTCATTGGAGTCTGTTTTTGAAGCTTTTCTATTGCAAAATTGCCACCCTGAAATCTTTTACTGAGTGGCCACAGAGGTTGCAGTGTTTTCCTACCGGTTTTTGAATGTTATCTTTGCAATCCTTTGATCCATAGTAGGCTGTGTGAGGCTGACCCCTCTGCATTAATCAGAGCCTGCCAACAGCCTCAAGAGGCCAATTTGACAACCAGGGATCACCTGAGCATAAGGAACCCATGGTCGTACCCCTGTGTTCTGATCATGCCCTTGTGCTAGGAGAGGGAACTGGTGGAGGGGCCATTATGATGGACAGTCAAGCCCCTCATACCTTTGAGAATCCCCCTGTTCGTGTGTTTCTTTAGCTGGTATTAAAATTATTTGAGGGCTTCTTTTCAAGCATTTCCATCCTGAAGAACAGAAAAGGTGAAAATCTAGTTCAGAAAGACATCCTCCTCCGTCTTTCTCTCACTCTTAAGTGAAGGCAGCGCTGGGGTCACAGTTCAGGTGCTGCCAGCCAAATAGCCTTAATTCTCTTTTCTGTTTATGTAGTAACATGCACTTATGCCAATCAAGTAAGCTAGTATTTGTACTGGTGGATGCAGAAAGTATATCTGTTTACAGCACTTGTGTAACTTTCCTCTTCCTTTATTTCACATTCCTAAGGCATACAAGATGAGCAGCTTCTGTACACAGAGGCACACCTGTGCAGAACAAATGGCAGGACTGGGCCCTAGTCCTTTTGTATAAAGTACTGGCAGGAAGGGTGGTTAGAAGTATAGCAGAGGGCAGCTCCCACGAGAGAGGCCATCTATATTTACTCAGTCAGGACAGGGCTAAAGGATGGCTTTTCAGCTGATTGTGCCCATTGGACAGTGAAGCACAGTTGATGAGCAGGGCAGTATTAATCAGCAGGTCTGTGAAGTATTCCAGCATGTGCTGATGTAACCTTTAGTTCCCTAAACCAAACTATTAAATAATCCCAACTATACATACAACGTGATGGGGGGCTAATTTAGCTACAACTAATCAGTAGAAAGATCTTGGAGTCATTGTGGATAGTTCTCTGGAGACGTCCATGCAGTGTGCAGCGGCAGTTAAAAAAGCAAACGGGATGTTAGGAATCATTAAAGGGATAGAGACTAAGACGGAGAATATCTTATTGCCCTTATATAAATCCATGGTACACCCACATCTTGAATACTGCATACAGATGTGGTCCCCTCATCTCAAAAAAGATAGACTGGCATTAGAAAAGGTTCAGAAAAGAGCAACTAAAATGATTAGGGGTTTGGAAGGGGTCCCATATGAGGAGAGATTAAAGAGGCTAGGTCTTTTCAGCTCGGAAAAGAGGAGACTAAGGGGGGATATGCTAGAGGTCTATAAAATCATGAGTGGTGTGGAGAAAGTGAATAAGGAAGTTATTTACTTGTTCCCATAATATAAGAACTAGGGGCCACCAAATGAAATCAATGGACAGCAGGTTTAAAACAAATAAAAGGAAGTTCTTCTTCACTCAGCGCTCAGTCAGCCTGTAGAACTCCTTGCCTGAGGAGGTTGTGCAGGCTAGGACTATAACAGGGTTTAAAAGAGAACTAGATAAAATCATGGAGGTTAAGTCCATTAATGGCTATTAGCCAGGATAGGTAAGGAATGGTGTCCCTAGCCTCTGTTTGTCAGAGGGTTGAGATGAATGGCAGGAGAAAGATCACTAGATCATTACCTGTTAGGTTCACTCCCTCTGGGGCACCTGGCATTGGCCGCTGTTGGTAGACAGGATACTGGGCTGGATGGACCTTTGGTCTGACCCCGTACGGCCGTTCTTATGCTCTTATGTTTGCACAGAGAACAAATCAATCTCCTAAAAATCACAAATCTGCTCTTCCTTAAAACTAGTCTCCTGTCGATGTTGCCATATGGTGGCCTAATAATAAGTGCTTGCGAGCTCTGAAAACAGCAAAGGAGGCAAAGTCACACAGGTGTCATGCTGTCCTTACTAAAGATTTGCTGATTTCATACGTCAAATAACCTAGCTTTGGCTTTTCCCCTCCACTTCTTGCTTAGGACTCAGCAACTATACTTCTAACCATGAACTCTAGAGCTCAAAGGATATGATGGGCAGTCAGTGCAGGTCTACAGAAGCCTGTTATCGGCAGAGAGGCTCGCCCGTTATCACACCCCAGCTGACAGTCAATTAATTGCTCACAACATTTAAAATGAGGTAAAGCTAGAGAATTGACCCTGTAGGGCCGGAGTGGCCAACCTGT
Organism: Caretta caretta; assembly: GCF_965140235.1. Taxonomy (NCBI): domain Eukaryota; kingdom Metazoa; phylum Chordata; order Testudines; family Cheloniidae; genus Caretta; species Caretta caretta. The sequence goes on from NC_134231.1 coordinate 1,080,129, forward strand.
GGCTCCGGAGCCCCGTGCGGCTCTTCAGAAGTCAATATGCAGCTCCTTGTATATGCGAGTCGAGGGCTGGAGCTACAGGCACCAACTTTCCAATGTGCCGGGGGTGCTCACAGCTCAACCCCCGGCTCTGCCCCAGGCCCTGCCCCCACTCCACCCCTCCCCCCCCTTCCCATAGCCTGTCGTGCCCTTGCTCCTCCCCCTTCCCATCCAGAGCCTCCTGCACACCACGAAACAGCTGATTGGAAGGTGTGGGGAGGGAGGGGGAGGCGCTGATTGGCGGGGCTGCCGGTGGGTGGGGAGGCACTGGGAGTGGTGGGGGGGGGGTAGGAGGCTGCTGATGTATTACTGTGGCTCTTTGACAATGTCCACTGGTAAATTCTGGCTCCTTCTCAAGCTGGCCACCCCTGCTATAGGGCATTCCTAGCCTCAAACAGCTGTAGAAGTACACCTGCAATATGACCCCCAGGATGATGACAATAAAGAGATGACTTGGCAATTTTGTAGCACTTTCCATTTGAAGGTGTCAGTGTTTTACAAATATGAACAATTCAAGGCCTCCCAACATACAAGTGAAGGAGTGCCCTGTCCTATCCTATTCTACAGATGGGGAAATTGAGGCACAGAACAGTGAATTGACCTGATGCAGATCAGACCATGGCAGAGCTGGAATTAGAACCAAGAGGTTCCTCATGACTGCCATTTCCTTGATGTATCTACTAGGCCAATGAACTAACAAGCCAGGTGGGTCAGAAGCCATCTCCCCCAGGATTTGTCGTCTTTGTTCATTTCACTGGGATTGATAGACTTGCCCCAACCGCTCTGGGCTCCACTCCTCATAAATCCCAGTTTTATAATTTAATATGGTGCCCTTGCTCTTGTGCCAAGACAGACAGCACGTTCCAGAATGCCTGGAAGTCTCTTCTCTGAAACAAAAGAGGCATGTCAGGGAGTGAGCGTTTCTTCTCAGGGTGGGCTAAAGCTTCTGAACCTGGGAGAGCCCTTGGGATCAGCATGGTTCGGCTGCATAGGGCAGAGTCTTTCTGCTCATGACAACTGGAAGTTTGATGTGACTTCTCCCACGAGAAGCTAGGCACAGTCAGATTCTTCATGAGACAGGCACTGAGTAATGCTACCTACTGCTAGATCCCTGGAGTGACTCAACCCACCATGTTTCTATGAATCAAACAGCCTAGCCCTTGGGTGCCCGTGGCTAGACACACACTGTCTGGGGATTACTCATATCTGTGGCATGATGTTTTCCCAAATTGGATGCGATGTGAAGAGAGCCACCTCCTCTCCTATTAAAAGGCCAAGCATGGATTGGTATTGGGGAAGCTTGCAAAGCCCCAGCTGCTTATTAATAGCTGTAGATCAAATCTGCCCTCTTTTGTACTAGACCAAGTGTTAGCAGACTAAAAATCCCTCTGAGGAATTCAAACAAACTGTCAGAAAGCTGCATCCTCAGCAAATGGCAGATCCAAACCCACAGTAAACCTTCCTCTGGTCCAAAACTAGCATAGAGAAAGATGTCACCACTGTCCCCCATTCTAGCAACATGTTTCGGGAATAAGTTAGCTCTACTTGGGGATCAGCATGAATGCCACCCTGGCAAATGGTGGTTTTTCCCTTCTACTTATAAATAATGTGTTTGTGACTTTGTTTTTTTCAATAGCCGAACCAGTGTTCTATATCTGAAATCGGAGAGTTTTTAAAAGTTACTAAAACCAATCTATCTTTACAGTATTTGAAATATCTAAATATATTGCTTTGCATTAAACAAAAACAACCCCACTGTGTACGCTGGGCATGTTGGTGCTGCATTACATAGATATGTATTATCCACCTTGCAATCACTGTTCCGATTTTTCATGCAAGCCGCAGTGGTTGCATTCGGTATGTGAAAATGCCCAGCCCAGTAACCTCTCTTTTAAGCACAGCTCGCTTGTGTATGTGCCATTTGTAATGTGAGTATATTTAAAAGCATTAGCAGTGCTAGAAATAAACCATCTTGAAATCTGACTTCTTTGGGGTTTGTGTTGTCAGTTACAGTAGGCCACACAATGCATGTGAAGGATCTGTTTGGGAGATGGGAGGACTAGTCTGTTTGTTTAGGCAAATAACGCCCCTTTCCTCCATACAAATCTATTGTCCTTTGCAATGTACATGCCCCTATCCCCTGTAAAGGTAACCTACAAATCATAGCATTGTACCTGGTTACCAGGACAAAAATCTAAATCTCTTATCCTTACAATGGAGGCTGAGTGTTGCATTTAATCACAGACAAAGTGTGTAAGGAATAAGAAACGATAGAATCAATGCCAGGAATGCCGCTGTGGTCTACAACCAGCATAAGAATTATAGGTATTGACAGGTTTCAGAGTAGCAACTGTGTTAGTCTGTATCCGCAAAAAGAAAAGGAGGACTTGTGGCACCTTAGAGACTAAAATTTATTTGAGCATAAGCTTTCGTGAGTTACAGCTCACTTCATAGGTATTGAGTAACCACGCCTGCCAAGTCCCAGCCCAGGGAGAGCGTTCAAGCTCTACTCTCAACAATCCTTTCTGTAATGAATTCATTATGATGACAAAAAGGATGTCTTCACTCATGGGGAAGGAGCGGGGATGCAAGGCTAAGCTTTCCCCACCCAGGGGCCAACAGGCTCCTAAGTCTCTGAAACTGACACATGCTTGGAATTTCCAACCTCAGACAGAGACTCACTCTTTGCTCAGATCAGTGTGGAAAAAAGAAAGGATTGGTGAATCCCCAGCATCGGAATCCAAATTCTAGTCTTCTTCAGGAGCCTCTTATGTGGCTGATGCAAAATACTCAGGATCCAGTATAGAAATGGAGAGGCACAAAAGGGGACCTGAGTCTGGGGGGGAGAGCTGCATAGTCACAGGAATATGCAGAGGGACACTTGGATGCTGTGGTGATGAGTATGGTGTGGCAGCCTGGATGGATGAGAACGGAGACTGCTTTGATTATCAGGGTATATTTTATATAGGGAATGAGTAAGGAGTAACAAAAATGGCTGCCATGTAGTCATATGACTCCTACGCTATACTGACTGGCTAGAATGCTCTTATGAGACTTGTAAAGCTCCCTGCCAGGTCAGTCTGGGCACAGGCAAATATTTTCTGACTCCTGTTTGGAAGCATTGGGCTTGCCCAATAGTGCCAACATTCAAGCTGCTTGGGAAAGGAGATAATTGGTTCACCAAACCATGGAAGAAAAGCACCTAAGGCCAGTATTGCAACCTTAAAAAGCATTTCCTGGATTCACTGGTGGTGATCCGGTGTTGGATGCTATACTAATGGAGCCGTAGAAGTGTCTAGGTAGGAAGACCCTGTACTTAGTTGTTATGGGTGTTTTCATAGACATGTAGGCCTGGAAGGGGCCTCAAGAAATCCTCCAGTCCATCCTCCTGTGCTGAGCCAGGACCAAGTAAACCTAGACCATCCCTGACAGGGGTTTGTCTAGCCTATTCTTTTAAAAACCCCCAATGATGGGGATTCCACCACCTCCCTTGGAAGCTTATTCCACATCTTAACTACCTTTATAGGTAGAAAGTTTTTCCTAATATCTAACCTCAGTCTCCCTTGCTGCAGATTCAGCCCATCACTTCTTGTCCTACCTTCAGTGAACATGGAGAACAATTGATCCCCAACCTCTTTATAACAGTCCTTAACATATTGAAGACTGTTATGAGGTACCAGCTCCCCACCCCCACCCCCAGGGTTGCCAAGTCTCCAGGAATTAAAGATTAATTTTTAATTAAAGATTGTCATGATGAAATCTCCAGGAATACATCCAACCAAAACTGGCAACCGTAGTCCTGTCCTGCCCCCCGGACATCTTTTCTCAAGACTAAATAGGCCTGTTTTTTAACCTTTCCGCACAGGTGAGGTTTTTTAAACATTTTTATCATTTTTATTGCTCTCCTTTAGACTCTCCAATGTATCCAAATCTCTCCTAAAGTGGAGCATCCAGAATTGGATACAGTAATCCAGCTGCGGCCTCACCATTGCTGAGCAGACCTGGACAATTATCTCCCATATCTTACATATGATATTCCTGTTAATACATCTCAGAATATATAGCAGGCTTTTTTAGCAAGTGCATCCGATTGACTCTGATTCAATTTATGATCCACGATAACCCCTAGATCTTTCATCACTACTACCAACCAGCCAGTTTCTCGTTGTGCATTTGATTTTTTTCCCCTTCCCAAGTGTAGTACTTTGCACTTGTCCTTACTGAATTTCACCTTGTTCATTTCAGACCAGTTATCTAATTTGTCTAGGTCACTTTGAATTCTAATCCTGTCCTCTAAAGCACTTGCAAGCCCTCTCAGCTTGGCATCATCTGCAAGTTTTATACGCACAGTCTCCATTCCATTATCAAGTCATGAATAAAAATATTGCAGAGTACCACAGCCCCTGCAAAACCCTACTACATTTGACTTCCTTGTCTTCAAGCTTTCTTAGAGGGTTCTCCTTAGAAGTGCACAGGTTACCTGGGGTCTTGGAAGTGGTTCCATTGTAGGGGTCACAAATATGGATTTCAGCCTAACAGCTAAAAGAAATTGACCCAGAAAGATCCATAACTGCGGGCTCCCTGGCCAGTAAAGAAATGAACTTCTATTTGATTTGTCCCCGTGAAGGAAATGAATTCCATGTCCCAGCTCCCATGTATTACGGAGGTCTGTCATTTCCAAGGCGGCACAGCCTTCAACTTCCCGTGACTCACCCAAATAGAGCCTTTGCATTCACCTCGACATACCAGCCCTCTGTCCGGTACAGTGTTTCTTCCAGCTGTACTGGTACGGGCAGTGGTACCTACACAGTTTATGGGTAATTGGCGTGTGTTGCTGTAAGCAGAGTTTGTGGTTCAGTATCACTTTGGCTCAGTTACACTAGCCCAGGGTGGATTTCAATCAATTACAGAGGAGAAATTGCCTCCCTCTTGTTTTCTTCTGTGGGGTTCCTGTATAATTCTGCAGTGTTGGAGTGCACCCATGCACTTTCTACTGAAGAACCCAAGGTTTAGCATGGGATGCTTGTGAAGCAGAAAGAAACACAAAAGAAAATCTGCAGCCCATCATTTACCTACCAACAAAGTGTTGATTTGTGTGACACATGTGAGGAAACTTCTGCACTATAGTTATGAAAATTGAGTGTGACTCAGTTTACCTGCTTACTTTGTACATTGCCACCTACTGGATCTAGAGACACTCGCTGGGAATCCTAGAATATCAAGGTTGCAAGGGACCTCAAGAGATCATCTAGTCCAACCCCCCTGCTCAAAGCAGGACCAATCCTCCACTAATGTCAAGATCAGTATGAATGAGCTATCAAGGACTGTCCTGGAGCCTCTTTGGACTGAAGTGTGTTCTGTCTCAACCATGTTCTGTACAGCATCAAGCGCAGAGACTGACCAGGGGAGCTGTGACCAGGGAGAAGGAGGGAAGGGAAGTTTATGGGGGGAGGGATAGCTCAGTGGTTTGAGCATTGGCCTGCTAAACCCAGGGTTGTGAGTTCAATCCTTGAAGGGGCCATTTAGGGATCTGGGGCAAAAATTGGGGATTGGTCCTGCTTTGAGCAGGGGGTTGGACTAGATGATTTCCTGAGGTCCCTTCCAACCCTAATATTCTATGAACATGTATCTCCAAGGTAACTATTGACCATGGAGACCAATGATCAGACCATTAACTTGGAATGACTGCTGGCCAAGAGGACTTTTTTGGAATATGGATGGGTGATTACCCATCAGATTCCCCTGTCGCACCCTCTATCTGAGCTGAGGTGGGGGGCAGTACAGAGGAAGGGGGCACAGTGTGACTGGGAATTGAAACAATGAACCCAAGTGTTATGGGGCTTGTATTAAAAAAAAAAAAAAAAAATGCTCTCTCAGTGGGAAAGGATATTTCAATCCAGGACTATTGGCCAGGGCCAGGAAGGCTGGCTGCAGACTTCCAGTCTGTCTTCCATGCCAGGAGTAAGATGGACTCTCCTAACCAAGCAAGGGGAAGCTGACCGGATAGGTGACAGTTGTGTCTCAGCTTTTCTTTACCATTATGGCCACATATCCCTGTACGCTCTATTCCTGCTGACTAATAGATGCTGCCTTGTTTAGAAAAGGCTGCTCTGTGTCTGCTGATTGCATAGTTCCCAGGAAGGGAAGTCTCCTACCGAGTTCAAGCTCCTTCGGACCTCTTGCAGGAGTCACAGCGAGAAACGGGTGCTGACCCCATGGGCCCAGCCACGGAGTAGCAGAGCAACAGGACCCCCCACCCTTTGAGCAAAGTGGAGGCCCAGGAGCTGTTACCGAGAAGATGCTCCCAGAGGGATAGCCGAAGGGTCTGAGGCAAAGCACGTCCTGTAATATCATGACAGTGTCTTACAAGATGAAGAAAGTAAAACCGAGTGGAGAATTCAGTTCCCAGAGTTCTTCTCCTTGAGCCCTATCCGGCTGGCAGGACTCCCAGTCTGCTTAACAAGGCTGCCAGCTCCTTGGGTGCCATCCACGCCATGGGTTTGGCCTTCACTCACTCATTCTCAATGTCCAGCTATGTGCAAGGAAGTCACGTGGCCAATTCTCCAGTGTGACACGACCACCACTCCTCTACCTTCTGCCCCCCTCTCCCCTGGCTGAATCAGTGATCTGATTTCACTGCTCTCCTTGTGGTTGTGCCTAGGAACCCACCAGCTCCTGGTATGGATAACATGGCAGTGTGTTTGTGGTCCCTGACTATTCCCAGCCCCCACACGTGCTCGCTGTCTCCGGCAATAGCTCAGTGCAGAGGGCAATAGACCCCTACGATTAAATATCTCTGTCATAATTACAGCCATTCTGAGGATGTTGGCTTCTTTCCCACCAAATAAATATACAGCTTTTAAAAAAAAAAAAGGGCAAAAAAGTAACATTTTTATAAAAAATTTGAGGCTAATGCAGAACAGGAAGCAAACAACGTTCATTGATTCTTTGCCCACAAACACCACTGTTTACCACCTATTAATAATGGGAAACCCCAGCACACAGACTTCAGAACAACCTGATCTTGGCAACAGCATTTACATTTGGATCTTTTCACCTTGCTGAAGATTTAGTATTCTGGCTTTGTCACTGGGTCCCTCTTGCTATTATTAATGAACTAACCTTTATTTAGGTGGATAGAGGGTGTATACTCCTTGTCTTGTATTCTTTCCTGGTTCAAGTTAACATACCCCTCCTGCTTTTACATGAGACAGCTTCAGTGGCTGAGGTGCTAGTAACTGTGACAGAAGCTGTGCTATGATCTCTTATGGAACGTAATTATCTTTGCAATTTAACTGTTACAACCTCAGCATGAATTCCAGCTGGAGTATGGGAAGGACACACTGTCCCCAATATCTGTCATTTCACAAGACTCTTAATGCCCAAGGAGAAATGGCTGCCACTCAACTTCCATTACTGTCCTCTATTTTCACTCACTCATAACTCCACAGCTTCCTCAAAACACTCCCTTTTGGACTAAAACTTTCTTTGTCTGGTCTCAGCAGAAAGGTGATTTCTTTTTGGACAGTACAAGAAAAAGTCACTCAGATACTTTCCTTCTAACTCAGAAATGTCTTAAGCTTTTTGCACTATGTTCTCATGCACTTTAAAAAGGCTGCACTTAGTCTAGTCTGACCTCCTGAATTGTCAATCGTAATGGTCCCTTCTGACCTTGAAGTCTATGATTCTATAAGACTTCAATGAGGGTTAGATACTGGTAAATCTGGGATAAAATTATAAGCAATTTAAAAATTGCTTTAGCAAACACATATGTAGCATAAAAACTTTATGCAACTTTTAGTTATTAACACAACTGCTTAGCACAGGCGGGATTAAACACACTCAGGCTGATCTTCCCTGTTTGTGTACACGTACTTGTACTAACTTGATGAGAGCTAGTGCAAGAATAAATAACGGTGTGGCCACAGCAGTACAGATAGCAGCTGTGGAGGCCCAGCTGAGCCATGCAGGGTACAAATCTGCCTGAGACCAATGGGTATGTTCTCAGCATGGCTCAGCCATGACTCCTCTCCATGCATGCAAACACTGTCTGTCTCTCTCGCTCTCACTCTCACACACTGAAGAGGTAAATGCAACCTTCTCCCGTGATGGAGCAAACTTGGACTCTCACCCATTCTTGACATACTGTCACACAGTCTTGTACATATTCAGCACGTAGTTTTTACAGGCACCATTCAGCCTTCGTGGTAGCAGGTGCAGCTTGCATTGTGTTTCCCCCGGTTATGAGAGAAGTTAAGTTTTCAGTTCACTGAGCCTGAAGATGTATTGCTATTCAATTTCAGATCAGCAATGTACATGCTGTAACCCTCAATGAGCCAGAACGGTAGGTAATCATGGAGAAAAACATGCTTTGCTATTGGGCACCATCAAGGGGTTTCTTCTCTTAAATGCTAATCAAATATTTTCTTTGCAGAAGCAGCACAAAGAATGGGGGAATATATCCAGTTAAAACTAGTTACTTTTTTTTTGTGGACAAAAAACACCCCAAGCGTGGAAAACTGAAAAGTTTGAGGTTCTGTCTTTTGATGAAAACACCCAAATTTGTGAAAACATGGCCTTTTTTGATTGCATTGTTGGAAAAATGCAAATCTTCTATCAAAAATCATTATAATGGAAAAATGTTGACCTGCACTAGTTAGAGCACAGTTTGGGGGTGAGGCCTTGTGTTTTATTCCCAGTTCTGCCTGCAACGTACTAGATGAAGCTGGCCAAATCCCATAACTTCAGTCCATTTTCCTGTCTGTACAATGGGGATGAAATTACTCCTCTAAAACTCCCAGGAGGCGGGTTGTGAGATACTATTTATTATAGTGCCAAGGAACTCCGGTCAAAGATCAAGATGCCATTTTCCTGGGCACAGTTCAGAAAAGTAACACAGCAGACTGTCCCTGCTCTGGAGAGCTCAGTCTAAGGAGTGTTTTTGTTTGTAAAGCTCTCTGAGATTCTCAGATGAAAAGTGCCAGGGAAGTGGAAAAGAAAAAGGAGTGAAGGTAATAAGTGGCCTTCAGAGACCAATGTCATCCTACCCGAGAGGATGGGCATTAGGCCCTGGGACAATGACAGTCTTTCATGTCTGCCTGTCTCTGCCTTTTTAGCCAGTGGCTTCAGTACATTCTAGGTGGAAAATGAAGTCTTAATTTTTATATTTAAAAAAAAAAATGGGGAAGGCAAGGGAAATCTTGACATGCAAAGTGAAACTGGATATCCAGATCAGTACACCTGTCTCAGGAGGTTCATTTGGAAAGGCCTCAAAGCACTCCAGACAGAGCTTGCCATGGAAAGTTTAGCTACATAAAGGCCTGGAGCCATTCCGCAGCTGGTAGACCCCAATATATGTTTTTAATAATCAGTTGATGTGGTTTTAATATAAAGAACATATATCCTATTTAATAAGATGTAGTGTTAAGAAATATTTACAACACTAAGAGTGATACTCAGTGGCTTTCCTCTCCGCTACTAGAACACCAGGGTATTGTTCTCTGTTGCGTGTTAAGTAACTAACATTGGGAAGTAACGTCAGTAACTTCAATGCTAAATATTCTGTATAAACTTTCATACAGGGAATATATTAGAAAGGTGCCTGCTGGACAGGATTTATAAGCAGTTCAGCTGTGTTCCCCTTTCGTATCAGATCCTGTATATCACTTAAGACTGAATCAAGGCTTGCCTTCCCTCTTGTGCTTTCCAGGGCTAGTTGCTCCAAGAAGCAGTCACTAATGGTGTCTAGAAAATTTATTTCTCCATCCTGTCCTGAGGTGACGTGTTCCCAATCAACATAGGGATAGCTGAAATCCTCCATTATTGGGTTTTCTTGTGGGGGGAGGGAGGGGGGGATGGTGTGTGTGTGTGGGGGGGGTGGTTTTTTGTTTTTTATTTTTAAAGCCTCTCTAATCTCCTTGAGCATTTCACAATCATCACTATACTGGTCAGGTGGCTTGTAGTATATTCTTGCTGCTATACTCTTATTAGTCAAGCATGGAATCTCTAATGATTCTGCAGTATATTTGGTTCGCTTAAAATTTTTACTATATTTGACTCCATATTTGGTGCTCTCAATTGTATAAGAAGGGTGACTGCATTCTGCTCTATTCTATTGAGGTTTTTATACCATATCTATTTGTGACATACTGTGGTATAATCCAGACTAGTGCGCTGCTGTGTCACCCCTGCCCTGAAACCAGGGGTGCCTTACCATGACCTGCTGAAGTAACCAGGCATGTCAGAAATGGTTACAAGGAAAATCTTAGCTTGACATGCAGTGTTGCTACACATTTTATCAAGACAATATTGACCAGCAAACTGAGTTCTCAAGTGGTCTCTTACAAGGCATACGTTTGTACAAAGATCATTACAGTAGGATGTGAATACAGGGTGTACTTGGTCACCCCATTATCGTATCTTGTTTATTTTATTCCATTAATTTTACACTTTTTAAAAAATTTTCCAACACCCAGTCCCAGGCTCAGCCCACTTTATGGGGATTGCAACTAGGCATTGCTAAAGCATGACTGGAGACCCAGGGTAAACAGATCTGTACCGCTCCTTCCCTAATGCACCCCATTGTGAGGAAGGGACCCAATATCAACACCAAACGTCCTCTTCTCTTAGCCCAGGTCCTAACGCCCTCCTGATTGATGATCTTCCTGGACACATTCGCATGCACAGGACTCTCGGTGCCTTCACAGGACTGCGGGGGCAGAAGATTGGAGCGTATCCTCCTGGCCCTTAGGAGCAAGTCTCCGAGTCAACCAACACTAGTTCCAACCACTGAATCCTTCTCCCGGAGATGCACAGAGGTCACTCTGGGAAGCCACTCTGGGAAGCAAGTGCTGGGTGACGTCTAACAAAAGCCCAGTGCTGTGGGCTGCAGCTCAGCACCAAACACACAGGTCACTGCCACATGTGCTAAAGGATTCACTCCATTAGCTGGCAGCAGTTCCGGGCTCTTATCCCTCTGGGGTTCAGCCACTAAAGGGGGAAGCAGTACACTTATTCAGTGTGTAATGTGTCCCTAGCACCAGCTTTTCCTAGTGCATAATTCTGATACCTTCCCAGATGATGCTGCAGAGGGGCAAGTCCGTGCCCTGCTGCTGTGCCCAGAAAGCAATACCTTCACACCATATTCTAATTGGGGAAGTGTTTCCTGGGATGATGCTTCTGCTGGGCTGCACTGAGGCAGAAGATGGCCACGCCCCCCCTGTGTCCTAGCATTGGTAAGTTGGCTCTTTGTTTCTTCCCGGACAGTTCTATTTGACCCTCCCATGTGTGCCTTACTGTGCATAATAAACTTATCTAGCTAACTTTGCCACTTCAGTATTCTCTCTGGGGTGGTAATCACCACTCCTTCCTCATCACCTTCATCAGAAACAGGGAGATTTTTGCTCAGTGGCTTAAGACAAGGGCAGATTGAGGAGCCATCAGCCTAGCAGCAATCAAACTGTGACCCATTGTGTCTTTAATGCTATCTACAAACAGAGCAGCTGTGGAGAAGGATGAGGTGCTGTACCTGCTTGGAGGGATAGAGAGTGTTCTTTGTGCTTCCTATCCATCCATGAGACACAGGTGTGAAGAGGAGGTGCTTCTTGATCATACTACCCAAATGATAGGATGGTGTCTTAGTCTCCAGTTCCCCCACTGGAGCAGTCATGGAGAGAGTGCTTGATGATGATTCTACATGGAACCTGCCTTTCGCTCTTAGCCCTCATATGGTACTTGAGGAAAAAATACATTAATTTATAATTGATACAGTAACTGACTATTTTATTGACCCAATCAATATCCCTGTTCCCATTATTATTGATGTAAATATTAATGATCTACAATCAAAAATGAATGTCAAGGGCATTTCAGGAGACAACCAGAATCTCCGACTGAGAATGTTAATGGCTTTTTCTTTCCTTTCCAGCGTGCCTAGCCCCAGGGAAGCTGCAGAAAGTCCCCACTGAGACGAGAGCTGGTGGTGGTGGAGGCTGTAGGGAAGGTGTATGTGACGGGATCAGTGAGTCTAGAGGGGGCATTCGGAAAAGGGCAGAGAGGTTCCTTTCCCACCCCACCCACGGCTCTGGGGTAGTACTGAGGCAGAGGGGCCCGGGCTGTGGAACCTGCATTTTGTCAAGAGTTCCAGGCAGGCCTGTGGCTTAGAAACAGCTAAGTTGGCCTTTTCATTTTGAAAACTTGTGTGTTAAAAAATCATGCATGGTTGGGATGTGTGAGCACGGAGCCGGTTTTTATGGCTGTTCTAGATTGTGCCGTCAGGGTTGTAATGGAAATGCTGAGAGGCCCTTACCCCTTCTAGCACTTGTGCAGCTGCTGCAACATTTAAGGATTCCCCCATTCCTGCAAGTCCTATTCACCCATTTGTGCATAAGTGGCCTTTCAGATATGGAGCTCTGGGGTTTGTCACAGCAGCAAAGCGCCAGGCTCTGTGTTGGCTGGATATCTAGGCTTCAAGTGCAAGACCAGACCCAGACTTCTGGTTTTGTAGTTAGACCATTTAAATGATTAAGGCCCATCTCATCCCCGCTGAAAGAATAACCAGGAGGGTCTGCAGGGGAGAAGAACTCTGTGAGGATCCCTGCATGTAGGACCCCTGACATGGCCCAACAAGGGGGTGGAGTTGCATACACGCATGTGTGAACATCCCGCTCCCCCAGGGTAAAGGCTCTGAAGCCTGTCCCCTAGTCATGCAGATGCAACTGGCTATGGTTCCTAGAACTTCCCACCCTCCACAGCCGGGTCCCTACTCCCTGCGGCCCCCACAACGCTGGGGTAGGGGGAGAAGGAGGCTATGCTGAAAGGCTAGAACAGGCTGAGACGGCAGTCTCTTTGACTAATTTCTGCAGAGCTGGAGGGGGCAGGGGAATGTGCATCTCTAGCTCCCCCTGTACCCCATGAGGGATCCTGAACATCACATAGGCAGGGGGTGGTGGTGCTGCACTGAGGACTGAACCTAGGCAGGCCACTCGTCTGGGGTTAAACCCGACAGCCCTGCTTTTCCAGGGTTCGTCCCGTGTCCGCTGACCGGGACTCAGACGGAGCTGGACGAGGTTCTCTCTGGTATTGGACAGGGAGCTCCATTTTGAAGAACGTGCTGCTCCACCCCTGCTGGTGGGACCTCACCCACCGGGCCACACCGGTGGGGGCAGAGCATCTCCGGTTTTCTGGGAATGTGTGAGTGACCACCTTAGCTCAGTCCCGCCTTGCAGAGAAGGCTTTCGATGTGTGGATCTGCAGGGGGCACATGATGTGGCCCTCAGTTAGTTCTGTACTAACAAGGACTGTTAGGATCCCGTTATCCAATGGGTGAAAAGTCTGTCCTCGCTATGGGGCAGTGCAGTGTGTATTCAGAATCTGAAGTGGCTCTGACCGCTGTTTCACCTCTACCACAATCATCTTGCAGAACTGAGAGCCCTGCCAACAAGAAACACCTGTCCCCACGCCCGTTGTGTAGCCAGGCAGGGGCTTCTCCATATGCAGCACATCTGAGAGCAGTGCGGCTCACGCCTCCTCTTGAATATCGAGATTCAGTCCAAGGGACCAGCAGCAAGAGCCTTCTAACCAGCTGCAATTGCACGGGCACCATGGTGATCCTGAACGGTGATAGTTTGCAAGTGCATCCAGCAAATCTTCTCCTGCACAGTTACCTTAAGATGTAGCCTTTTATGTGCAATATCTGTATGTTACAGCATGTGCATGACTTAACAAGATCTCCATCTCAAGAGTGGGCAGGTAAATGATATGTTACAATGTCACCAAGCTAATCCTGATAGGAAACATTAACACGTGTCTGGTAACTCTGAAGGGAAAAAGTCTCTGGATCACTCCACGCAAGGGCCGCTCTGAGTTATCTGGGATGAAGATGGCACTTCATGGGCTTCATGTCTGGGACTAGTGTATTGCCCGAGAAAATGAATGGACTCCAATCCATCTATGCTCACAGAGGACATGAGCTCCTGGGGTCCCATGCTAGTCACTAGAGCTCATTAGCCTAAAATGAAAATCAGATTATGCTTCTGATCCTGTGTGCGCACCCAATTCTTTATCACTTCAAGGCTGGAGACATTAAGTAAGGCTGGGTTCAGCCATTTGCACAGTAGAAGGAACTGAGCCCAATATATTGTCTCTACAGCCTTCCTGTAGGGAGATGCTGTTACTGAGTCCGGGTGACTGGCCTCCTAAGAACAATGCTGACTTCTGGTTTTTCACCTCTTGGAGTTAGGGGAAATAGTACTTCCACAGTGTGCTTTGGGGTGATTCTTGTGTCCAGTAACCTCAAGCTTGGCCAGGTCCCAGCAGCCGGGAGCAAGAGCTCTCCTCCCCAGCTCACATACCAGACGTAGATTGGCATGTGTGGTCAGTAGCAGGAAATGCTCATTTGTAAGTGTCTGGCTCATAGAATCATAGAATATCAGAGTTGGAAGGGTCCTCTGGAGGTCATCTAGTCCAACCCCCTGCCCAGAGCAGGACCAATCCCAACTAAATCATCCCAGCCAGGGCTATGTCAAGCCTGGCCTTAAAAACTTCTAAGGAAGGGGATTCCACCACCTCCCTAGGTAACACATTCCAGTGTTTCACCACCCTCCTAGTGAAAAAGGTTTTTCCTAATATCCAACCTAAATCTCCCCCACTGCAACTTGAGACCATTACTCCTTGTCCTGTCATCTGCTATCACTGAGAATAGTCTAGATCCATCCTCTTTGGCTCCACCTTTCAGGTAGTTAAAAGCAGCTATCAAATCCACCCTCATTCTTCTCTTCCGCAGACTAAACAATCCCAGTTCCCTCAGCCTCTCCTCATAGGTCATGTGTTCCAGACCCCTAATCATTTTTGTTGCCCTTCGCTGGACTCTCTCCAATTTCTCCAGATCCTTCTTGTAGTGTGGGGCCCAAAACTGGACACAGTACTCCAGATGAGGCCTCACCAATGTCGAATATAGGGGAATGATCACGTCCCTCAATCTGCTGGCAATGCCCCTACATATACACCCCAAAATGCCATTGGTCTTCTTGGCAACAAGGGCACACTGTTGACTCATATCCAGCTTCTCGTCCACTGTAACCCCTAGGTCCTTCTCTGCAGAACTGCGGCCGAGCCATTCGGTTCCTAGTCTGTAGCGGTGCATTGGATTCTTCCGTCCTAAGTGCAGGACTCTGCACTTGTCCTTGTTGAACCTCATCAGATTTCTTTTGGCCCAATCCTCTAATTTGTCTAGGTCCCTCTGTATCCTATCCCTACCCTCCAGCGTATCTACCACTCCTCCCAGTTTAGTGTCATCTGCAAACTTGCTGAGGGTGCAATCCACACCATCCTCCAGATCATTTATGAAGATATTGAACAAAACCGGCCCCAGAACAGACCCTTGGGGCACTCCGCTCGATACCGGCTGCCAGATAGACATGGAGCCATTGATCACTACTCGTTGAGCCCGACAATCTAGCCAACTTTCTACCCACCTTGTAGTGCATCCATCCAGCCCATACTTCTTTAACTTGCTGGCAAGAATACTGTGGGAGACCATCTCAAAAGCTTTGCTAAAGTCAAGGAACAACACGTCCACTGCTTTCCCCTCCTCCACAGAACCAGTTATCTCATCATAGAAGGCAATTACATTAGTCAGGCATGACTTGCCCTTGGTGAATCCATGCTGACTGTTCCTGATCACTTTCCTCTCTTCTAAGTGCTTCAGAATGGATTCCTTGAGGACCTGCTCCATGATGCTCCTCTGCCCTTATTCTCACGTCACTCCTTGAGCTGTTGATTACAGTGTTTGCTGACCTCCTGGTTTTCCAGACCCAGCAGACTCCTGCCTACCAGTGATAAGCAAAAGCAGTAGAGCTCTTGTCACTCAGTGAGGTCACATCCAGTACCCCGGAGTTATAAAACCCTGCCAGTCTAAACCTTGCCAATATAATCACTCCTCAAAATTACTTCGCAAGGGAGACAGAGCAGTAGAAGAAATCACCGGGTTGTGTGTGGCTATGAATGGGAAAGATGCTGCAGGGAATGCAGCACTGTGAAATCCCAGTGATTAAATAATACTGTTAAGTGCTGCTTTTAACCATCTTAATTTAAATGAAACGAACACAGAAACAGTTTCCTTTCCTTGTCAAATCTTTTTGTAAACTTTTTTTTTTAGTAGTTTACATTGAACATTGTACTGTATTTGCCTTTTTTGGCCTCTGCTGCTGCCTGACTGGTCAACCACACACTTCATTTGGAACTGGAAGTAAGCAATCAATCAGTTTGTAACTCTGAGGTTCTACTGTAACTTTCAGATACCTTCACATGCAGTGGAGTGGTGTATCCATTTATGAAGTTTGTCAAGAGACTGGGAGTCTTTGCAATGACAGGTTTCAGAGTAAGAGCCGTGTTAGTCTGTATTCGCAAAAAGAAAAGGAGTACTTGTGGCACCTTAGAGACTAATCAATTTATTTGAGCATGAGCTTTCGTGAACTTCTAAGTGAGCTGTAGCTCACGAAAGCTCATGCTCAAATAAATTGGTTAGTCTCTAAGGTGCCACAGGTACTCCTTTTCTTTTTGCAATGACATGCATTGCAGAAATTCAAGGTGGTGTTGTCACCTTTGCATATGAGACCGAGGTCTCAAAGGACCAGGTCCTTGGAGCTTATATATGGTGTAGCATTACCTAGGGTGACTTTTAAGCCCACAGTTAGGACAATAACATGCAAGAAAACATTTTTTTCTTAAGTGCAGTTGCAGCATCTAGCCCAGCTTAAAGTGAAGGCTTTGGGCTGCCCAGCCTCTAGCTGAGGTTTGGTGCCACATATGGGCACTCTGATCTGAAAGTTGGCAAAATCAGTGGGAGTCTTTCGGGCTTACACCTGTGCTCTGAACAACGTCCTCTGAGGGGAGCATTAACATCTGTAGCCCCTGCCAAAGGCTGACCTTGCCTAATAGACCGTCAGGGTTTATGCCTAGGTTGTGATAATGAGTATAAGATGTGTTTTTAATCCTGCTGGGGCTATCAAGTGACTCCGATAGGGACTCTTTCCCATCTGATTTGCCTACTTCTTGATTAAAAGCATTTTTGTAATTTTCACCGGGAGCTCAGTTTAGACCAGTGAGCCGCTTGCAGCCCAATCAGTGCACAGGTTTGGCCCATGTGACATCCTCTGGGCCACACAGGTAGTGTGGATGCAGCCCACATAATACGCACAGAGCTGCATCTGCGGTCCACAGTGGTAAATAGATTGAGAACCACTGGCTTAGACTGTTCTGGAGGAACACCCCTCCCCCACATAGTGCAATGTCTCCGGGCCCCAATAACTATTGCTCGGTCTTCTGGAGGGGAGGCATAATTTCCATCAAAACCAATAGTTTTTATGCCAGTAAAACTGTCCTGGATGAATGAACTGGAATCATGGTTCCAAGGGCTCATTCACGAGCCAGCAGTATGCAGCTTCCTTCTGAAACCAGCAGTTGTACTGTCCTTGATGGGATTCGTGCTGCAAACAATTCTTTAAGTGAGGACTCCCAGGTTAATGTAACAAAATTCTAGGTGATGCAGCCAAATGCTTTAAGGCTGGAAGCAATGAGTGACCCACATGTAAATGACTTCAACCAAATGGTGCTGGGGTTCAGCACAGACTCTGACCTGCATGTGCTGACAGGACTGGGGATGGCTACGTGTTCCCCGGGGATCTTCAAAGTAGAGGGGGATACAGAGAGGGAGCCAGAAGCTTCCTGGAGATTTGGAGAGTGGATGTGGACTGATAACACATGTAATGGCCATGACTAGAGCTGAGTGAATGATGCATAACAGGTAGCTTGGCATTCCCACTTGCTGTTTGTGGAATGTCTCCACGCAGCCTATAATCCTTCACTGATTATTCAGAATACTCGGCACCATTTTTTTTGCACATTTCGTTTATTCTGTGGCTTGCTACACACAATCTGAAATCCAGGCTGTAGTGCATAGTCGTGATTCTTCACAGAAGGCACAATGGTATTTTTTTCTGCTCCCTTACAGCTGTGTTCATAAGGGGTTGCTTTGAGGAAAACCCAAATTAAAAATTCACTATTGAAGCTCGTAAACAAATATATGCAAATGTGCACTCCCGCAATGTGAAACACTGCTTTAGTGTTCACAAATCAAACAGTTCTCACTAAAGGATCCTTCTCATGCAAATACACAAAACTACACTGGCAAAAAGTGATCTCCCCCCACCCCCTTCTCCTTTGCAGAAAGAAGAAATCTCACTAGGTAGTTTCTCTCTGTCTGCAAATATTGTGTGTACAGCTCTACTCTGCAGCAGCAGAGATGGGCTGCAGCTTGTAAATGATGGTTGTTGAGCAGGATGTACTGAGCTCTAATGCAGCAAATAGAAAAACAGCCCTGACCATCTAAGTCAGATGTTTTTGGAGCAGAGGAGAGGGGGTTGGTAATGTCATGCAGCATTTATTACGAGTTGATGGAAATGCTAAGGAGCAAGCAAACTCCCTTGTTCTGTGATGAAGATGCAATGCAAAGAACCTACAGGAAATCAAACAGGATGAATAAGCACTGGGGAAACAATCTTGGATGGATGAAAACAAAAGGAAGCAGCTTGTATTGATATGTGTATGTAAAATCATTACTTACAGTAGCCATGTTTGCAGTGGGAAAGGGCAGACAGACAGAACACTGTGATGGAAAGGGATTGGATCTGACAGGAACACAGTTATTTGATGCTATAGAATAGCTAAACACTATGTCGCAGGCATGTGAGCTGCTCATGCAGAACTATCAGGTGAGATCAACAGTAAATAACACTGTCAGGACTTCAGTGAAATTTAACGATCTTCTAAACTAACCATTTTTGGTTTTACATGTACTCTCTTTGTGGCTTTTTTTAAACCATCTTGGTATCTAAAGCCAGTGAAGCTCTGGAAGCGCAGATCTCAATGCTGGCTAGCAGCGTGAGTATGTACCTGGGGTTCCAGGAAGGCTAGCGCACTCTCTGCCGCCCCATCTTCCCTGCTATTCGTGAGCTGCCACCACACCTCTGATTGCAGGGTAGACATGCACTGAGAGACTGCGGGTCTTAATTTCCCATCTGTAAAACGGGCTTAATGGAACTTCCCTGTTGCATGAGGGTACTGAGAGGACAAACTCCGTTAATGACTGAGAGGGGTCAGATACTACGGTGATGAGGGCCACATAATTATTTTTGTATTGTGTCAGCACCGCATTTGCTCCAACCCCTCAGACAGAGACAAACACCTACAAGATCTCTATCAAGCATTCTTACAACTACAATTCCCACCTGCGGAAGTGAAGAAACAGATTGATAGAGCCAGAAGAGTTCCCAGAAGTCACCTACTACAGGACAGGCCTAACAAAGAAAATAACAGAACTCCACTAGCCGTCACTTTCAGCCCCCAACTAAATCCCCTCCAATGCATTATTAAGGATCTACAACCGATCCTGAAGGATGACCCAACACTCTCACAAATCTTGAGAGACAGGCCAGTCCTTGCCTAAAGACAGCCCCCCAACCTGAAGCAAATACTCACCAGCAACCACATACAACACAACAGAACCACTAACGCAGGAACCTATCCTTGCAACAAAGCCCGTTGCCAACTAACTGTGCCCACATATCTATTCAGGGGACACCATCACAGGGCCTAATAACATCAGCCACACTATCAGAGGCTCGTTCACCTGCACATCCACCAATGTGATATATGCATCATGTGCCAGCAATGCCCCTCTGCCATGTACATTGGTCAAACTGGACAGTCTCTACGTAAAAGAATAAATGGACAAATCAGATGTCAAGAATTATAACATTCATGAACCAGTCACAGAACACTTCAATCTCTCTGGTCACGCGATTACAGACATGAAAGTTGCTATATTACAACAAAAAAACTTCAAATCCAGACTCCAGCGAGAAACTGAATTGGAATTCATTTGCAAATTGGATACAATTAACTTAGTCTTGAATAGAGACTGGGAATGGCTAAGTCATTATGCAAGGTAACCTATTTCCCCTTGTTTTTTCCTACCCCCCCCCCCCCCCCCGACGTTCTTGTTAAACCCTGAATTTGTGCTGGAAATGGCCCACCTTGGTTATCATACACATTGTAAGGAGAGTGGTCACTTTAGATAAGCTATTACCAGCAGGAGAGTGGGGTGGGAGGAGGTATTTTTTCATGCTTTGTGTGTATATAAAAAGATCTTCTACACTTTCCACAGTATGCATCCGATGAAGTGAGCTGTAGCTCATGAAAGCTTATGCTCAAATAAATTGGTTAGTCTCTAGGGTGCCACAAGTACTCCTTTTCTTCTTGCTGAGGAACAGACTAAACAGAAGGAGCAGGAGAAGGAAGAACAATAAGTTGGTATTCTGCTTTTTAATAGGATTTCCCTAGCCATGATTCAGCCTTAACTAACTGCCCCATTTGCTTTTGGTGTCATTGGTGCATCACTCCTGACTATACCAGGAAACTCGTCTGAGATTTTGCAGTGAATCTGAGAGGGTGAAGAGGGGGAAAACAAACAAACAAACCCCAAATAAACATCCTTAGATTATACAGAGTTTCCAAAAGTGCTTAGTCTTGGTGCGTCTCTGGAAACACTGATGCTTCCCACAGCAGCTCACCTGGCAGAATCACCTGTGCCAACCTAAGAGTGAGCTAGAAAACAATCTGTTTGGAGCTCTCAGTTGAGATGGTCAGGAAGTTTATGAACATTTCTCTTTGCAGATACAACTGGCTGTAGGAATCCCTGATAAACTGTGTCTCCTGCCTCCCCCCCATAATAAAAAGTCAGTTTGTTTTTAAACACTGCTATTTCCATGGTTTCTTGCAGAGATTCCAGCTGATTGGGATTGCAGACACTGTTGGGGCTGTTATAGCACCACTGAATATTCAAAATAATTTGTGCTGTCATAAAACAAGAGCCTCTGCAGTTTGGAAAATGTTATGTTTGTGCATGGTTTATTCCTTGCAATGAAATTGGCAGGCTATAGGGCACTATAAAGATGAAGTCACAGCAGAATGTACCCACCACTTCAAAAATTATATCAAGTCAACATAAGAATCTCTGGAAAAGTGAAGAGGATCTTCCTTACGGTCTCATCTCATGCACTGGCCACGGACCTCAAGTCCCACAGGCAGTGCCTATCCTGAGGTCTGAACATTTGGAGGGGAAGTGGCTAGCGTGATGATATGTTATGCAGAAACAAAGGAATAATTGTGGAAATAAGGGAGTGCTGGCACTATTTAGGTACTTGCAATCTCCTTGGGAGATGGAACAGAAAGACAGTTCCTCTTTACAGAGGGCCTGGCACAAAGGGGTCCTGGTCCAGGACCAGGGGGTTATCTAAGGTGCCACACAGGGGGTTGTGTGGACTGGACCAGGCTGAGTTTGATGGTGGGATGGAAATTGTTGAAATCATGGTGGAATTCCTCAAGGGCTTCTTTTCTATGGGTCCAGATGATGATGATGTCATCAATATAGCGCAAGTAGAGTAGGGGCGGTAGGGGACGAGAGCTGAGGAAGCGTTGTTCTAAGTCAGTCATAAAAATGTTGGCATACTGTGGGGCCATGCGGGTACCCATAGCAGTGCCGCTGATCTGAAGGTATACAGTGAATTTGTGGGGGGCGGAGGGTGAGAAAACCTGGATTTGTGCTGGAAATGGCCCAACTTGATTATCATACACATTGTAAGGAGAATGATCACTTTAGATAAGCTATTACCAGCAGGAGAGTGGGGTGGGAGGAGGTATTGTTTCATGGTCTCTGTGTATATAATGTCTTCTGCAGTTTCCACAGTATGCATCCGATGAAGTGAGCTGTCGCTCACGAAAGCTTATGCTCAAATAAATTGGTTAGTCTCTAAGGTGCCACAAGTACTCCTTTTCTTTTTGCGAATACAGACTAACACGGCTGTTACTCTGAAAAATGTGAAATAGTTATGGGTGAGGACAAAGTTCAGCCACCAGGTTAGCCGTGACATTATCGGGGATAGTGTTCTTGACGGCTTGTAGTCCATCTTTGTGTGGAATGATGGTGTGGAGGCTTCTACATCCATAGTGGCCAGGATGGTGTTATCAGGAAGATCACCGATAGACTGTAGTTTCCTCAGGAAGTCAGTGGTGTCTCGAAGGTAGCTGGGAGTGCTGGTAGCGTAGGGCCTGAGGAGGGAGTCTACATAGCCAGACAATCCTGCTGTCAGGGTGCCAATGCCTGAGATGATGGGGCGCCCAGGATTTCCAGGTTTATGGATCTTGGGTAGTAGATAGAATATCCTCAGCAAGCTGACTCCTGGTTTAAGAGGTAGTGAGCCAGCAATGTTTGCTGGACTCTTCCTTTGGTATCCCAAACTGAGTTGTTACTACCCAGCAATAAGGCTTTACCAATGCCCTGGAACCAAGCTAGACAGGTAACAAAGTCTGGGTACAGGCCTGGGAGTCTGCAGACCTGGGTTCTGTTCTTGGCTTTACTACTCATGTGCTGTGAACCTGGGTGGCATGTGAAGCACCAGTGCAAAAGATTGCAGGGTGCATTTGAGGGACTAAAGATGCCCAGTGCAGCCAATTGAACAGAGAACCAGTGATGCTGTTTCAGAGGAGAAACTGACACGCACAAGGGGACTGAGTTGGTGAGAGGCAGGGAGCATTGCGTGACCGCGTAGCTGTCAATCCCATCTCTGCTCAGCAAGCAAAGTGGGAGACCAGGAGCCAGTTGCAGTGACTGTGGCAAGCTAGTAAGACTATCCTGATGGTTCTACTTACATGATCTGTGAGTCTGCCTCATTGCTGCATGACTTGCATGGGCTCAGACGATGCACCCTGTCTCTTCAATTTCTGGATTGCATCCAAATATGCACTTGAATTGGGGCCAGACTGTGCTCTGATCAGGGCTGCAGCACACCTGTACCTCTTACTGGCATCACTGGGAATTATGGGGGCCAAGCACTTCTGAATAGCCGACCACCAGCTTCCAGAGGCTGGAGCCTTTCAACCTAGTACGTTGACATTCATTCTGCTGCATGCTGCCAGAGCACTCTGCAGGGATAACTAGAGTCCCTGGGAAATAAGGTCAATACCCTATCTGCTGCAGTTCTGGCTGGGGCTCATCACCAGCTTCTTCTTCGGCTTAGCAGGAGCTCTCCATCTGCCATTTCCTCTAGTTCTGTGAACAAGACCTATATCCTCCTACATCCCACCCCTTGGGACCTGCCCCTCTGGTGGACAGGACAGAGGGGTTAGGAGAATGTGGGGGAAGAAGGTGTATTTCTGCATCTTAGCACTTCCAAGAGGAGGCCCATAGCAGGACTCTGAAGTGTGTGTGGAGGTCTATTTCCTTGGGCCTGATCTTAGCTCAAACATTCTTGTGGGGTTTTTCGTTTAGTTGTTTTGCTAAATATGAGTTTTGCAGCAGACTGAGGTACCGGGGTTGAGAACAGCTTTTGCGGAGGTGTTAAATAACGTGTATGTTAAACATTACAGTTTTTGTACATTAAAGGCAGCAGTGTGTCCTAGTGGATGAGAACTTGGGACTGGAACTCGGACAACCTGGGTTCTATTCCTGGCTCTGGTTAGAGGTCACCCAGCAGGCCAGTGACCTCTAACCAATCACTGCACTTCTATGCCTCAGTTTCCCCAGTGTCAGTGGGGATGATACCGATTGCCTTTGTAAAGTGCTATGAGATATAGGTGTTAGTATAACTATATTTTTATAGTTTTGTTTTTCATTGCTGTATGCCATGAAGAGCCTGCGTGCCCCTTTCATGACTCTACTTGTATAAATGCTCCTGAAAAGCAAACACATGATCCGAGCCACTTTAGGCCCTGAGTCCCCCCCCAAATACATTACAGGAAAAGACCTATTTTAAATGGGAAATCTGCACAAGGTTTAAAATTTCCTATTTGCAACAAGCTCCTCCATGCCTGTTTCTCCTTCTGGCCTCTCATTTGTCATTAGAAGCGCTGTGTTGCGATCTCTTTAATGTTTGCTAAATTATCTCATTTGTTTTCCTTTTGAAATGGATCTAGTTTGCTAACACTTGCTGCCCTGCTCTAATGGATCAGGGCTTTTGCTTCAGGCAGGCTGTTTTTAGCATGTATGTGGAGGCTTTTTATTTTTTCCCTTCGTTTTTTGTTTCTAGCAGTATCTCTGATATTTAAACAGTGCCTCCAATGCTATATGAAACTAGAATATGAAAATATATATAAATTGTGTGTGTCTGATTATCTTCATGAAGTGAAAGTTACTGGTTATTTTATGACAGGTTTCAGAGGAACAGCCGTGTTAGTCTGTATTTCATTTAAACTGAACCAGGAGCTTCAGGAAAGCTAGATTACTGCTTATTGATTATTGAGCATCAAAGTTTGAAAACCTGCTGTGGCTAAAATCTTGTCCCCACAGCAAAATTAGGTTTTGCAGCATGGTTTGGGCTGTGCCCCATTAAAACTAATGCTTCCCGTCCCCCTTTATGCTTCCAAATTGGTTTATCCCGCTGTGCAGAAAGCTGCTGCCGTCTGTAGTTCTCTTATCAGGTCTGGTACATCCTTTACAGATAAGTGGTCTGAAACTAATACCATATGGCTGCTAATACTACAGCTGCCCCCACTGGGTGGGAAGTCAGGGGTAAAGGAAATGTGTGTGTTTAACAAATGTTCCATGTCACAACCAGAAACTGAGTTAGTTTGTCTTAAGAAGCTTCCTGTGGTTTAAGCACATATTAATGGAAGCCCTCCCTCCCCGCCCCAAACCTCCCACCATGTCTAAAATCTGAGTTACTGGAGTGCAAATCCTGATTATGCTAACCAGAGAAAAAATGCAAATCTTCTCATGATAATCAACATTTACAGTATTTTCCACTGAATGCATCCGATGAAGTGAGCTGTAGCTCACGAAAGCTTATGCTCAAATAAATTTGTTAGTCTCTAAGGTGCCACAAGTCCTCCTGTTCTGTTCTATTTACAGTATCATTGCAATCCACCATTCTCTCGGGAAAAGAGGCTGGTGTTCCACTCTGTGAAGCATCCTATGCTGACTCAGTGAGCAATCTAATCAAAAAGTTTAGCTTTAACACTCTCAAAACCTGTAGAAATATCCTGTTACCTAAGAATTAGGGAGGAAATTACCAGTTTGATTTCAGCTGAGATAAAGAGCTGTATTGTCCATTGTTCGTTGAAAATACATAATTTGCAATTTTGTAGTGCAGTTGTAGTAGGATATTAGAGACACCAGATGGATGAGGTAATAGGTAGGATGTCGGTTTAATCACAGATAACTCACACGATTAACTCAAAAAAATTAATCCCGATTAATTTTTTAATCCGTTTTAATCACACTGTTAAATAGAATTCCAATTGAAATGTATTAAATATTTTGGATGTTTTTCTATATTTTCAAATGTATGATTTCAATTACAACACAGTATACAAAGTAGACAGAGCTCACTTTATATTGTTTTTATTACAAATATTTGCATTGTAAAAATGACAAACAAAAGAAATAGTATTTTTCAATTAACCTTAGACAAGTATTGCTGTGCAATCTCTCTTTCTGGTAACAGTGCAACTTACAAATCTAGATTTTTGTTTGTTTTTTGTTACGTAACTGCACTCAAAAACAAAACAATATAAAACTTTAGACCCTACAAGTCCACTCAGTCCTCCTACTTGTTCAGCCAATCGCTAAGCCAAACAAGTTTGTTTACGTTTACGGGAGATAATGCTGCTCGCTTCTTGTTTACAATGTCACCTGAAAGTGAGAACAGGCTTTTGCATGGCACTACCAATTTTTGTCAACAAAAATGATGTTGACACCCAAAAGTCAACATCATAAAAATCAGGTTTCAGAGGAACAGCCGTGTTAGTCTGTATTCGCAAAAAGAAAAGGAGTACTTGTGGCACCTTAGAGACTAACCAATTTATTTGAGCATGAGCTTTCGTGAGCTACAGCTCACTTCATCAGATGCATACCCTGGAAACTGCAGCAGACTTTATATATACACAGAGAATATGAATCAATACCTCCTCCCACCCCACTGTCCTGCTGGTAATAGCTTATCTAAAGTGATCAACAGGTGGGCCATTTTCATGTTCACACTTGCTCCCTCTGTTGGCAGATCGTGTCTACAGTGGGGGCACCATCATCGATAGTGTGAACAATGCACTTTGGATACCCATCCTACAGTCCAGCTCAACACCTTGTGTTGCTCGGTGTTAAGGGAAGGCAGAGCAGATCATGGCGCATCTTGGGACCAGTCTCCATGTCCTGTGATGCATTGCTTTCTGTCCCAGCACTCCATGGGCTTGTGGCTTGCTTTTGTGGCATTTTTGCAATGGCCCTTCTTTGCTGTGCACCTTGCCATCTTTGTGAGAAGGGATGGATCCCACACTGCTGTCCTATGCTCTGTTAACTGTCATGGCATCGCGAATGGCAGTGCAGTTAATCATAAAGTTCTTAACTGAAGAAGACTCGCAGGCGCCCAACATTGTGTGACATAAATAGGAGCAACTTTACTTTGCTTTTGGCATTCACAGAACAGCTGCATAGGGTAGACCATCGCTTTTGGGCTCCAGGAAACAAGCACTGAATGGTGGGACTGTATTGTCATGCAGGTGTGGGATGAAGAGCCGTGGCTACAGAGCTTTTGGATGTGGAAAGAAAGTGTCCGGGTTTCTGAGATCCATGCCCCTGTGACCCAGAGCTTTCATTTCTCTCTCCCTGGCGATCAGCTGATAATTGTAGCAGCAGGAGGTCGGGATGAGGGAGGCAATGTAGAGAGTTAATTGCAATAAACTCTTTCTTTTGAAATAGAATAGCACATTGCACTTTCATCTCGCGCTCTTGAAGCTTCTTACAAACATTAACTAATTCAGCCTCTTGTGTTAATTAATCGCACTTCAGTAGATCAGGCAGCAGCTTTTCAAGTGCTCTGAACAGGGCCTATTTTCTCATCTCCCCCCTTGGATCTTTAAACCGGAGTATGTGACCCTTTCTTGCTTGCTGAGCACAGTCCGAGACTGGACTCGGTACTTTAAATCTCTAGCTACAAGAGGGTGTAACAGGAAAAGAGGAAAAGCCCAAGGGAATGAGAAGGAAGTGTATTAAAAAAAAAAAAAAAAACCAAAAACAAGCAACGGAGAGAAGCAGATAAAAGTAAAATCGGTGGCGCTGTCGAGCCATCTCCGGTACGTTCAGTTACCGCTTCAGGGGTTACAAGGCTTCTAACAAAACGATACGGTCCACTTCGCGGTCACCCGAAAGACAGACCTTGCCTTCGCAGCAAGACGTGACCCTTGTGAACACGGCAAAAGCTCCTCTCGCTGCTGCTGCTGCTTTTTTTCTTTTTCCTTTTCTTGCCATAACTTCACCTTGGCTACCGTGTCCCTTTCATCTCCACGATCCAGACAGCCCCTCCTATCGAAGCTAATGAGTGTTATGTTCCTGTTTCGCAGGGGGATATGCTGAGACAGAAAAAGGATTAATGACTAGCCAAAGGTAACACTGTGAACCTCTGGCAAAGTTAGCGCCAGAACCCAGGAGTCTTGGCTCCTTAGCCCCACAACTTTGATCACTAGTAACAAATGGGGAAAAGTTAGATACAATATTGTATGAGAATTTCTCAGAAATGCTGACACAAGGAAGCAATCACCATTAGTGATGAATTCTATGGCTAGGATGACTCAGGCAAGTTTTAGAAAGGGCTCTGTCAAAAACGCAACTCATCGAAGCACAAAGGACTAGTTTTGGGGTGGTTGCTTTTTTTTTTTTTAATTCCCCCATATAAGGAAAGGTAACATTCAAGAGGAAAAAATACCTGCTCTCAAGACTAATGCTAGGACATTAGAGGCAAATAACAGGAACATAGCAGTGATGCTAAGCAATTATTTTACATCTCTCTTCAAAATGTAAGGGGAAAAATATCCCACACATTGGCTTTAAGAAGTAGTTAGAAAATCTGCAATTAATGGTCAAAATAGCTGGGGGTTGGGGGGAGGCCCCTTCTTAAAGCAGACAAAGCGTGAAAAACAGACAACAAATATCCAATATGGTATTGAGGGAGAAAAAAGCATGAATTGAAACTAGCGTAGATTCCTGAAGGCTGAGAAACATCTAATAATGTCAGACCGAGGGCCATGTCCATAAACGACAGAGAGGAGTTGAACAGTGATTGTGCGGGAGTCAAATCAAGGACAACAAGAAAAACAGCTTGGTGAAAGAGGATGACTCTCTGCCTCTGAAAGGCCAGCTACCGACACTGCCCATTGTCCTTCCTGTGAGAGAGCATCATTCTAAGGAACAGCGCCTTGGCCAGGGATACGATGGATGAGGGAATCTTTTTCAGGGTGTGGGGGGACAGGGACTTTTGGTGGTGGGAAAAACACAATCTTGTGAGCTCCACAGAGTAGTTCTTCAGGTCCGGGAAAGGTGATAAAGTGTCACAGCCACATGCAAGGTGGAACAGATTGTTAAGCGTAAGTAGAGCCCTGCACAGATACAAAATTTGTATCCACATCCAATCTGCAAACATGGTCCATGGATATAAAGCTGGTATCTGCAGATTTGCAGGGCTCTAAGCATAAGGATTTGACATGTTGCAAGAAACCCTTCAAAATGAAGTGAGCAATTTAACACCTCTGCAGTCATAGGACAAAGGCGAATTAGTGGGTTACAGACTGTTGTAATGAGACATAAAACCAGTGTCTCTAATTGAGTCCCTGATTTTTGGTGTCTAGCAAAGCTATGAATTCAAGCTCACAGGCTCCTCTTTTGAAGGTGTTGTGCAGGTGTTATACCAATAAAATAAAAACCAGCAGGATCTTATTAAAGGGGAAAAGGCAAAATGCTACATTTATTGTGAATATAGAAAGAATCATAGTAAGCAGTTAGTTATAGCTATAACATTCCATTTAATCTCTCATTTATTCACACATTCATTCACACAGACACAGGTTCTGCAAGGTTATCATAGTTACCAGCCCTAGACTTGCTCATGCCAAGCCACTGGCCAGGTGGCCTGGACATGAGGAGGGAGCAGGGCCTCGTCAAATGCACATCTGATGCTCCTGGAAGTTGGTTTGCAGAATCAGACCCCAAAGTTCTCACTTTCTAGAGTCCATTTTTATAGGAATTTCTTCCTATGCCAGTCTGTGGGAATTGCTTCATCATGCTGTTGCCGAATCAATCGGCAGATGGCACATTCCTGATGGCCCCGTGTTGCCAGATGTTATCTTGTTCTTTGGTTCTCCCATTCTTGAGGCTGTTGGATGGATTCCAGTCTGCCCTCCGGGGGTCTTCTGGTTATTTCCACTTGACGCCGCCTTCAGTCGATGGACACTGGATTCTTAGGCTGGCACCTCCCTGATCATTCAGTTGTTATCCACACCAAGCATCCATCCACATACATCCTCTATCTCTATTTTAATCACAATTGTTAATACAACAAAAGGGTGGGGAGTCTCTGGGTGCTGTTTCTGTTGTTACAGAGTATTGCTTTGAGTCTCTCTCTGTGTGAATTGCTTTGAGAACGGACTCTCTTAGAATGTACTAATGCAGTTAGCAGCTTGCAAGCCTCACACAGAGAGGGAGAGAAACAGTACCAAAAACCAAGAGACCTCTTAATTAGTAATACCCTGGAATTTAAACTATGGGGAATCAAACTCATTTGTGATTAATACAGAACTTCTTTAATAGGATCCAACACAGGTTTCCTTTTGAGGATGGGGACTGTGGGATCAGGGCCGTCCTTAGGCATATGCAGCATACGCAGCTGCATAGGGTACCCGAAAATTTGGGGCACCATCAGGACCATAGGTGCTAACTTCTCATCTTGCCAGGGGGTGCTCAACGTCCACCCTGCCCAGGGCCTACCCACAACATTTTGGCACCTGAGGCGGGGAGCTCAAATGATACCTCTATTCCCCCTTACTTGTGCCAAAACTTTGAAAGGTCTCAATTCTGCCTTCTTCCTGCTCTACTCCTCTCATGGTACTGCTCTGCTGCCTACCCCAATAAAGAAGAACTAACAACTTAAAACGTCTTGTTCAAAAATTTGATCCAGCATGCTGTAGCTTATCTGCCTGGGGCAGAGGGATGAAAGCTTAGAACGCAAGTGTTCTGCATTCTACATTGGCACTTTGTTCAATTCTGGATTCATTTCAAGGTCCTGGCCTCAGGAGTGCCCCTCTCACTCTACAAATGCTATGGTCCTACAGGGACATCACAAATAATAGGGTCCAGGGCAGGATTCTTTGGAGATAGGGACAGAGCATTTGCAATGAAGGGTCCTTAGATGCTGGCGCTCCCTACTGGTGTAGATTGGAATGAGCTCCTCTACAGTATGATGTTAAACACACTACTTTCTAGGGGATTCACCCAACAAAGGAGACTGCAAGGTGGTCCCTTTCCCCTTAGGTATCTTTCACCATAATTATCTTAGAAATACAAGGAGGTGCAGAGGAAATTGTTCCCAGACAAAAAGTTCCTCCTGTAATTGTTGTATTTTGGTATGGTGACAGTTGAGTTGGAAATGCAGACAGGTAAATAGACAGGTGGACATAGGAGATATGGATAGGTAGGTGGGCAAGATAGATACAAACGGACACATTTGATAGATAAGATAGATACAGGCAAGTAGGTAATTCTGTTGATCTATCTCGGGATGGTTTGTCTTGCTGAATATTCCCCTTGAATATTCACAGGTGTTTACCTAGTAGCACAAATGCATTATTCACCCCTTTCCTTTCTGTGTCCTAAAGCAAAGAGTTAGTAAAGAATACCTCATAAAATCAGAGCTTGCATTCTCTGTGTCTGTCCAAGGTGTTTGGTGGGCTGGGCAGTCTGATACTGTGGAAGTTTTTTGTGCATCAGCTGAAGAGTAGACATCAACATGAGATCTGCATTGAAAATGATAGAGCACGGGAGTCACGGGAAAGGCAATTAGCAGATGGAGTGAGACATCCCTCTGAATGTTTCTTTTGTTTAATATTAAAATGATATGAGTACAGCAAAATTCCTGAAAAATTGCATTTTTTTTTTTTAAAATATTCCTGCTGGCTAAATATTTCCAGTTGTTCTGTTCGGAGACACAGGTAAAACGCTGCTAGTCACCCGACTCTCCAACAGTTTACAGGCATATTTTTCTTTCCCTGGATATGAATTGACCTTCTTTTGCAAGGTTCAAATGACTCATTTTCTGCCCCTGAATACAATGGTGAACAATGCTCCTTTCCTCCTCATTATTGCTTTGGCAATAATTATTCTTGCTCTCCAAACACACTATTTTCCCTTTTATGTGAATTTGCTCTCTCTCATTTCTACCCTGAAAGTGCTGCTTTCTGCATTATTTTTAATTGGAAGGCTGGAGGGCAAATGCAATTAAATTGTGGTGCACGAACTGTAACTCATAATATTAAAAAAAAAAAAAAATTCACCTCACAGTTCACAAATTGCCTGTTTTCTAATCTGGAGTCCATTATAATTCCAGCTTTCCATTTTCATGCTCTGAACAAATGAAAAGAGCAAATCTTGGAGGGCTGGGGGGGGGGGAAAATGGAATGAATGTAATAAATGTGTTTCTTATCTAAGGGAAACAATGCTCTCCACGTATCTTTATGCAGAGATATATATGTACAATCTGCACCAGTGTGTACGTAATATAGTGCTCTCCGTCGTGCAGAGGTGTGCTCTGTATCTGCAGGACCATGGAAACTTGGCTGTGTTGAAGTTAGTCAAAAAAATCCCATTGACCTCAATGGAGCCAGGACTTCACCTTGTGAGTGAAGTAGAGGGAGATTTATAGGGCAGGTCTACACTAGAAGTGCTACATCAGGGGTTCTCAAACTGGGGGTTGGGACCCCCAGGGGGCACGATGTTATTACATGGGGGTCACGAGCTGTCAGCCTCTACCCCAAATCCTGCTTTGCCTCCAGCATTTATAATGGTGTTAAATATATTAAATAAGTGGTTTTAGTTTATAAGGGGGGTCGCGCTCAGAGGCTTGCTAAGTGAAAGGTACAAAAGTTTGAGAAACACTGTGCACCTGGCACTATGAGCACCATGCCTAGAAGGTTTGTAGGATCACTTCTACTAGTGAGAGGCAGCCTTTCCTCTCCCGAATACATCCAGCTGTTTCACAGCACTCAGCACTGCTACCAAGCAGTTTAGAAGAGAGAGTGAAGAATGCTGCATCCCAGTTTAAACCAATGGGAGGATATCACATAAGTACACTGTGACAATGCACACTAAGCGTGAGCAAGGTTATCCAGGGTACCACTCCTTCCCAGGAGAGCTGTAATGACCACACCGGACCCAGGTATTTGTTTTACAGCACCTCCAGCAGCAACTGCTGGAGCATGAGTTGCATGAAATCTCAAAGGAAAGAGCACACTAAGAGAGGTGATCTCTGCACTAAACACAATACAAACTAGTTTGTCCAACATTATCGCTTCCCCTATCGACAGATAAAATCTATATTTATTTGAATGAGGGAGTAAGGCTTTGGATGTTTCATTGTATTAATATTACAAGTAGAATAACAGCCAACAGAATTGTTCTATCAATATCTGAAATCACTTAGAGGATGGATACTCAACCTGGCATGTTTTGTCACTTTTTCTGCCCAATAAACATTTCCTTTGTTCACTTCGTCTCCTCCAGTACAGTAGGCAGGCCGGCTGTATCCACTGTGTCTCACCTTTTAAAAACAGAGTTTTTAATTTCATTTTACTGAGCGCTCAAATTAATATAGGCTTTTAGCAGTATTAATCTGCACTGTTTGCATACTAATAAGTTATGAGAACAATGGAGCCTAGATGTTCTAGACCATGGAGTTGCTTCCTCTCTTGTATCTAGCATGGAGGTTTATAAAGATTAATGCATTATAGCCACTTATGCTAAGGACTCCTTCTCTGTGCCAATGGTATTGGAAAAGAAGTGGCTTTTAGGACCTACTCTTTAAATAGGTTGATGCATTATTTTGAAAACAATGCAAAGAATTTCAATTAGAGCTGAGACACCTTGGAAATTACCTTCCCCTGAGCCAGCTTTCTGGCTCACTCATTAACTGTAGATTCATTATAATTAATTAAATTTTGGGAGTACTTAAGTACTAGGCTCCTTGATATTACTGGTAACATCGCATTCCAAGACCACTGGGCTCCTTCCACCAGTAACCATTTGTACTCCCAACACAATTAGACCTCATGTAGTACACATAAACGCCAAGTGCAATATGTGAAGAATGAACAGGGCAGGCTCCTGTGAGGGGTGATACAAGGAGACTCTTGTTTGAAATGATTTAGTTAATGCCAAACCCACTGGTTACGTCACTGCACCTCAGTGAGACGGGTTATTAGTAAAAGGAATGTCCCCATGGCCTACTGTCCCCGGATAGGCTCTCTGACAGCAAAGCCATTGCTGAAAGAAGAGACAGGTTAGTGGTTTCATTAAAGCTAGTCTTTTTACTCACCCTGTTTTTGTTTCATTGTGATGAGTTTTGCAGAGACGGCCTGGTTTCTGGTGTTTCCCCCCAGGCCTCTCTAAATGCTTTCAGGGTAGTTACAGGAGACTTTTAACGGGGGGAAAAACGCATTCTGGGTTCAATTTTTGAAGAGTTGTTTTTGCAACATGCGCCGGCACAGCACAACTTAAGGGGTTTTAGAGAAAAATATGGGCCCACAAGACGTGCCAGGGCTCCAGAGGTAGCGAAGGCCTTGCAGCGGCAGCGCAGGACAATGCCTGGGCAGTCCTCGATGCACTTGGATCCGACGCTGATTCAGAGACAGGGCTAAATTTGAAAAAGAGCCCGCACTTGCAAACATTATAATGCACTAAGAAATTCTGGCTGCACCCACAGCTGTAGAAATGACAGGAAGCAAGAGGCTCTTTATCAACTCTTTGGAAATCTAGCCTTTGGTGTTCTCAGGTTTATCCAAACCCATAAGAGACCACCATTCATAAGGGTGAAGTGTTCAGATCAGAAACTCAGCTGCAAACCGAACTTCGGAGTGAGTGATGTTTTTCTATAAAACATTACTCCGCTTCCTAGAAAAACCTCATAATGCTATATAAATACATGGTTACAGCAAAGACAGATATAAAGTCATTCAGAGAAGCTAAGTAGATATTATCCCTGGCACATCCATGATTATTTCTGACCCTACCAGAAAGCAGATTTGTGTTCATAAAGTGGCTACCTCTCCCTCTCTCTGTTATCCATTTGTTCTTAAGTCTTGTCTCAGGTATGTACCAATGTCTGACCAGACTTTCCGAAAAGTTGGACACCTCACCTCGATATACATTGCATACAACTTTTAGCCAAGAATGAAATTTAAAAAAAAAAAAAATTCACTCCAGTTGGTGCTGCCCAGAAGGAGACTCTGCCAGCCGTGGCTGGAAAAGTAGCCTTGGCCTCTTGTTTTTGGTGCATACATTATAAATTGGCATGGCCCTTTATCACCTGCTGTTTGGCAACATTTGGCCCCGTCCATGAGACCAAGTGGTGTCCCCACGCCAGGGGAGATAAAGTGGTTAATCCTAAAATATGCTAAACTGGGAAAGGTACTCCAGCTTCCTTTTCAAATGAAGTGCATGAAAATTACTCATAATTGGCTGGATAATTACAGGAATTTGAAGCTGGAAGCTTCAGCACTTACTTTTATTAGTGACAAAACTTTTTTACTGCTCTAATTGATATTCAGACACGATCATTTTCATAGGAACACGTTGCTCCTCTGCTGCCTCCTCCCTTGTCTTCGTTCTCATGCCTGTTTGCAAAGGAGTGCAGCCCAGGAGAGATGTCACAGAATTATGGATGTGGCACAGACTAGATTCAGCACAGGGGTGTTGGGTAGAGACTTCCATTTGTCACAGATTGTCCTTGCTGCCCCTTGTCAGATCTTGCAGGATGAGTCAGGCCATAGCATCGTAAGCCATCATTTCCAACCCTGATAAAATGTTTCCCAGGAAGCTGTCCTGTAATTGCCTGGCTGCCAGTTAAGGGACTGATGGAGATGCTTGTTCCTTACCAGTGGAAGTCAGAAATGTGGACAGAAGCTTCCTGAGCAACTCTAGAACTGCCTGCGGTACAGCAACGTGAATGATTCTTGCCCACTTGAATAGCAAAGGCTGCCATGCAGATGAGCAAAATAAAGTTTGTCTTTATTTCCAGTTACCGAGCTCAACGTTCACCTTGTTCCCTCTCCCATCGCCCCCTACTTACCACATTGGGGCTCCCTCTTCGCATTCTGCTGCTGCCACCCAGGCGACACCCAACTGCACGGCAGTGCATGATCTGCATTTTCAGAACCTGGCCAGCTGAGTGAGGAGCCCCCTGCACTAGCAAGGAGTGGAATGTCTAAATGAAACCATTTTACGTGTTTTGGAAACGTATTTTCTCTCTTTTTGCCAGAACTATTCACCAGCTTTGATCTGAATTGGAGAACAGTTTGTTGACCCCATTTTCAGCAAATAAACTATTCACCAAAAAACGCGCTTATTACAGTGGGACTAGGAAGAGGAAAACGGCACTGAGAGGTTAAATCCGCTCTCTGATCTGTATCTGGCAGACAGAGTCCAGAATCTGGCTGAGCATCTTCCTAATAGATTATAAAGATAGGTAGAACTGTGACCCCCACGTTGGAATGTTGTTCCCTCCGTATCCTTAGTGGAGTCAGTTCAGTGCATAGTTCCATTTTAGCTTGAAGCTAAATGTCAGTCCCTCACATGAGCACAGCCTCTCTCTCATTCCAGAGTTATGAAAAGGTTTAGAAAGTGCAATTTTCAAGGGCTTTTACAGCCATGAGATCTTGAGACCTTTAAAAACATACATATACTGTAACTGCTTCCAGGAAGGATCTCGCACCTTTCAGCTGAGGCTCGTGCTCCAAGAGATACTCGAGTGGGAACGCTGATTTCATGCGACCTGCAGTATGATGATGCAGAAGAAAGATGAAGTTGCACCAAGCTAATAAAGTTTCCTTTTTTTATAAGCCTATTAAACATATCCACAAGGCATGATTTGGCAACTCAACTACCAGAAAGAAAAGGAGTACTTGTGGCACCTTAGAGACTAACCAATTTATTTGAGCATAAGCTTTCGTGAGCTACAGCTCACTTCATCGGATGCATACTGTGGAAAGTACAGAAGATTTTTTTATACACACAAACCATGAAAAAAATGGGTGATTATCACTACAAAAGGTTTTCTCTCCCCCCACCCCACTCTCCTGCTGGTAATAGCTTATGTAAAGTGATCACTCTCCTTACAATGTGTATGATAATCAAGGTGGGCCATTTCCAGTACAAATCCAGGTTATCTCCCCTCCCCTCCCCCCCCTACAAACACTCTCCTGTTGGTAATAGCTTATCTAAAGTGATCACTCTTCTTACAATAATCACCAATTTTTTTCATGGTTTGTGTGTATAAAAACATCTTCTGTACTTTCCACACTATGCATCCGATGAAGTGAGCTGTAGCTCAGGAAAGCTCATGCTCAAATAAATTGGTTAGTCTCTAAGGTGCCACAAGTCCTCCTTTTCTTTTTGCAAAGACAGACTAACACGGCTGTTACTCTGAAACCTGTCAACTACCAAAAAAGAACAAGGAAAGCACAACCTGAAACAATTGCCGTCCTACTAAAGTAGAAGAATGCATTAGAATAATAAAGCACTATTTCCTAGGTATAATTTTTATCTTTCCAGAACTCAGTATTTTCTTTTATTAGTAGAAAATTTATCATTTAACAAGTTCATAGTATTTAAACAAACTGTGTACAGTTTTTAAAATCACAGACAAGCTGTTTCTGTTCTGAAGAACCACTGCCCTCTGGGTTATGAAGAGCATGTAAAAGTTAATAGGAAACTTTACCTGTCCACCTAGCTGATGTCAGAATCATGTTCCCATTGCTAAAACTATAGGCATTTCATCATTTTAACTAATATTTTATTGAAATTCAAATATTGTATTGACACACATTTGCCACTGCCAGCTCAGTGCATCACCTTTAGTAACCAGTTTCTACTCCTTCAAGGGCCAGAAATCAGCTCGGAACAACATAACCCAGAGTACAAAGAGAATACAACAGCAACCAGAAGATGTTGTGAAGGCCAAGACCATAACTGGGTTCAAAAAAAGAACTAGATAAGTTCATGGAGGATAAGTCCATCAATGGCTATTAGCCAAGATGGGCAGGGATGGTGTCTCTAGCCTCTGTTTGCCAGAAGCTGGGAATGGGCAACAGGGGATGGATCAGTTGGTGATTCCCTGTTCTGTTCATTCCCTCGGGGGCACCTGCCATTGACCACTGTCGGAAGACAGGATACTGGGCTAGATGGACCTTTGGTCTGACCCAGTAGGGCCGTTCTTATGTTCTTAACTGTACAAAGAAAATAGCCTGAAATAAAAAATGGGAAAATTGATTAATGCTTTTCCAGAGCATCTAACGTTTTAATGCATTAAACAAACAGAAAAGTTGATATCAAAAGGGCGAGAAATTGTTCAATTTTTTGCTGTAACTTTCCTTTTTCTTCTCCAAGGAGCGAGGAGAAAAACACAAAAGCTCAAATAGTGACCCAGAACCCATTCTGTGAAATGGTAATGGAAAAGGTACAGATTCATCCATCATCTTGAATAGTTCCCCTTGTCATTCCCCACAACAAATAGCTTCTTATTGTGGGCTCCTGGTCTTTTATGTTCTTGTTCAGGAAAACGTATGTATTCATAGCATCTCATTGTATTTTCTTCTTCTAAACAGGCAAAAAAGGAGTAGTTAAAAATAAGTGGTTCCAGCACTATTGTCCTCCAAAGCATCATTACGTTCCCCACAGAAGCATGACATACTGCCACTGGGGCTGTTATCGGTATTTTAATTAGGAAAGAATCACAAAAAACGTAAAGTGCCAGACTAGAGTAAAAAAAAAAATTCTTTTCAGTGTTCTCCTATTAGATCTAATCCCAGAAAGATCAACATTTCATAGCTAAAGGGAATAAAATGGTCTGTTGTAACTGGTGTTTGCTCTTGAGTGAAGTTCTCAGTGCATGTGTGACAGCAAAAGAAAAAAGCTAATGGCTGCCAGCAAGTATTAATTCACTTTTTACTAGTTCATATTTTCTAACACATAAAAGAGAACAGGGAGATGAATGCCCAGAGTTGCAGTTAGCTATTTGCAGTGATTAGGTGTTCAGAAACCCCTGTGAACAATGGGCCAATACTGCAAAAATGAACATATGGTGTTACTATTTGTTGTGGGTATTATGGTAATGCTTAGGAACCCTGGCAAGAATCAGGGCATGATTGTGCTAGGCACTGTTCAGACATAACAAAAAGGACAGATCTTTTGTACTGCTACATACAAATACAGTTACACTTAGAAAATTAAATATATATACATATAACTTTACTCGTGAGTAATCCATTGTTTTAAAAGATTGCCTTTACTCATGTGAGTAATCTTGTGCATAAGTGTTTGCAAGATTAGAACCTAACATTTTAAAGAAGATTCCTATGCCAAACCACATCCATGCACAGATACTGAGAACCCTGGTCCGGTACCACCGCTTGCCTCCTTGAAACCCTGCTGGAAGGAGCTGCTCAGTAGAAACCTGGAAGAAGCAAAACTTTCATGCTATGAAATATTGTACGTTTTGTATCTGGAGAGAAGCTGGAATGGGCCCCTGCTGTGGTGGGGAGACAAACCAAGGGAGGACAGTGAAATGATTACTATACCTCCATCCACTTTAAGGCTCTGTTGAACTGTAGGTGGGTGTAACTGTTCCTCCTTCATCAGCTTCTGACTGCGTGAGGATGCTCTCTGTAGGCCCCCATTAGTTTCAGGATCTGGGCTTTAGGTGGTGCGGGGACCTCGTCCTTGCCAACAACGCAGGTGAATTTCACTCTAAAATGAATGTCAGATTGCTCAGCATGATCTGCCTGGGGCAGGCATTCCCACAGCACAGGAACCTAGAAGTCATTCATTTTTAATTTGTGTATCTGC
The DNA here is from genome assembly GCF_965140235.1 of Caretta caretta. NCBI lineage: Eukaryota > Metazoa > Chordata > Testudines > Cheloniidae > Caretta > Caretta caretta. The sequence continues at coordinate 1,119,154 of NC_134231.1, forward strand.
ATCCTCACGAATTTCAATATTTGAGTGGAACTGATTGTTTTAAATACTCCAGAATTACACAGATACCAGCACCTGCGCTTTGTTTGCTCTACCCCCATTTTAAATTCCCGGATGGAACCTATTTAGTCAGGTTTATTACGCAATAAATGCCCTAAGCATATGTGAGGGGAGAAAAAGTATTAATAATACACTCTGTGTTTTGTTCTTACACAAATGAATTATGCGAAAGCTTCTTATTAAGAGACAAGAGGAAAACATGGTAGTTATGTTAGCCACACTGAAACAGATTATACAGTAGAGATGCATTCACATGCATTCATTAAACGTTCTCAGGATTATTGTTGCAGTACTTGACCAGAATATAAACATGATAAATGAGACATTGCTCTAAATTAATTCTTATATTGTATAACACATCATACTTTCCTAATTTTTCAACAAAAGCACATTGGTGCTTGTTCTGGTTTGGGCTTGAGCTTTATACTTTGCAATGCATATTGTGCATTATACTGCCTCTGACATTTCCACATAATTACTCAGCTTATGCTCTCCCACTTTTATAATTTTGCTGAATTATTCATAGTATAATTGTCCCAGTAAATATCAGACCATTGGCCAAATAGGTTAAGAAATGTCCGGGCTTCTTGCACTGCACTGAACACCCTCCCTCCCCTGCCTTTTGGTTATTGCTGTTTATATTCTGGTAGCACCTAGGAATGTCAGTGAAGGATCAGAATCCCACTGTGCTACATGCTAAACAGACAGATATCCAAGCCAACAGTCCCTGCCCCAGAGAGCTCGCAGTCTAGGAGTCAGGCAGGATGAGACAGGTAGATGAAATGTGCCAGGGGGAGGTCAGGGGATGAGATAACAAGAACATGCACCGAGTCTAGCAGAACAGCAGAGATATCTCAGATCTCTGCTTGCCTAGCTGTTTCTTTAGTTAGCCAAGAGTAATTGTCCCTTTAATCAAGATGACTTTAGCATGTTAATCTGGACCTGAGCCTTTTAACCTCATCTAAGCAGGATCCAAGGACAGAGATGTGTAGCTCATGTTGGTGACAGGAACTGGCTGCGGGGAGCAGGGGAGAGAACCACACTGACTGGCTGGTGATCAGCAGAGGGGGTTCAGGCTGGGTAACCAGTTTTGGGGGAGGCCAGTGGAGCTCTCTGTCACCCATTCTGCTTTGTGGAGTCCAGTGCTGGAACTTCCTTTGTGCACAATCCCTCCTCTCGTCTGGAAATAGCATTTCAAGCCTATGTTATTCCATAGGGCGCACTCTGACCAGGTAACCTGAGCCCTTGCATAGCTTAGCCCAGAGATTCCACCCAGGTATTCCCTCCCTGCAGGATGACCTTCTCTAAGGTTTCCAGAGTTCCCCTTAAAGCTCAAAGTTTCCCACCTGAGCCACTGTTCACTGGCCAGGCATGTCCAGAGAGAGGTTATACCTGGCCAGCAACTGTTTGACTTGCTTTTATTATCTAAGTATTAGGTACCATACATAGATAGTCTGTCTGCACTGCCTTTGTATTTCTCTCCCATTTCGCTGTAGCAGTGGTTTTCAAGCTCTAGTCCGCGGACCTCTTGGGGTCCGCAGACTATGGCTAAGATTTCCAAAGGGGTCCACACCTCCATTTGAAAATTTTAGGGGTCTGCAAAGGAAAAAAGGTTGAAAACGACTGCCTTGTGGAGTGTCATAAATATAAAGGGAATGGTAAACCCCTTTGAAATCCCTCCTGGCCAGGGGAAAGCTCCTCTCACCTGTAAAGGGTTAAGAAGCTAAAGGTAACCTCGCTGGCACCTGACCAAAATGACCAATGAGGAGACAAGATACTTTCAAAAGCTGGGACGAGGGAGAGGAACAAAGGGTCTGTGTCTGTCTGTATGCTGCTCTTTGCTAGGGACAGACCAGGAATGGAGTCTTAGAACTTTTAGTAAGTAATCTAGCTAGGTATGTGTTAGATTATGATTTCTTTAAATGGCTGAGAAAAGCATTGTGCTGAATAGAATAACTATTTCTGTCTGTGTATCTTTTTTGTAACTTAAGCTTTTGCCTAGAGGGGTTCTCTATGTTTTTGAATCTAATTACCCTGTAAGATATCTACATCCTGATTTTACAGGGGGGATTTCTTTATTTCTATTTACTTCTATTTTTTATTAAAAGTCTTCTTGTAAAAAACTGACTGCTTTTTCATTGTTCTTAGATCCAAGGGTTTGGGTCTGTGGTCACCTATGCAAATTGGTGAGGCTTTTTATCCAACATTTCCCAGGAAAGGGGGGGTGCAAGTGTTGGGAGGATTGTTCATTGTTCTTAAGATCCAAGGGTCTGGGTCTGTAGTCACCTAGGCAAATTGGTGAGGCTTTTTACCAAACCTTGTCCAGGAAGTGGGGTGCAAGGTTTTGGGAAGTATTTTGGGGGGACAGACGCGTCCAAACAGCTCTTCCCCAGTAACCAGTAATTGTTTGGTGGTGGTAGCGGCCATTCCAAGGATAACGGGTGTAATATTTTGTACCTTGGGGAAGTTTTGACCTAAGCTGGTAAAGATAAGCTTAGGAGGTTTTTTCATGCAGGTCCCCACATCTGTACCCTAGAGTTCAGAGTGGGGGAGGAACCTTGACATGGAGTCACCCAGTACAGTGTCCACAGTCTCATATACTCTGAACACAAATGAAGGAGTGACCAGAAGAAAGTGTTTTTGTGCCTGTTGGATATGTCTAGTACGGGCTTCTTCCACTGGGCAAGCTGGAAACAGAGCAAATGAGAGGAAAGGATTGTTTTACACACTTGCGTATGTGCAAACATTTGTGTGTGCTGACCACACAGCAGAAACAACAGCAGGCCCAGTGGTAGCCTAGCTCCTTGATGCTTAAACGCAAGATCCCTGGCCCCTGAGGAGATGCTCAAAGGATGCCACTTTGTAATTGTGAATATTCACTGGCACCTTTTAACTGAGACACCCTCTCAGCATGATTCCTGTTACTAAGGTAGAAAATCAAGTTCCTCAGAAGATGCAAGACAAATGATTGGTTCAGGAGCTGCACTGAGCTGCATCTCAAGAGAATTGCTGTAATAAATTCAGGTTTATGTCCTTCCCAGATTAAAACAAATAACTATCCTTGTGAGGCTACACATTTTGCTTGTGACTTTCTCTTGCGGTTGCCTTTTGGCCGTACTAATCTCCTTTACGGGGCCAGAACCCTGAATTCATGATTTGTTTTTGCTGAGGCCAATGCTGAGGGATTTACATAAGAGATATCGGCCTTAAAGAGCTTAACAATGATTGCCAAAAGTGACAAATGTTGATGATTGCTGCTACCAAAGATTTAAACAGCCCAAGCTCATCGCATGTGCTGTTATATAAGTAAAGGAGGATTCGCCTGCAAACGCTCTCTCCTGAGAACCAGGTGATTTTAAAAAACACTAATTGGCAAATCCCCCTTTGCATCAGATTGGACATCGCAATCATACTGTGGAAGTGAAATGCTAAATGACAGTGGGCAAGTATTAGGTCACTAGAGTTCCAGATGAGAGTGTATCTCGCTTTCATTCACACGTGTGTGCAAGCACACGCAGAGTCCCAGAAGCGGCGCACTTTCTCTCTCTCTGCATGTCTCTCTCTCTCACACATGCACGCTGTTGGAGAACCCTGCCATCAGTCTGTCTAGCACAGGATAAGGAACAGAATAGAACAGAACATTCCTCTAGGCTTGATCCGTCTGGTGGGTGGTGTTGGACAAGACCAATTTAGTTCCCTGCCTCTGGGACAGACCATTAAACTCGTCCTTTCCTGGCCCTGGGTGGATTTGAAACAGCCAGTGGGTTTACACTTTGCATTTGTCAGAGCACTGTGTGTTATACATTAACAATCCAGTATTGGAATGGGCTGGTGCGGGAATAAGGTACCTGGCCTCTAGGAATTTCAGTGGTGTAGCCACAGGCTCTACTCGTGCTTTTGCCAGGCAGACCTGGGACACACCCTTCAGAATGTGGCTCTCTGTCCATTTGAATCCATCTGCATCAGGCTCCCCAGTTTTCAGCCCTGAGGACCAGACAAGTTTGGAATTTGAAAGCAGCTATCTCAGCGACTTCAGCTTCCTTTTCTTGTTGACAAATGAGCTCGGCTCTGAAGTGTCTGAACGGAGGCATTTCCCTAGGTCCTTTAATGTGTCTGGCCACAGAACCAGCCACCTCCTGTTCTAAGGCAGCTGTGCCACAAATGGGTTTTGTTAGAGAAGAAGGAGCTGAGCTCACTAGGGCCTGAAGCGCTTTCCGCTGTGTGTATCTATCTGGATAGCGGGACCCGCAGGGCTCCTCTAGTCATCCACCTGTTGGCAGGAGCTTGGACCCTGTATAAATTACTGGCTCACTGGGCAGGTGCAGCTTCTGAATTCCAGAGCTGCAAGAGACGTGGATGCAGGAAAGCGTAGGAACAGCCAGACTTGGGGACAAAGACCAGGCTGCGGTTTTTGTTGTCGTCTGTACGACAGGAGTGGCCAAAGATTGGAGCCTCATTGCGCTGGGCACTGCACAGACATGTAGTGAGGGACAGTCCCAGCCCCAAGTTGCTCACTCTCTAAATAGACAGAGAGAGGACAGAGGCTTGGAGGGAAGTGATGGGCCTTAGGTCAGGAGTAGCAGAGCTAGGACTAGACTCCAAGTCTTCAGAGGTTTCAGCCCAATTTCTTATCCATGGGATCATGCTGTCTCTGGTATTGAGACTATTATGATGTTACTGTTAGCAGAGTTAGTAATAAAGGTCAAATCACAAGAATGCGGGCCGTTTGACCTTATCCAGCATATAATTGGAGTAGCATGGGAAGGCCCCATTATACCTACATGTTGTCGGTAGCTACCAGTGTGGTGCTCTGCTCTGGTTTGATGATGATAACAGTCGGCTGCGTGCGTGTTCCCTCTGTGTGCTGCCCCGGCTCTGCGCAGATCGCTGACACAGCAGACCCCGAGAGAGCCCCCAAAGACCACAGACTCTAGTAAGGTACAAAGGCACCCAGCCCGGTTTATTGTCAAACGAAGCACGGGAATAGTTCCCTATAGACTCTACAGGGCAAACTATGAATTTGTGCCTTCCCCGGCAATGGACACAGCTGTCAATGGCAGGACACTCCACTGCCACCTAGGGGCAAAGATGTGAGCTCCTGGACCTGCTTTTATACCGTTGCAGGACAGATTACTCATCATACTTCAAACAAATCTATCCATCATGTTGTCCTTTTGACCCTGTCTTTATATGCACCTGCCTCTGTGGAGTGTTCGGATGCCGTCGTGGAGCAGGTTCCTCTCATTAGCACTTATGTGTGTGCGCACATGCTTCTAACAACCTTTTCTTGACAACTTCTGTGAGTGGGACCTGCCTCTGGCTCGCAGCCCAGCTTTGCTTAACACTGCCTGGAAGTACTTTGGTTCAGGCTTCGGGCCTCAGACTGGGTCTCTGATACAAGAGTTTATGTTTCAGGGCATCCTCTTACTACACTACAGATCAAAGAAAGGTGTGAATTGTAACTAACTTCCCGCAGAGTTATGAACAGATAAGCTGCAGGGAAAGTGTCCAAAGAGGGTCAGCCACAACAAGGATGAGACAACCTTCCTCTCTGGTGTGTCAAGTGGACATACAGTGAAATGGACTCAGAGCTGCTTGGCTGCCCCAGATCACGTGGAGTAAGAGCTGCCTCTGATACAGAACACTGATCATCAATCTCATTTTTCATTTTCAAACATTTATACTGGCCTTCCCCTCTCCTGACATCCTCTTTGGTAACTGTTTATTGATCACAATAGCAAGGGACACTAGAAAGCTCTGTGACATGGGTTGTCCCACTCCAGTTTCTTAACAAAGACTGATTAGATGGTAATGCAGCCTTTTAATCTACCCCGTCATCGGTGTTTTGTGCCCAGTGACGGTATAGAGTGTCCTTCTGCTCACTGAAGTAAATCACTTAACTGACAAACACTATCACTTGCAAAAGCAAAGAAACAAAAATCTGCTGATTGAAAAGCCTGGCAATAACACCCACAAGGGGTGAAGCAGGGAGAAAGGGGGGGGGGTGAAGCAAAATGGGTTTATTTCAGGGAGGTTTTATCGCGACATAGCAGTCATAGGTGAGAGATGGCCAAAAGCAATAGAGTGAAACCAGAAGAGTCACCAAACCAAAGGAAGAATGAGGGGGAAGTTGTGTATAGATGGTTTTGGCTGGGCTGTTAAGCCGTGCCAAGCCCCCAGAAACACACATGGGCGGATTTCCAAGTGCTCAGGCCAACAGAAGGAGCCAGGCTTTTGAAAGAGCTGAATATCCCACAAGCTCTTTTGAGAATCTGCCCATTTTCCTCCAGAGAGCAGTGCTCACTTGTGCGGGAGTTATCTGCATCTTGTGTGCAGTGTACTTTGTCCTTATCTGGGGGGACTGAGTGTCCATCCTGTTCAAATGTTCATTGCAATGACTATCAGATATTTATCCCCTTTGTACTGGACTCTCCTGACCACTTTTGCATCTTATGGATCATTCCTGGAGCCCTTCTCTGAACCCTCTCCAATTTTTCAACATAGCACTAACTTTGAAACTAACGCACTCTCTCTTACCAAGGCAGGACGTATTCTCTGCCTCCTTCCCATCGTTATTAAACCCGCTTACCAAGGCTTGTGCTTATCATGGCATATACAAAAAGAAAAGGAGTACTTGTGGCACCTTAGAGACTAACCAATTTATTTGAGCATGAGCTTTCGTGAGCTACAGCTCACTTCATCGGATGCATACCATGGAAACTGCAGAAGACATTATATACACACAGAGACCATGAAACAATACCCCCTCCCACCCCACTGTCCTGCTGGTAATAGCTTATCTAAAGTGATCATCAAGATGGGCCATTTCCAGCACAAATCCAGGTTTTCTCACCCCCCCCCCCCCCACAAACTCACTCTCCTGCTGGTAATAGCCCATCCAAAGTGACCACTCTCTTCATAATGTGTATGATAATCAAGGTGGGCCATTTCCAGCACAAATCCAGGTTCTCTCACTCCCTCACCCCCCTCCAAAAACCACACACACAAACTCACTCTCCTGCTGGTAATAGCTTATCAAAAGTGACCACTCTCCCTACAATGTGCATGGTAATCAAGGTGGGCCATTTCCAGCACAAATCCAGGTTTTCTCACCCCCCCCCCCACCCCCATACACACACAAACTCACTCTCCTGCTGGTAATAGCTTATCTAAAGTGATCATTAAGTTGGGCCATTTCCAGCACAAATCCAGGTTTTCTCACCCTCCGCCCCCCCCCCCCCAAACTCACTCTCCTGCTGGTAATAGCCCATCCAAAGTGACCACTCTCTTCACAATGTGTATGATAATCAAGGTGGGCCATTTCCTGCACAAATCCAGGTTCTCTCACCCCCTCACCCCCCTCCAAATGCCCTCCATGGCATATACATTATCAGCAAATAACAGGTCCTCTGTCGCAGCCTCTTTAGACTGAACTCAGCTCCCAGTGCTTCCCAACTGTAGACACAGCTTTGCGAGGTTTGTTTTGTCGTGGGATTTCCCTGAGAACCAAGAACAGTTTGAGGAGGCAAAGGACAACCAGCCAGAGCAGCAGCCAAAACCCCCAGGGACGGATGGATCGAAGGACAGAGGATCTGTAGGAATGAAACTCAGTGAGGCACGGTCAGATTTAGAGTCAAACTTGAACGAAACTGATAGACTTTAATAAAAAATGGTGAATGTGTTAATGCACTCAGTCAAGTGTAATTGACACTTTCCTAGGGAGGAAGAAAAGTTTAAAATCCCCAGTCATGACTTCAACAGCTCTGTGAGAGACTTATCTGCCCCGTGGAGCTTTGACTTATTTACAACGATGCCGCAAGCCTCACTTAGATTTAGAAATGTTACAGTGGAGGGAGGAAATGTGTGTGCATGTTCTTGTAATAGTTTCGGGGGAAAAGAGTTAAATTGTTTCCAGAAAGAACTTGTATTATCTAGCCAGCTACTCATTGCCACATGCTATCCCACCACCTTCCGAGGCTCACAGCGCAGCCTTTCTGCTCGGAATGGGAATTGCAAATTACTTTAGCTCTGTCCACTAGGAAACATCTTCATCCTTGACTGGTCACTTTGTTGTCCTCTCAGCCTGTTCGCTATGTTTCTATCCAGGCCTTTGTTCCTTACTCTCTGCAACTGAGCCCCAGGGGCTGGCTGGCAATAGAAGTGAGCGACTGCCTCTTCCCACTCCTCTCTTTCCCACACGTCCCAGGCTCTTCCCAGGCTTCATAGAACCTCTTTTCAGACGAGTGAAGGAGTAGCTGCCTCTGAGTGCACTGCGTGCCAGCTGGAAGCTATTCTGCAGCTGGCAAAACTGGCTGTTCTGTTTCATGCCGGGTTGTTGGCCAGCAATCTCCTCCTCTGGTGATCAAGGACAACTTGCTCTGGACCAACAACTCTCATTTGTTAAGTTCTGTAAAAGACAGCATATCTTATAAGAAATTCGATGTCTCACTGGCTTCCTTGGGAAATCATCTCTTTCTTCCTAGTCATGTGTTGTAGGTGTCTGTGGAGTTAGCTATCCTGTATCACAGAAATCTGGGCAGAGGATTAATTATGAGCGTGTACGAATGGGTGGGAGACAGAGTTTAAATTCCAGTTTCTGTGCAGCAAATGCTACGGATGTTAGAGCTCCTGAATCATGACTAGAATGTAGAGCAGAGCTGGGCAAACTATGGCCCGTGGGCAACATCCGGCCCGTGGGACTGTCGTGCCTGGCCTCTGAACTCCCTGCTGGGGAAGCCAGCCCCCAGCCACCCTGTTGCTGTCCCCTCCCTCCCCCCCCCCCCGCAGCCTCAGTTTGCCTTGCTGGTGCTCTGGCCTGCCGCTCCTGCCGTGCAGCGCTCTGGGCAGCGTGGCTGGCTCCGGCCGGGCGACAGGGCTGCGATCTCCTGCTGCTCTGAGCGGCATGATAAGGGGCAGGGGGTCCCGGGGGGCAGTCAGGGGACAGGGAGCAGGGGGCGGTTGGATGAGGCAGAGGTTCGGGGAGGGGCGGTCAGGGGATGGGGAATGGGGGGGTTGGATAGTGGGTGGGAGTCCCGGGGGGCCTGTCAGGGGGCATGGGGTGTGGATAGGGGTCGGGAAAGTCAGGAGACAGGGAGCAGGGGGTTTGGATGGGGGGGGTCCTGGGGGCGGTTAGGGGCAGGGGTGTGGATGGGGTTGGGGCAGTGAGGGGACAGGGAGCAGGGGGGGTCGGTTAGGGGCTGGCGGTCCTGGGAGGGGGCAGTCAAGGGACAAGGACCAGGGGGGGTTGGATGGGTCGGGAGTTCTGAGGGGGGCAGTCGGGGGTGGGAAGTGGGAGGGGGTGTGGGCCAGGCTGTTTGGGGACGCACAACCTTCCCTACCTGGCCCTCCATACAATTTCGCAACCCCGATGTGGCCCTCGGGCCAAAAAGCTTGCCTACCCATGACGTAGAGTTCATGAGTTGTGGCAAGACCATGACCACAGCCCATGACCAACAAGCCAGGGAGTTGGAATGTGAAATAGATGAGTGACAAAACATCCGGTGCACCAGTAAGAGTCTCATATTTTCACTGGAAGGCCCATATTAATAACATCCCTTGAAAAATTCCTTCCCCCGTCAGAAATTTCATGCTGCTAAACTCCTCACATTGAACTCTGCAAACTTCATTGCCTGTACACTTTGGTGCTCTGAAATTGAAAAATGCCAGCTACAGCTGACAGGTTAGTTATTCCACCAGGATTAAAGGAGATTATAAGGACCCTGTGAAATCTCTGGCTCAGATGAGGCTCTGCTACAAAGAGCTAATAAAATCTGAATATTTTATTTCCATATCACAAAACACATTCAAGTGAAGGATCATTTCCCAGTTTGGCAAAAGCGTTTTTCCAAATGAGCTGAACTAACCCTTCTTTTCTTGTTTCTAATTTTCTGTCTTGCATACCTTAGTGGAATGTCACAGACTGGGAAATGACAGGGCAGTAAAAGGTAGGATTAGTGATTAATGAGTGTCCCGAGCTTTCAATACCACCCAGTGGCAGATGCCGCTGCCTGGCTTCTCACTGCCTGGCATTTAGCTCGGCCCGCTGAGGCTTTTCTCAGGAATCTTTTCTCGTGCGTTAAAAGTTGCTATCGATAATGGGCCAAAAGTGTAATCTGCAGGACCTAATCCAGTCAAGTGTCCTTCAGTGAAACCTTCCCACTGAAACTTCCTTCCTCCTGAAACCCCAGATGGGGACCGAGTAATCAAATCAACCGGGAGTCCCAAAAATATTGGGATACCATCAGTTACAGTACAATGCATTTGCAATTAGTGTGGGAGTGAGAAACATTCTAACTAGAGCTGGTCACAGTTTTCCAGCGACTTTGCTCGATCAGAAAATGGGTTTTGCCAAAAATGAAATTTTTAACTTTTAACATTTTTTGTTTTTCCAAATTTTTTTCAAAATGAAAAATGTTTTTTGGGGGTGGGGGAGGGGAACAATTTTTTTTTTAAATTTGTTGAACACTTAAGAGGGAGCGTGTTACTTTTAAATGTGAAAAGTGATTCTTTTCCCCCAGACTTTCGTACTGTTTTGTGGGAAAAGATGGGAAACAGTAAGGAAGCTTGGGAAATAAATATTGTCCAATATATTTTAAGTTTCCTACAAGAAAATCAGAATTTCTGGACAGGAAAACTTCAAAAGGGAATTTTCCACCAGGTTTTTTGGTGAGAAATAGACGGTTTTCCAGCCAACTGCAATACCAACCCCTGGAATGTCTGTTGGGAGGCAGTGGGCAGAGCTGTACACTGGCAGATGTTGGTTTTCTTTCTGGTATGGCCATTGTGTGGCGATATGTCTTGGGTAGGCCATGCCGCCACTCTGTGCCTCCGTTTCCCCATCTGTAAAATGAGGATGCTATTGCTGTCCATCTATTTTGAGATCTGTGGCTGAAAGACACTAAACAGAGCTCTGCCAGTCTTCAGGGGGCACCATAAATCCTCTTTTCCTTGGCGGAATTGTGGGCTGAGCTGTGTGTACCTGTGAGCTGGGATCAGGAAACTGTTTTGGTTTTGTTTGGTCCTCTCTCTGCTTTGGGGAAGCTGCTGTCCTTATTGCTGTTGTCTAAGGTGGTTTGTGTTTTTAATACCTGTCAAGAATACCCACAGTTTTAGGACAGGAGCATTTTATGTTCTATAGAAATCCAAATAACTAAGTGGGCAGTGTTGTTAATTATTATGAATCAATGTACAGACTCCCATAACAGTCAGTGCTGTGTGTATAACAGAGGAGCAGGCTGGCTCCTCCCATCCCCATCCATCCCCTTGAAGCTTTGGCATTTCCCCCCCTCCTAAAGCCTTCAAAAGATGTTCTAGCCGCTTAGAAAAATTAGCAGAAAAACTCCTGGCTACATGGGAATCCCCTTGGGAGAATGGAGAAGAACTTTCTTCACACCCCTTCAGCAGCACAGACCTCTGTAGCCTGGTGCTGGAGCAGCGGTTTGGTGCTGAGTGAGAGGGAAACGTGTCACCCCCTGAACTGCTGTCTTTGCTCCTTCCTGCACACCTGCTTGCCAGGCTGCGATTCACTGTCTAATTCATTAAGAACTCTTGTATAATGTTTTCCCCTGCATCCCACCTCCAAGTGGCACCTAGTTCTGTTTTAATTCTCAATGTATGTTTCTTTGTTCTACGTAAGACTTACCACATTTAAAGGGCAGGGATTAAAAAAGAAGAAGTAAAAACTCTAGGAACTCTCTCTCTCAAAAAAAAATCATGATGGAATAAAAATGCCAGACTGTCTTTGAACTTGCCATCTACGTGAAGAGAACATCTGCTTGTGAAGGGTGCGAGGCTGGCTGTGTGTCCATAATGCATTGCTCCCCAGAGCAACTGTGCATCTGTTGCATATTTAGGTAGTGGTGGTTTTTGTTTGTAACCAGTTCAGAAGCTACAGAGATGCTAATGAAGGTGAACATCTACCCCTATATGTTCCGCAGCACCCAGCCCTGTTTGATTCATCACTCAGCCTTTGCCAGGTTTCCATTGCCTATCAAAACAGGGGTTGCCTAATTGCAAGTAGCTGACTGCCAGGTTTTAATCTTGAGAAAACAAAAACCAAGGAAAAAATAACTGACGTCTAAGCAACCAACTCAAAGGCAGAATAGCTATGAGATGTGACATCCATTCCCATTAAAACAAGCACCTTGTCAAATAAATTAACCTGCCTGGATGAGCAGAAAAATCAACAGCAGAAGACTGAATCTTATGGCCCTTTCACCATCTTGGAGACTGGAGCTCAGACTTAAGTTTCAAAGAAACAACACAGATCAAACGCAGTATAATTCTTTCGAGGCAAGTGTTGATGTTTTTGTTAATTGAATTTGGGGAGCTGGTTGACATGTGTAAGACAGACTGCCAGCTCCTACACTTCCTTTGGACGGACGTGTCTCCTAGCTGCCAGTTGCTGTCTAGACCTGAAGAAGAGCTCTGTGTAAGCTCGAAAACTTGTCTCTCTCACCAACAGAAGTTGGTCCAGTAAAAGATTTAACCCCACCTTGTCTCTCTAATGTCTCAATACCCAACTACATTGAGTATCCAAGTGTTCCCTGCTGAAGCTCAGTCTCTCCCAGGTTTTCCTAGATTCCATGGTCTGGTTCAGCAAATAACTTTTGCATAAGGCAGACCTTGAGCACGTGTATAGGTCCCACTGGTGTGTATAAGGCCCATTTTAGAGTTTCTTTACTAAGGTGGAAAGATTAATTCGAGGCTGAAATCAAACAAACAATAAAACAAATCTAATCAATAATATGCTGCATTTGCATATGTCATCTCTAGCCTGTTGCAGAACCTGTGTGTGCAGTAAATGAGACCAGGGAAGATTCTTAACTCCTCGTGGGATGAATTGGTCTTTGATGTTAAAGAAAACAGAGACGTACATATAGTAAAAAGGGATATCTGAGATTTAGAAGGTTTGGGAGCCTAAAAGTCTAAATTTTAATATGTTGAGTTATTTTATTGTATTGTAATACTCAGAATCAGAGAAATGTAGGAGTGGAAGGAACCTTGAGAGATCATCTAGTCCAGCCTCCTGTGCCGAGGCAGGACCAAGTAAAACTAGACCATCCCTGACAGGGCTTTTTTTTTATGATAACCTGTTCTTAAAGACTTTCATTAATGGGATTTCCATAACTTCCCTTCAAAGCCTATTCCAGTGCTTAACTATCTTTGTAGTTAGTTAGAGCCTTTGTTTACCAGAATCTGGGAATGGGCGACAGGGGATGGATCACTTGATGATTACCTGTTCTGTTCATTCTCTCTGGGGGCACCTGGCATTGGCCACTGACAGAAGACAAGCTACTGGGCTAGAGGGACCATTGTTCTGATCCAGTATGGCTGATCTTATGTTCTTATAACGTTTTAAACTAAATCGCCAAAACTGCAGATTCAGCCCATTACTTCTTGTCCTACCTTAGAGTCATAGAATAGAATCATAGAATATCAGGGTTGGAAGGGACCCCAGAAGGTCATCTAGTCCAACCCCCTGCTCAAAGCAGGACCAATTCCCAGTTAAATCATCCCAGCCAGGGCTTTGTCAAGCCTGACCTTAAAAACCTCTAAGGAAGGAGATTCTACCACCTCCCTAGGTAACGCATTCCAGTGTTTCACCACCCTCTTAGTGAAAAAGTTTTTCCTAATATCCAATCTAAACCTCCCCCACTGCAGCTTGAGACCATTACTCCTCGTTCTGTCATCTGCTACCATTGAGAACAGTCTAGAGCCATCCTCTTTGGAACCCCCTTTCAGGTAGTTGAAAGCAGCTATCAAATCCCCCCTCATTCTTCTCTTCTGCAGGCTAAACAATCCCAGCTCCCTCAGCCTCTCCTCATAACTCATGTGTTCCAGTCCCCTAATCATTTTTGTTGCCCTTCGCTGGACTCTCTCCAATTTATCCACATCCTTCTTGAAGTGTGGGGCCCAAAACTGGACACAGTCCTCCAGATGAGGCCTCACCAATGTCGAATAGAGGGAACCTTCAGTGGACATGGCGAACAATTGATCCCCATCATCTTTATAAAGGCCCTTAACATATCTGAGGCAATATCAGGTTCCCTCTGTTTTCTTTTCTCAAGACTAAGCAGGCCTAGGGTTTTTTTTAACCTTTTTTCATGTCAGGTTTTCTAAACCCTTTTTCCATTTTTGTTGCTCTCCTCTGGACTCGTAGCAATTTGTCCACATCTTTCCTGAAGTGGGGCTCCCAGAATTGGGCACAGTACTCCAGCTGAGGCCCCACTAGTACCCAGTAGAGCAGGACAGTTACCTCCCATGTCTTACATATGACACTCCTGTTAATACTCCCAAGAACAATATTTAGCCTTTTTAGCAGCTGCATCACATTGTTGACTCATATAGTGAGTAACAAATTGAATAACCCCCGGGATCCTTCCAGCAGTGTTACCACCTACCCAGGTCGTCCCCATTTGGGAGCTGCACATTTGATTTTTCTTTATACGTGTAGTACTTTGCACTTATCTTCATTGAATTTCATCTTGCATTGCATACGTTATGTACACCGCATGGACTGTATGTGTTGAATCCTTAAGCAATGGAGAAAACACATGTGCTTCACAGAGATGGTTTGCTAATAAGGGTGGCTCAGACTGTGCTCAGAGTGGATGGAATCCAACCCTGTCCCTCGGCCTGTGCCCCACCTACATTCCATGTAGCGCAATAGTGCGCCTAGCTCTGGTGCTGGCCCCTCTCAGCACAGGGATGAATTTTACCTGGGATTTTCAGGTGCTTTGTGGCATTCTGCTGAGGCAGGAGGTTGTCTAACAAGTGTAGCCTCTTGCATTGATTCCCCTGCACATTCATTATAGTCCTCATTGTGGCTGTATGTCATGGGCTAAAATGTATGTCGTCTTGTTTTGGTTTCGCTATCTCACTCCGTTGTTTTAAAGCAGATGCTCAGCAAATATTCTGCTGTGGGAAATTAATGCCAGGGATAGTAGGATAACTGCTCCAAATATACATCACACAGTCCCCCTCCCAGTCAGTGAAGAGACAGGTTTTTAAGATGCCTCTATAGAACTCCGGCTCTGCCTGCAGCAGAATTGACAGTCTGTTAATGCAGAGTCAGGAAGGGAGGCCCAGGCAGTACTGATATACTACAGAGGGCATTTTTTCCCATTTACAGTCTTCCCTACCCCTTTTTTTCCTGCTTAATTTAATTTTAATTCTGCTTGTGACAATTGTTGAATATCATTGTAAATGTAATTTATGTTGCAGTGAAGTTATTTAATATAAAATAACAAGAATGACAATGTATAGCAGCAGGGCATTGCAGTTAGATTCCCATAAGGTACCAACAGATACCCCTTGGCCCTCTACTTGTTGACCCACTTATCTCGGAACAGGGATTACTGGCATTTCAAAAACAAAAAATGCAATTCCACTGCTTCCATCAAACAGGTGGTGTCCTCTAAGCAGACTTGACCACAATCTATTTGAGCTGCAATCTGAAAAACCCCGTGACACAAATAAAGGAAAGGGAGGCAGCAGAACAGAATGCTGAGCCTGGTAGGCAGAAAAGTTACAAAGAGGCAGGCAGGGAAAAGCTCTTGGCTTCTCCGTGGTGTGCAGTTGGAAAAATCAAATGTTTATGTCTGACCTTGAGAGAAAGTTGTTGCAGTTGTGGAATTTTTTGGTAATAAAATGGGGAAAGGTGTCAGGCCTAATAAAAGTAAAATAATAATTAGAGACAATAATCACCTGCTCCAATAACTGGCATAAGAGACTCACTGGGTTAAGGCTGGGAAGAGCATGACAGATTTTTCTTTTCTGGATCCACTAGGGGCTCAGGGGCTTGATAAAACTGGAAAGAAGTTTCTTGACCTTAATACCAGCAGACAGGGCTGTAACTACTAAGTCCAGAGTCCTGTTTAGTTGATGCATCGTGGTGGCTGATATTAAGAAGTCGCCAACAGCATCTCTCTTATAACGCATTCCCAAAAGGAGGCCAAAAGCTTGGTTCTTTCCACAGCTGCCTTCAGCATCCACTGCTCCAGGCCTAAGATGTTTTCTAGACCCTTACGATGAGGAAGTTGTGGGCAATGAGTAGGGGAAGCATAAAGATAAAGCAGGGAGGGATAGACAGGGAGATGCCTTTGGAGCTCAGCAAATCAAACCTGGAAAAAGAAAAGGAGGACTTGTGGCACCTTAGAGACTAACCAATTTATTGGAGCATAAGCTTTCGTGAGCTACAGCTCACTTCATCGGATGCTCACGAAAGCTTATGCTCAAATAAATTGGTTAGTCTCTAAGGTGCCACAAGTCCTCCTTTTCTTTTTGCGGATACAGACTAACACGGCTGCTACTCTCAAACCTGGAAAGAAATTCCTCTCCCCACTTCACAGGCCGGGGGGTCCCATCTGGTCTCAGACCTGCAGCACTGGTGTCTCTTGAAGTCCAATGAGTGAACAAACCATTCTGCAGGGTGCTCACTCCATATGCCTTAAAGCCTTTTGTTACAATGTAATTGTGAAGTTGGGCTGGACATTGATACTCAAAAGGGAAGGGATGTTTCTTAAATGCAAAACTTCATTAAATAGCACAGCAGCTACTGCTGTGCTCAGCTGTGCTATTCTTTTCTCTTGCGATGCTTGCCCTGCCTTCAGCAGCATGCTGTCTATGTGCTGGGTTCCACCTAGGTGCCACAAATTGATTTACAAGCCAGTTTGCTCTTCAAAACAAATCTGTCATAAAAACGACAAATGCCACATTGGCTGTCACTCTGTGGCAGGTAAGTAGCTGAGGATGAACATGCTGTGTGCATTAAAGCCTAGCATGCACCGGAGGGAGGACAACGGGAATGCTGGCAATTCGTGGCCTGGTGGGCGTGTGCTCTCCGAGTGCAAAGGGCTTAGTTCATACCTGCGCCCTTTGGTTACACTGGTCACGCAGCACAAATTAAAAGGCTTAAGTTATTTCAGTAGAGATTAATTGCTTTAGTCACTACAGGACATTTCCAGTTCATACTATGCTTTCTATTTCATTTAATTCATTATCCCATTTGAAATTTAGCAGGCTCCTAAATATAAACAGCTCATTTAGATCACATATGCCCCTCTCACCACTAGCCCCCCTCTCCTTTTTTATCTTTTTTTGGTTTCTCAGAAGATCTGTAGTTAATAATGACAAAGCAGTTTGATTAGGGCGGTTGGAGCCCAGCTGAATAAGGCTAGAGGAGGAGCTTGTAAAGTTTTATGCTCTGAATTGAAAGACCAATCAGAATATTGTCAAGTCCAGCTTTCTGGCAAGCTCCCTAGGTGGGCAGCTCTCATCCTGAGGGCTCTGTTTATTACATTCTTCTTCCATTGCTCTTGCTACAATTGAGGCGAACAGTGCCTATGCAGCACACAGGGCACCAATTACTTCTACAGTAGTTATATACTCTTGGACCACACTAAACAATTCCTTTTCTTCCTTACTGCTTCCATGCTTCAAATACTGTATTTTGTAAGACCTCTGCCATCTCCTAGTCTTAGCTGTCAGCTAGCCAGGCTGTGTATGTCTAATTTTCATGGCCTACCTCTCTTCTTTGACTTGCTTCTTGAATTTATAGACAAACACTTCATCGTATGTTAAAATGGCCAACTGCACACTTCGTGCAATGGTTCTTAAAGAACAGTTATTCACAGGTTAACATATTTCTCTAATAGTAATAAATGGGAGCTCTAAGACCTCTGGATGTAGCTTAATTGGTTTTCTTGTGGCTTCTGCACTCAGCAGAGATATATCTCAACAGCAGAAGGATTATTACAAAAGGATCCATTAAAAAGAAATATAAACTAACAAAGAAAGAAGAAAACACATCAGAAAATGAATACAACTTGAAAAATTGCAGGGATAATGCCACAGTGCAATGGACGCACAATGCTCCAATTGAAAAGGAACATTAACGTTATGCTCACCCAACAAGTCGTAACTCAGATTCCGCTAATGCTGGATTGCAGATGTAATCCTTCAGAGGGAGAATAAAGACTCATTTGAGTGACATTGGGAAGGGCATTAAAGAAGTGCAAAGCTGCCCCAGAAAGGAGGAAGACTGGTTAGGAAATGCTTATTGTGACATCAAGGCACACAACTGTTAGGACTATTATTATTTATTATTTCTTCAAGATTCAGCAGTATGCTCAGAGCTGCACTAAAGCTGAGGAAGACATGGTCCCTGCTGCAAGGAGTTTACACTCTACCCAGCACATGGAACCTTGTAAAGGAAAAGGAATTCCTTACTGGACTGTTCAGATGCAATGCATATCTGGTGTACAGATCCTGAAAACTGAAGAGAGAGATTACATGTTTGTCCAAGCTCTTTGTAAAGAGGGCTAAGGCCAAATGAACACAGCCAGCTTGTCTTTTATTCCAGCTCCTGCTTTAGGAGAACTTTTCATTCTCTTCATTCTTTCCGGTTTCTCTGTCCTGAGTATTTCAACCAGTCAGCACTGTATGTGCCTGTAGCATGTATTCCTATAGATGGGGGTTGCACCCCAAAGTACCAGTTGTTGTACTGCTTGTGAATCACATCCCAAGGGGCTCTGATCTCTTGGCTGCACTGCCCTTTAAAACCTACACAACAAAATCCAAAAGGGAAGAGAGGGGAACATTTGAAAGACAATCAAATAATTGTTCAAACCCTGACACAATAGGCATTAGCTGTAGCCCAGTGAAACACAACAGTTCACAGACGTTTTCACAATAATGGGTACTCTGTATTAGCCACTCCACCTTGTGCTTTAAGCAGTGCATGTGAATACTGGCAAATTAAACCTGAAAATACAGACGCAGAGGCCAAGGCAGGTTCCACATCTTGCATAGGGTGTCAAAAAGGAGCTCAGAACAAGACTCATTCCAAGGGGCTGGTTGGGATCGAGCATTCTCCCTTTCCACTGGGCCAGCTGCCAATGCTGCATGCAGTTAACGCTCCAGGAGAATGTGAAAGAATTCATTAGTAAGTAACCTCTGTGGGTCAAATGTTCTCCTTTTTGTACAGGAAATGGTGGGTGGCAGGGGGTGGCTGGGAGGAATAGAAATTGACACCAGCTAGATGTCTTCTTAAACCATAGAAAGTGGGTATTACAGATTCTTCCTAAGTGCATGTAAGTTCCGGAGCCAGCAAAGCTGAACTCCCTGCTCCTCAAGAACATGTATCTCAGAGGAAGAACAACGTCCCCGGTAAATCACATTATAGGACATTTTCTATCCATTGTTAAATGTTGCTGGTAACACTGTATTAAATCTAAACCCAGACTCATTCATTAACACCACATTCTAGCCTTTAGTGGTGTTCTAACAGATTTGCCTGTCTCTGGAGTTGTCAGCATGGAAGATTGTTTGCCTAATTATCAAACAAATCTCTCTTCTTCAAAGAAGCAATAAGAGTAAATATATTTGCCCCTACTGCTGCCGTCACCAAATGTCATTTAATCTAAGGATTTCTATTGTTTTGTTTCCAGAGAAGATACTCATCTTAGAACACTTGCACCCAGGAATAGCCCACCTGCAGGATTCACATGGGATACTAATTTTAAAAGGCCACAATTGAACTGAAGAAACCTGCTAACCATTCTTTGTGGTGCAAAAGAAGGCCCCAGTTCAAAAAAATACTTAAGCACCCACTTAAGTTCCACTGATTTCCAGCATACACTTAAGTGCTTTCTTGAACAGGAACCCGCAAGCTGAGTGGCTATAAAATCCTGCCACCGGTGTGAGGGGAGAATTCAGGGTTGCTGGTGTTTTTACACTCACTGTTCTCAGAGTGTTAATGTCTGCACTAGGAGAACCAGGCCTGAGTCATTGCTTTCGTTATGGGGCATGTACAGCAGCCCGATCGTCACACTGGTTATGATCAGCTGCAAGCATGAAATGTCAGGTTGGTTGAGGAGATTTTGAAAACAGTAATTATCCTCTTGCCGAGCCTTAGTGGCCTTTTCGTACGTCAGTCTGAGGCTACTAAATGGAAGAAAATGCTTGTAAATTAATTCCTTCGTTGTTAACCTGTAGACGGGGGATTTTCCTACCTGCTGAATGGAGTTGTTCAGTCCAACCAGACTGAAACAAATGAAAAGGGAGATCAGAGGAACATGTTCCACTTGTTCAGCTACTTGCACCTGTACTGATCTCTACCTGGGCAGCTTTCTCCTCTGCAGCCCACAGGACTCCTGAAATCTGCAGCCTCTGACACAGGCTGTGTCCTGTTACGGGAGTGATGTGTCAGCTCCTCGCTAGCATTCAACAGCGTCCCTCTTTCTATGCGGTGTAGTTTATGAACCAAGCCCTGTTCCTATAAACCAATTACAGTAAGGCATAAGCAGGATAAGATGGTGACTCTGTGGATTTTAAGGTGGAGCAGGGAATCTTCCTTTGTGTAGTGGTCCTGGCTGTCATGCACTAAAAACACATTGCCTATGGATTCTGCAGTTTTTGAACAGAATGGCCCTGGTTTCCATTTATACTAAGGCCCCTTTATATGACTTCAGTGGTGTAAAAGGACCTTTAAGTATGTGCATTTGTCCTTGTTGAACCTCATCAGATTTCTTTTGGCTCAATCCTCCAATTTGTCTAGGTCCCTCTGTATCCTATCCCTACCCTCCAGCATATCTACCTCTCCCCCCAGCTTCATGTCATCTGCAAACTTGCTGAGGGTGCAATCTACACCATCCTCCAGATCATTAATAAAGATGTTGAACAAAACCGGCCCCAGGACTGATCCCTGGGGCACTCCGCTTGATACTGGCTGCCAACTAGACATCAAGCCGTTGATCACTACCCATTGAGCCCAACAATCTAGCCAGCTTTCTATTCACCTTATAGTCCATTCATCCAATCCATACTTTTTTAACTTGCTGGCAAGAATACTGTGGGAGACCGTATCAAAAGCTTTGCTAAAGTCAAGATATGTCACATCCACTGCTTTCCCCATATCCACAGACCCAGTTATTTCATCATAGAAGGCAATCAGGTTGGTCAGGCATGACTTGCCCTTGGTGAATCCATGGTGACTGTTCCTGATCACCTTCCTCTCCTCCAAGTGCTTCAAAATGGTTTCCTTGAGGACCTGCTCCATAATTTTTCCAGGGACTGAGGTGAGGCTGACCGGTCTGTAGTTCCCCAGGTTCTCCTTCTTCCCTTTTTTAAAGATAGGCACTATATTTTTCCAGTCGCCTGGGACCTCCCCCAATTGCCACGAGTTTTCAAAGATAATGGCCAATAGCTCTACAATCACATCAGCCAATTCCCTCAGCACCCTCGGATGCATTAGATCTGGACCCATGGACTTGTGCATGTCCAGCTTTTCTAAATAGTCCTTAATCTGTTATTTCACCACTGAGGGCTGCTCACCTCCTCCCCATGCTGTGTTGCCCAGTGCAGCAGTCTGGGAGCTGAACTTGTCTGTTAAAACCGAGGCGCAAAAAAAGCATTGAGTGCTTTGGCTTTTTCCACATCATCTGTCACTAGGTTGCCTCCCCCATTCATTAAGGGTCCCACACTTTCCCTGAGCTTTTTCTTGTTGCTAACATGCCTCAGAAGATGCCTTTTGTTTTAAAGCACTGCAATAAATATATTGCAATTGGAACTCATTGAAAAGATTTCTACAAAATGCTTTTGAAGAAAAATATCAGTTTTGATTTAACTTCCATTGAGAATGTTTCTCACATTCAGGAGGGAATCTCTGGGGAGAGAGGGAGATATATAGATGAAGTGCAATAATGGATATGTATATATATGCACAGACTTAAACCTGGGTTTCCATACATGAGGTGAGTGCTTTACCCACTGGGCTACTGACTATTCTGGGAGATTTTCTGTGTAGATATATATATATATATATATATATGCATATATATATATATATATATATATATTCTGGGAAATTATATATATATTATACACATATATATATAATCTCCCAGAGTTGCCAGTAGCTCAATGGGTAAAGCACTCACCTGAGATATGGAAACCCAGGTTTAAGTCTGTGCACAGTAGTGACTTTCACATCCCAGATGATTGTCCTCATCTCTGGGCTATTGGCTATTTTGGGGTGTAGGGGGGGTGTCTCTCAAACAAATTTCAACGCCCTCCCTGGGTTTTAACGATATGGAATTCTTGTTTTCTGTCCAGCCTTAGTTGCATTTCATCTTCCTGGATAGTAACAGCTTTTTATGAAAGCTTCATTTGCTTTAGCTTTAAGGTCTCATCTTTCCCCAGGGATTTCTATCGTACTTAGCAATAGTTACTTGCCAGGCTAAAAGAGTTAAAGTATTTCAATGATTTGTGAACTCCCAAGTCAACCATAAGGCAACTACCAGAAGGAAAGCGTTTTGGGGATGCAAATCTCCCTGACTTTGATGTAGCTCGGGGTGCAGATTTCATTTAACATAACGATACTTCCTAGGGAGTGTGTCTGAAAAGTGCAATAATGGATGGGTGCTGCTCTGTTATTATTCTGATCATTAGCATTTTGCTGTTGTTAACCTACTTCGGACAAATTTCCTACTCGTAAAAGAGATATTTCAGCGTGAGCTGTCAGCTGGTTTTGCTCTGTGTGGGGATGTGGCAATCCGTGTAGTCAGAACAGAACTGTTGGAGGTGGCCCAATTGTTTTCCAAATGTGAACATTCAGGGTCAAATTGTGCTCTCACTTATACTGTAGTAAATCTAGTAAAATCAATGGAGTTATTCCAGGTTTGTATCAGAGTAACTGTGAGCAGGTTTTGGTCCTAGAGTTTTAAAAATGTTGGCCAATATCCCTTGGCTAGGAAACTGGTAATGGCGTGCATGGGTTACAAGGTCTGGTTTGCTTAGACTTTCTACAGCTACCATGTGCGCTGGAGGAAGAGCCCAGAATTGCCTTATCTGATGCTGTCCATGCACTGAATAATTTGACAGGATTATACTTTCACACCAAACGGGCCTAGGCCCAGTGCATCTGCAAGACAAAGCATGTTCTGCATTGAAATGGCTTTAGCTCCTTTCCTGTGGTTATCCAGCAAGCCCTCTGCTCTCACACGCTGTCCATGCCTCATGATCATGTAGTCTAGCATTGCTACCATGGACCTAGTTAGATGCCTGCTCTGTGCTGAAGAACTCTCCACTTACCGGGAAAGAGGAGGCATGTGGAAGAACTGTGATATGTTGGGAGCCTGATCCAAAGCTCACTGAACTAAATAGAAAGATTTCTGATGACTTCAGTGGGCTTTGGATGAGGCCCGTTATTCCTTGCAGTGTCCCTGGGAACAGCCTGATCTTCCTCCCACTCTTCATTGCATTTTAGCACTTTTCAGGTGGCCAAACTTTTGTTGAGGCTGCTTGTGTATTTTTCCCCTTACCTGCTTCTTCCACAATCATTGGTATTCTTCATGCCTCACAAGTATGAACGGTGCCGGTGTGTGTTTGTCATCCTCTGTAGAGAGCGCTGAAGGAGCATATGACACACTTTGGCGACCAGAGAACGATACATGTTTATTCAGTATTCTGTAACACACAAGGCACTTTAATAACTATATTAATTTAAAAGCTCCATCAATAAAACCACTAGTGCATGTTCCTCACTCAGTGCCAGTCAGCAGGGAATGCTGTTAACATTTAGCAGGAGCTCAGGTCACCTTCATATAATAGAGCTCACCGGCACTTTAATGGCTCTTTAATTAGATTTACCACGGGAAGATGCCACGTAAGAAAGCTGCATTCCTAATTTTAGAGCTCAAGATGATAGGAATAAATGAAAATGCAACACAAATAAAATATTGAAAAGAACAGACGAAAGCTAAATCACTCTGCGTTCTCAACCCCACTTTTCATTGCACTTTAAATGAATGGCTCCGTTGTCATCCCTTTGCAAATATGTAACTGCTCTTAATAAGGGAAGCAGAGTGAGGGAATAGGATGAAATTCAACCCTTTGCCAGCAGTACAAGGCCTATATACTAAGGGTTTCAGCACAGGGACCACTTTCGCCATGAATATCATGTTATAGGCAGATCACATGTCTTGTATAGAATTTCATAGATCTCATAGAGTTTAAGGACTGAAGGGACTGTTATGATCATCTAGTCCTTTGTTTCTCAACGGGTGGGTCGTGGCCTCCAAGGGGGTTATGAAAGGCAATCAGGGGAGTTGTGAATTGCTGAAAAGTCTAAAGCAAAGAAAATCTTGCTCCCCCACTCCCCACATGCCTTTACTCTTCACAGTCAAGTATTCTCTTTTAACACCTTGAAACAGACATGGAAATAAATTATACAAGCTTATTGTTGTTATCATCAATATATTTTTACTCTGACTTTTATAGTAAAAGTAGGGGGGCGGGGCGGGATTTTTTTACTTCAAATGCATGGTCACCAATCTGAAAAGATTGAGAAATACCGAGCAAGCCTGACCTGCACAATGCAGGCCATAGAATTTCACGCAGTGATTCCAGTATCAAGCCCAAACACTTACGGGCCTGACCTTTTGTTGTCTTCAGGCACCCTTTCATAGAAATAAGGCAGCTCTCAGCAAACAAAGAAGGTTGTATCCAAACTCAAGCTGATCTAAAGCATCATAGGAAATGAAGGAACAGCATGTTTAAGCATCTTCCAGTTCACTGGTAGTGTATCATCAAGGAGGATTCTGTGAAAGCTGGCTTATTTGCAGAAGTCTAACACCCAGATCACTCTGAAACTAGAAAGGGAGAGAGGTAATTTCACGCCACCATGAGGTCACCAGTCTTGTAGCTGCTTCCAAGGTACAGCCAAGTACAGGCTGTGTGCTAGTTGGCTGAGCTTGTCCCCTCTGACTTCTGGCTAATGTATCCTGTTGGAGGTGGCTGTTGTTCCCAGTGGGCTTTTATGAAGATTGAGGATTCCTTAGAAGAGCTCTTGTGCACGGGAAGGTGTCATCTTGACAACGCAAAAAACAAAAAAACAGCAAAAGCTAAGGGCTGATGAATTGGCTGGGTTGCCCAAACTTGTCTGGTCTTGTATCTCCCTACAAGGGAGCTCTTGCTACATCACTCATGGCAAGTTTATTCCCTAAACTCATAAACAGGATTGAAATGGAGTGAAAGGAATAACTCTGGTTTTCAGTAGCAAGTACCTCCCATTGTGGGCAGTGATCCCTCCATTAGAGAACAAATAACTCATGTCCGTCTCCCATCACTTCTGAATTCTTCAGGAGTCTATGGCAGACTAAGCAGCGCTGTGTGTAACTGCCACTTGTTTCTTCATAGAAAATAAAGCAGTGGAACATATTCCCATAAAAGGCATGACACTTCTCTCAGTGGGTTTATTAACCAGACCCCTAAAGAGTTATAAAATCTGATCAAGTCAGCAGTTCCAGCGGTGTAATTGATATCCATTATTTTCTATTGACTGCTGTGCAGGACTTCATTTTCTGAAGCATCAACAGAATTCCTGTTTGCTCTGGTAGGAAACTGCTAAGAGTTTCAGCAGAAAATAAAGTGGATCGCAAACGCAGGAGACTCTGAACACATTTCCCCCCCGAATTGCTTCCCATAAATATACGCCCTCACCCTAATCTGTTCTACTTCTCAAATTATTGCATTTGCCTAGATTGATTTTAAATATTTGCCATGGCTAGAACTGGAGAACGGAGGCTGACTGCATGGCCATCACCTTTCACAGGGAATACAATTTCTCTTCTTATTCTGCTTCTTCTAGTGACAGTTTTCCATATTTCACAGAAGTGGGAATATCATTGTTCCTAGTAGTTGACAGGCAGGCAGGCTGTGACCATCAAACCTGGAATAACATTTTGGTTTAATGTGAGTCAATTCACTAGTGTGTAATCAGCAGGAATGTTAGCAACCCAACTGTCACTTTCCAGTACAGTAGGAAGGGTGGTTTTAGTTTTACACAATTTACATTTGATTCAGTTTCAAAGCACTCTCAATGCCTCAGAGGATAATCTTGTGGCTCACTAGAGAAGTGAAAGCCCAAGTATTTGTCGGTCATTTAGCAGGACATGCCTCTGTATTTTCCTTGTGTTTGTGCAAGACAAGTGTTCCCAGGTTTTCCCTCTCTTTGACCATTGAAAAGGGTGTTTGTTTGCACCATTAGAACACAGCCACTCTGTAACAGGTACCAAGATTCACCACACTGGGTCCTTTTGTCCAAGACTGTCAATGATGCAGTACCATACGAAGGCAGTTAGCCGGGAGGAACAGTTTTATGTACAACGGTTTTCCATTCATTTCCAGCAACTGTCCCAACATTGCCAAATACTCTTTAACAAAAGCTGGAGACATTTTCCTAATTGTCCCATATGCAAAGGTATATTACCTTCCCTTCCACTCCTTACAAGGATTTGTTGCTGGTGGTCATTCATTGAACGAAGGAGAGTGAGATAAGAAAACAGTGTTAGAGAGAATGGAACAAGGTTGCCTGTGTGATCTGGAGTCATTTAGAAAGACAGACACTAGTGAACTATGCATCCGATGAAGTGAGCTGTAGCTCACGAAAGCTTATGCTCAAATAAATTGGTTAGTCTCTAAGGTGCCACTAGTACTCCTTTTCTTTTTGCTTTCAGTGCGTAGTTGGAAAATAAAATTTGCTAGCGGGTTGAATCTCAACCAGGGATACTGGAGAGTTCCCAAGGTTCTATTCACCCTGCTGGAAATGTCATTCATCCCCATCTGAGACAAATAGCAGCATTCAGAAGTTGAAACTCTTTCAAGGTTTATTGTTTTTCTCCCAGGAAACAACTCTTGCTTCATGGGTAGCAGTTGTGGTGAAATGAATTAAGGTTTCAAATTTAACAGCAGTAGTTAATGCGGTGTTTAAAGTTCTTTTCAATTACTGTGCCCATGGAGCTTAGGTTTCCAGAGTATTTTTAAACAGGGGTCCTCCATGGGAAGGCAATTACTGGAATCTTATAGAACTGCAGAAACTTTAAGATTGAGAGGATTGTGTGGGGTCGGATGATCCATGCGCCTGCATCCTGGCAGGATTATAGCTTGAGCAGCCCAATCCTTTACAGCCTGAACAGGTACAAAGGGCTGCACAAGGCGGTGAAGAATCAGGCCCATTTGTCTCTTTCTAGTGAGCGAACACAGCTGTGTCCCTAGGGAACTAGGGAAATGACAGCACCTCCACAGGGGTTTCTATTCTAAACAGCAACCTGTGGAAGGTAGCCTTTCCTTGGGTTATGGCAGCATCCCCAGGGGGTAGGAATGCTGCTCAATGAGGAGTGTTGGCAGCAGATAAATTAGCCTGCCCCATATAAAGGCAGCACTTAATGTGTGTGTGAGGTTCGCCCTCCATAATGGTAGTCCCTCCTGTGGCATTCAGCATTTCTGACACTCTGTTTCCTCTGTGCAGGGTTGGCAGCAGGACAAGGTGCTATGCTCTCTCCCGCTCACACGGTGACACAAGGGGTGGGGAGGGGGGAGTAATTATGCAAATTAGGCAGCCGGCAATCTCCAGTATGATTCTGTCATAAAACGCAATGCCCATGTTCAACCCCATCCCTTAGATCCGGGGTCACCTCCACTATTTAATGCTCTCATCTGCCTCTGAGCTCCCACCCTCTGCAACAGTCATTCAGGTTTCCACATTTTTCAGCATTAACCAGTTGCATTTTATTTCATGTTTTGCTCATCATGCTTCTATGAGCCTCATCCTGAGCAATTTGGGGCATCAAGTAAATCCCGATCATGGATTTGTACTTGGGAAAAGAACTGATTTTCGCTCACAGCCACTTCCAAACAGTCATTGCAGGTAATTGTTCAATCCTTTAGCATTCTGCTTGTTTCAGATAACCACATGAAGTGCTTTTATTAGCTATCCTTTTGAGACTGGGTCTTTTTAGGAGAAGTTTTATGGGAAAGACATTACAAAGAACCAGAACATCCATTAAATGTATGTTTTTATTTCAAGGTGGAGCAAAGGTGAATTTCCTTACATCTATTAAATGTTCCTCTGCTTATACCAAACTAATCTCCACTCCAGGTCCGGAGCGGAACAGGCAGAAGAGTACTGTACGTTGTCAGATTGATCTGACTTTTTTTTATTGTCAAAGTTCTTTCTTCATATTGCTCACTTTCAGGGCCATTCTTCTGCCCTTGACCTGGGGCTTTCAGTCATTAACAGTGGAATTATGGTGATTCTCTGTGCTTCTGGGATAGAACCCAATCTTCTGGGCTGGGGTAACAATACAGGTGAGTGATCAATCACTCATTGTCATGGAGAATCTGGTATACTATAACAATAAAGCGTCTTATTATTTAAGTACATGCTTAAGTCCAATTGACTTAAATCCAATTAACGTACACCCTTCAGGTGAAGCTCATGCTTGAGGGGTTTGCTGAACTAAGGCGATAGACCTTAGTGGTGACTGGCTCCATTATGATGAATGCTGTATAGACAGTCCCTGCCCCAAAAGCAATGAGATCAAATAGGAATTCCCCAGGACTGAATGAACATAGGGGTATTTTCCTTGGGGTAACTCCCCCTGTCAGACTTCCAGTTCATAGGAGGTACGCAGCCAAACACACAGAAGATTCATTACGATCGCTAATCTTACTTTTAAACACATAACAATCAGTGACTGTCGATCTGTGCTGCTATTACTTATTGCTTATATAGAGTAGCACCCACTGTGCGCTCAACACTTTCCAAACAGCCCCAGTTCGAGTGGCTCACATTCTGACGGGAGAGAGCCAGTGGACAGAGAAAAGGGGACAATAGTAGGCAATTGATTTACAAATCACCTTGATTCATGGTGAGCAGTGTGGCAGAAGGGAGCTTTTTAGAGGGATTTAAACACAGAGAAGCCGGACGCAGCATGGAGATAACTGTAAGAAGCTGCCTGGCAGACAAATGGATATGGTTGGGTACGTTGGTGGAGCAAAGGGGACAGGCACCAGTGCAAAGGCACCACACTGTGCTAACGGCATGACAAATGATGTGGTCAGTGCTCTGCAGGTCTCCACGTTGCTATTACACTTCGTATCCTGTTTGTAAACCCTTGTTCTCAGCCAGCTGTTTGCAAAGTGGGGTTATCCCACACCACATCTGGGGTATGATGTGGCAGCCCAGAATTCGAGAGCCCTGCATCATGAGGGTCACAGAAGGCATTCTCTATTCCCATGAGCTTTGCCTTCTGCTGGGCATCAAAGGGTTTATCTTCTTGTTATGAGAAGCCATGGAATTAGACCGGGGGTGGGGTGGAGGGGCTTCTTACATCAGTGTAATTAGAAACATGTTAACTGAGGGAGAGAGGGAGGCAGAAGCTTCCAGGTGTCTGTCACTTACATCTTGGAAGATGCAATTATTCTGAAAAGGCGGAAAAAGCAATCATTTGGTCTGTAATGCACTTAATATAAAACAGTTCCATCAGGCCATTAGGTGTCACATCAGTGTGAACTTTCATACAGAAACCTTTGTGTCTTCATAATAATGGCCATACTGTGACAGACCAAAGATCCATCTAGCCCAGTGTCCTGTCTTCCCACAGTGGCCAGTGACAGGTGCCCCAGAGGAAGTGAACAGAGCAGAGAATCAACAAATAATCCATCCCATCGCCCATTCCCAGCTTCTGGCAAACAAAGGCTAGGGACACCATCCCTGCCCATCCTGGCTAATAGCCATTGATGGACTGATCCTCCTAGTTACCTAGTTCTTTTTTGAACCCTGTTATAGTCTTGGCCTTCACAACATCCCGTTGGCAAGGAGTTCCACAGGTTGACTGGGCATTGTGTGAAGAAATACTTCCTTTTATTTGTTTTAAACCTGCTGCCTATTCATTTCCTTTTGTGACCCCTAGTTCTTATGTTATGAGAAGGAGTAAATAATACTTTCTTATTTACTTTCTCCACACCCTGTCATGATTTTATAGACCTCTATCATATTCCCACCTTAGTCGTCTCTTTTCCAGTCTGAAAAGTCCCAGTCTTATTAATCTCTCCTCATACGGAAGCTGTTTCATAGCCCATATCATTTTTGATGCCCTTTTCTGAACCTTTTCCAAGTCCAATATATCTTTTTTGAGATGGGGTGACTACATCTGCACTCAGTATTCAAGGTGTGGGCGTACCATAGATTTATACAGAGGCCATAAGATATTTTCTGTCTTATTCTCTATCCCTTTCTTAATGATTCCCAACATTCCGGTTGCTTTTTTGACGGCCGCTGCACACTGAGTGGATGTTTTCACAGACCTATCCACAGTGACTCCAAGTTCTCTTTCTTGAGTGGCAACAGCTAATTTAGACCCCATCATTTTATATGTATAGTTGGGATGATGTTTTCCAATGTGCATTACTTTGCATTTATCAACATTAAATTTCATCTGCCATTTTGTTGCCCAGGCACGCAGTTTTCTGAGATCCTTTTGTAGCTCTTTGCAGTCTGCTTTGGACTTAACTATCTTGAGTAGTTTTGTATCATCTGCAAATTTTGCCACCTCATTGTTTACCCCTTTTCCCAGATCATTTATGAATATGTTGAATAGGACTGGGCCCAGTACAGACCCCTGGAGGACACCATTATTTACACACAAAACAGGGCTGCCTCACATTTGACAAATGTCTTATTCACAGTTGGGTAGAACTCAGCAGGAATGAATAGCAGAAGCTTCATACAATAGTGATGACATCTCCAATTTGTGCTGGGTTATTATAATTAGTATTTTTATTTAGTACCTATAAGGTGCCTCTTGTAGTGTTCTTCAATTCTATTTTCCTGAGCGTAATACAATCTAACACTGAGACTATGATAGGATAGGCTCTTTTCTCTCAACTAACTGCAGTGTAGTCAGATACTGGGGCCAGAATACTTACCTGCTAAATTGCTCTCATTCTTGAATGGCCAGATTGTTTACTGTAATGGACTATACAATGATTGGTCTTCAGAGACTTGGTGTACTCTAATACCGGTGAAAATCAACTAGTAACTCCTTACTGGGAATTTTTATACATCTTGTTCAAAGCATCTCTCCAATAGTCAGTAATGACTAGCTGTGGAAATTGTGTCATGTTGGTCCCAGGATATTAGAGAGACACGGTGCATGAGGTCATGTCCTTTATTGGACCGACAGAGCTCTCTGATTGTCTGTCTCACCAACAGGAGTTGTTCCAATAAAATATATTACCTCACCCACCTTGTGAGTGAGAAATTAAATTAGGTTGAGAACTACTCAGTTGCTCCTGTTCATTCCAGAACGAGGAATTCTTCGGACCACATTCTACCCTCAAGGCCAGTGGCTTCCGCATCTGCTGAGACCAGGATAGGATGTTTAACGGAAAGGTTATAACAAATAACAAGGTCTTCACACACTCTGTGTTTGGACTCATGATCCAGTGCTGTGTATTTATTTTGTGCTTGTGCCATTTACTCTGCTGCTGCTAGCCTTGCAAATAGCCAGGAACCTTCATTCATCCTTTCAGTATCCAGGTGTTTGTAAATATTTTATGAGCTCCTTAATTATGTATGATGAACGGCAGATCAGTTATACAGTTTATCTCCTGGGTGAAGTACAATAATATAATACTAGATGCTTTGAGTATGATCGTTTCTTTTCACACTGTAAGCCTTTTAGTGGCATATCCAATTTTTTCAGCCTTTGAACTCATGCGTGGAAGGTGGATGGAGTGGTATAATTCACCATGGGTAGATTTCTGCAGTTTATTATTTCAATCTGATGGGAGAAAACAGTTATAGGATTCCAAAGTTTCAAAAATAGATGCCTAAAATTAGGTTCCTAAGTCCATATATAAACACCTAAATAAGTAATCTAATTTTCAGAACTGCTGAGCACTTGGGCATCCCCCTTTGACTTCATTCAGAATCTAATAGAAATGGGCAAATAGCATTTTTGAAAATCAGGCCACAAAGGACCTGTTTACACTAGGAAGAAGGTATGTTTTTACCCTGAGCAAGCTAACACATAGTAGAATCTTAGTGTGGACAGGGCAAATTGTAGTCTCTCCTCGAGACTTGACTGTCTTGTCAAAATGCACCTTTGTTCCCAGTGTAGAAGGCCCTATTTAGGAACCTAACTAAGAATTGGACCCTGTCTCTAGGCAGTAATCTTTAAAAATCTTGGCCGGCATTTTATTTTTTAGGTGAAAATATTTCACGCCATTTGCATTACAGGAAAATATCCAAGTCTGAGTGAAACTGGGGAAATGTAAATCAGGGATAAGCACCTAGAGGGAGGCACGGGGGAGTTCCCTCTTACCAAGTAATTAGCATTTGTGTGTAAGGCTTCTCTTTACCTTATTTTTAGTTTTATTTTACTAAGGATCTGGTGGTAGAGGACAATTAGAGATTAACCCAACCCAAATCTTAGGTCCATGCATAATTTGGATACCGATGGTATTACATTCCTGGAAGAACCTTATTCCATGGAGACAGCTCTGTGGATTCACACAGCTGGTTCCTCCTGTTTGACGTGTGTCTTCTCATTTCTCCCAGGAGCGCTTTCAGATGTGCCAAGCTGGTTTGTAAAGCCTGCTGCAGACTATCAAACCAATACATCCCCGAACAGTCTAAAAATTCTTTCTGTGTCTGTAATCACAGGGGATTTGGGAATTTAGATTGAAAAGTGTACAGTGTACTTGTACAGTAATTAACTGCTTTGTCTCACACAGATTGGTTTAAGAAGCTCACATCTTACACAGGTTTCAGAGGGGTAGCCGTGTTAGTCTGTATCAGCAAAAACAACGAGGAGTCCTTGTGGCACCTTAGAGACTAACAAATTTATTTGAGCATGAGCTTTCATGGGCTAAAACCCACTTCATCAGATGCATGGAGTGAAAAATACAGTAGGCAGGTATAAATATAGAGCACATGAAAAGATGGGAGTTACCTTACCAAATGGGGGGGTCAGTGCTAACAAGGCCAATTCAATCAGGGTGGATGTGGCCCATTCCCAACAGTTGACAAGTGAGTATCAACTACTCACAACTTCTTGTCAACTGTTGGGAAAGGAAAGGTTCAACTTAAGGTTAGATTTCAAGAGCGTGCTCCGTTCCGAGACTACATCCAATGTCCAACTGCCCTTTCTACTCCTGCAAGGATATCCTGGCATCCATCACTGCTCAGTCCCCAGTCATTCCCTGTCTGGAAGCTGAGTCTACGAATGTGCCAGATATTATTCAATGTGGTTGACCTGGTTGTGGCACTTCCTAGGTGATTTTTCTGAGGTGTTGAAGTCTCTCTCTCTTTTCCATTGGCTTTCCTGGTCATCTGCTCTGAGGAGTATTTTCATATACCTGGGTTCTTTGGATTCCTGTTGCTGATACTGTCTTTGTGGGGCTTCTGTGGGAGATATGAGAATTCTAATAGATTGAGGCATGATTTCCCTTTACAAAAGCTGCCTTGACTCTTCCCCCAACATATTGTGTTCATCTGTGTGTTCAACATATTGTGTTCATCTGAAAATTCTGGTCTCTACTATAGTTTCAACCAATTTGCCTTGTAGTTACACTCACCAGCTGGTACCTTCCAGGATTGCCTGTGGGGTCTTTTGAAAAGTCGGTGTTACATTATCTATCCTCCAGTCATTTGGTACAGAGTCTGATTAAAGTGATCGGTTACATACCACACTTATCAGAGTAGCAGCCGTGTTAGTCTGTATTCGCAAAAAGAACAGGAGGACTTGTGGCACCTCAGAGACTAACAAATTTATTTGAGCATAAGCTTTCGTGAGCTACAGCTTTTCAAAAGACCCAGGTATATGAAAATACTCCTCAGAGCAGATGACCAGGAAAGCCAATGGAAAAGAGAGAGAGACTTCAACACCTCAGAAAAATCACCTAGGAAGTGCCACAACAAGGTCAACCACATTGAATAATATCTGGCACACTCGTAGACTCTGATGAAGTGAGCTGTAGCTCACGAAAGCTTATGCTCAAATAAATTTGTTAGTCTCTAAGGTGCCACAAGTCCTCCTTTTCTTTATACCACACTTAGTAGTTCTGCAATTTCAGTTTTTCTTGTGTGAATAGCGTCTGGCCCTGGTGACTTATTATCAATTTGTTCCAAATCCTCCTGTTTTGACACCCCAACCTGGGACAGTCCTTCAGGTTTGTCACTTAAAAAGAACAGCTCAGGTGTGGGATTCTCCCTCACATCCTCTGCAGTGAAGACTAATGCAAAGAATCCATTTAGCTTCTCTGCAACGGCCTGATCTTCTGTGAGTGATTCTTCAGCACCTCCATCGTCCAGCGACCCCATGGATTGTTTGGCCGACTTCCTGCATCTGATGTACTTTAAAAAATTGTGCTGTTAGGTTCTGGGTCTTTTGCTGGGTCTGTGAGACCTTGGCCAAGTCACTTCCCCTCTCTGTGCCTCAATTTCCCTTCACACCCTTTGTCTTGTCTATTTAGATTGGGAGCTCTTCAGGGCAGGGACTATCTCCTGCTATGTGTTTGGACAACATCTAGCGCAATGGAGCCTCCGTCGCAAGGCGTAATGGTCTGAGTCCCAGGACTATGCTGCAGTGTGGAGGGAGATGTCTTCTAGCCCTTGAATTGCTGTTAAAAAATCAGAGAGTCTTTTGTACATCATAACGCATACATAATAAGGTAAGGCTGACTTGTGTACCCCAGCAGTAGAGCGGGGAAACAGCTGTGAGTGTGCAGAGAGCCACACCGGCAGGGTACTTACGCTGAAAGGTACCAATTCATAGCAGTTCTCGCAATGGGTGGGTATATAAATGGACCCACTGCAACATCTATTTATCCAGTTTTCAGAGTAACAGCCGTGTTAGTCTGTATCCGCAAAAAGAAAAGGAGTACTTGTGGCACCTTAGAGACTAACCAATTTATTTGAGCATAAGCTTTCGTGAGCTACAGCTCACTTCATCGGATGCATATGAAGTGAGCTGTAGCTCACGAAAGCTTATGCTCAAATAAATTGGTTAGTCTCTAAGGTGACACAAGTACTCCTTTTCTATTTATCCAGAGTTTCCAATCACTGAAATCCACTGCACTGTTCCCTGATGGCATTAAGGCATCAGAGGGATGAGCTTGGTGTAAGTGTCTAGGTCGGGGTAATCAATTATTTTTTGTCAAGGTCCAAATTTCTGAGTCACGGTATAGTCAGGATCCAGACTCCAGAGAAAATAGAAAAATCATAACAATAATGATAAATAAATAAATAAATAAATAAAAAGATTTTGGGTCCATTCAAAAGTGTCTGGCTGTCTGGATTTGCCCCGCGGCCCACCTATTGACTACCCCTGTCTAGATAGATGGAATATCAGTCCAACAAATCAGTCTGCAGTTCATCAAGAGAAAAGGGGGATTCTACTCTGCTTCACTATATTCTATCTGCATAATCAGTAAGTTAATGAGGTAAAGAATCTGGCATGGATCATTCTGAGCTAGTGGATCACAGCCATCACTCTGAGAGTAGGACTCCTAGCACTCTGTGTTATTGTACCTTGGCCTGAGATGTGATGGCTATCAGATTTGTCTGAAATCTAGCTTATTCTGCGATTCTTCAGCATACTGCGTATAAGACAACCACACTCTAGAAAGCTCAAGATGGTTCCCTGGCATTTTCAGGCTGTAAAGCCAAATCCAAAGCCTGCTTTCCTTTCCATGAAACAATTTCAGCATAAGGATTAAAACTGTGTTTGACTGACAGGTTTAAAATGAAACTCCTTTCACCAGACTGCACACCCAAGCTTTTAACAGGAGTCTTGGGATTAGGGTAATAGAATTACTCAGTTTATTGGAAAAATAAAATATCACGGTGACGGTGAAAAGCAGGCCCGCCAATGGGGGGGAAGGGGGCAAGGGAACAATTGCCCAGGGTCCTGGGTGATTTAAAAGGGCCCCGGGGCTGCACAGCAAGGCTAAGGCAGGCTTCCTGCCCGCCCTCGCTCCACACCACTCCTGGAAGTGGCTGGCATGTCCCTGTAGCCCCAGGGAGGGGAGGGGAGTGGGTGAAGGGGGGTCTCCACGCGCTGCCCCTGCCCTGAGCGCTGACTCCGCAGCTCCCATTGGCCAGGAGCTGTCAGCCAAAGAAGCTCCTCCTCCAACACAGATACCGCCGCTTGGGGAGGTGGAATAAGGACGCTGGCGGGAGAGCTCTCTCCTATTGAGCGTCTGCATGAGCAGCGCTACTGGGGTGCAGCTCGGTAGGTACAGCCACGTGGCTGTAGCGATTCCAGGGTAGACGAGCCCTTAGACAAGGAGAGAAACCACCTCAAAGGCTTTATAGCCCGCCTGGACGAGGTAGCTTTAGAATTAGGATCATTAGCAGATGGTGCAGTTTTGATGCAGAGAAATCGCCTCCCAGACTAAACAAGGCAAATGGAAGGGACATAAAGAACCTGTTTTGATTCTACTTCTCACCTGTGGCAGAAATGTGACCCCCTC
Organism: Caretta caretta; assembly: GCF_965140235.1. Taxonomy (NCBI): domain Eukaryota; kingdom Metazoa; phylum Chordata; order Testudines; family Cheloniidae; genus Caretta; species Caretta caretta. Next base: position 1,155,535 of record NC_134231.1, read on the forward strand.
ATACCGTTTGTCTGTTTGCTCAGTCTCACTTGACCTTCCTTGAATTGGGAACTGACGGGGTTTGGAAAAGTTCCCTAGTTTCAGTGTAAGTACATGACGGGGACCCCTGGGTGCATGGCTGTTTATGCCTCATCCATGCCCTAACAGAGCAGACGCTGTGCTGTTCACTCAGCAGCGTTCTCTGCAGGTTGCGACTCTCCTAAGGCTCCCTCTTCACATTCTTCCACAGCACTACTCAGTGAATCATAACACAAGTCCCTGCTTTCTGCACGAGCAATTTAGTGAGGCTATTCCACTTCCTCCAGAAGTGGAAGGAAACTCTCCCTCAGGGAACTAGACTCTTCTGTGCTGATGGCAAGAGATCTTTTACTTAGCATTCAGGGATTCAAGCAGGAAAGGACAGTCTTTTGGCTAAGGCACTGGGTCAGGACCCTGGAAATTTGGGTTCAGTCCACAACTGTGTTACACCCCTCTTTGACCTTAGCCAACTCCCTTAAGTCCAGATCCTCAAAGGTATTTAGGTGCCTTTCTCCCATTGACATTAAGGGGCGTTAGATGCCTTAATACCATTGCCAGTCTGGGCGTCAGTCTGTCTGTGCCTTGATTCTCCATCTGTAGAATAAAGGCAATGATCCTTCCTTTCTCTCCCTCTTTGTCTTGTCTATCAGCATCTCAGAACTACCAACACTTATGCACATGTTTAACTTCAGTGAGATCTCTCATGCTTATAAATGTTAATCACACGCTTCAGTGTTTTCAGGGCTGTGGCCTTAGAGATGCAGGAAGCTCTGTGGGGCAGGGACTGTCTGCTATTATGCATGTGCAGCACCACAAGGCCCTCATCTCAGAGGAGGCCTCTAGGTGCTACTGTGATGCCCATAATACCATCAGTGCTCATCACCAACAAGGGACATTCCTGGTACCTCAGAGTCCCCAGGGTAAATTCAGTTGTGGGGAATGTACTGCATGCACTGATTGCAGGTCCCATCTCTAAATGTTTAGAATGGTGTCATTTGTTTAGGACAGATCCTGCATGGCCCCGGGCAACCTTTCCTGAGACACAGAACTTTCAGAATTAGCAGCAGAGCTGTGACTATCATTTGTCCAGATTTTCAAAGAGCTCATGAAACTGCATCACACAAAAGCAGCCTGACCTTCACCATCTGAAGGAAAAGCTACTGGGATGAATTAAAACAGATTTGGAGAAAGAAAAGAGCAGTTCTTAGAGTTGGGGTCAAGTGAAGCTACAGGAGAAGTGGGGCCTCAATGAGTTAATAACACACTGATTTGGGCCATTTCATGTAGAGAAAAGCTGAAGAAACAGGGGATGTAAAAGAATGAACAGTACAGAGAAGGTGACTAGGGTACTCCTATTTTGATTATTAAATCATCACATAGGTTTTAAGCCCTTTAGGGGCAGGGATCATTTTTTGTCCTGTGTTTGTACAGCACCAGGCCCAGCTTGGATCCTTGTCATGAGTGGGGCTCCTAGGTGATGCCTCAATTCACATGATTAATAATAATAACAAGAAGAATTAATAAATATTTAATCTCGCTCATATTACAAGGGGACACACAATGAAATTAAAAGGTAACAAGTTTAAAGCTAATGAGATTCAACACCTTTATAGATGAATCATAATCAGCATGCAGCAGTCACTTCCAGAAGACCTATAGGATTCAAAACTGGATTAGACATTTATATGGACAGTGAGAAGAGCCACAATCACATAAGGAAGGAAGAAAAATGTACCAGGGCTGTAAACCTTCCTGCTTCAGCATAGATTCAATCACTAGCTGATGGGGGACAGGAAGGAAATTCCCCTTGTGGGCAGGTTATTTCATAACCTTCCATTATGGGACTCCTAGCACCTTCCTCTGATACATCGGGGGCTGTCTGAGAGAGGACGGGTTAGGTTGGCCCTTGGCCTAGACTCTGTGTGTGTGCATGCGTACGCACCCCTCCTCCCCTGTGGGGCTGGCCCAAGTCACTCGATGGAGCCCTGCCCCCCCCCCCCGCCCCCGTGCTGGGCTGGCATCGCTGCTTACCTGAGCCCTGCCTGCCCCCCACTCAAGTCCTGCCTCCCCCCTTGTGTGGGGCTGGCATCGCCGCTCACCCATGCCCCATGTTCCTCTGCACACCACTATTTTAAAAAAAGTGGGCATTTGTCCCATTTGCTTTTCACAACTGATCAACTTGGTGAGAGCAAACAGGACAAATGCCCAGTTTTGCCAAAAAAGTTGGGACAGCTGGAACTGGGCTTAAAAAAGGGACTGTCCCAGCCAAAATGGGACATTTGGTCACCCTACACCTAACCCAAGATATGGGGACTTAAATGGAATTTAAAATACACAGTCCTTGAAAACTGAAAATAACAATCCCAGCTTCCCCAGGGCCTCACAAACCAAGAGGCTGGGCCGTGAGAGAATGCCAGCTTGCTGCTGCTGACACAAGAGTGAGGGGAAAGGGGAAACAATGAAAGTGGCTCTCAGGGTTTGCAAATGGCTGGTGCATACTACGAGCTAGACTGTGCCTTTGGGGTCATGCGGAGCCCCAGGCTTAAGAGAGGGCAGCATATTCCTGCAGCAGTGACCCCCCCCACCCCCCCGAAGTATGCCCCAGGGGTGATTTATGGAGGCAGGTCTGGGCACAGGAACTGCAGTTTGCTTGACTATTATTCTCCCTCCCCATCACTGGACACATGCAGAAGGGTTCTGTACCTACATGTGCCCCTCTGAAGAATCTAGTCCCAAAGTAGCTATTGAGATAAGGAGCCCTGCATCCAGAATGCCAAGTGACACCTGCCCCCTGCCCAAGTCAAGCCCCCAGATGTCAGCAAAGGTGCCTATCAGGCCTCTGGTTTTGAATAATGTCTTGTTTCCATATTATTTTGAGTCTCTCTGCATCCTTGTCTGTCAGTCCTGCTTCCCCTTTCCTAGCCAGTGATTACACACAGAGCCATGCAAGGAGATCAAACTCTACAGTCTGCTTTGAATCCCTGAAATTGCCTTTTATGATTCTCCTGAGTCTCCTTAGGGGAAGCCAATTAAAACTTTGCGGCCCAGACACTTACAGGTAAAGCAGCTACCAACAGAGGACCTTGTGAAGTCCAAAGAGCCGTAAATATGATCAATTAAACATTTCTGAGAAAAAAGGAGTATTTGTGGCACCTTAGAGACTAACAAAGAAAGTGATTTTATATGGGGCCTTGGAAAATTCCACAGCTCCTCAGATAATCTGTCACCAGCTGCCCAGAGAAGAAGGATAAATTCTTCCCCTTGTTTCAAACATCTATTGTAATTATAAAAGGAATGGCAGTGCCAACAACTTCTACATTTGGAACAGAGCTAAGCTCAGGTTGAAGGAGCAAGTGCTTTCAGATTTTCCTTCCCAGTCTGTCACGATTAATCTGAATCATGGCTCCTCTCCCACTGACTGTTTCCCTTCATGGTGTTAATTTATGCCAAACATCACAGCTGTATCTCCTGCTTTCTCTCCATCCTTTGCTTTAGATTAGTTTATCTTAATGAGTCATTAATTTGGTGGAACGGCACCATATGTCCATTGAAATGGTATTTGTATGTCCTCATTGACACATGCAGTGTGACTTGACAAATTCCATTAGCAGAAATGAATCCTGCCTTAATAGGCAGAATTCCTTCAGCTAATCAGAAAGATGTGACACACAGAGGGTTAATATTTCAATGTAGCATCACAGACCCTTTGAATCTGCAGTGGTTAAGGTTAGCAGCCAAGAGGTTGGGTTTTTGCTGGATAAAGAGTCTATTCAGTATGTTTCATGCTGTAGTTTATAAGCACTTTGGGGCTGATACTTCCAAGAAGAAAAATTCTCTCTTTCCCTCTCCCACCCTTTTAGCTTGAAAAGCAGTTAATCTTCCAATTCAAAGTGAGAAGCCCCTTTAAATGGGAGAAAATTCCTGGCAAATGCCATGAGACATTTATAGGAAAAATGCCACCGGCCACTAGATGACAGCATTAGTCCACACATGCACATCTAAAAGACAATTCCTCTGCCATTGAATAAACTCATCTAAGAAGGTCTGCGATTCAGAGGGGGATGGGACTTTGAACTTGGTTTTAGCATGTTCTTTATTATACAAGAAACTCAAAATCTGCAAAGAGTGTGAACAAAAGTTGCAAGAAAACATTTTCGCTGGTCGGAAATCACAATCTCTCGCCTTGCTGCCATTTGCAGCCTAATGGATAAAAATATTGTAACCTAGCAAATGAAAATAAAAATCCAAACCATAAAGGCTATGTTGTCATAAGGACGTCTTCTCTTGTGACTAGGAAAGCGCCTCAGAATCAACTACTTCTTTAATATTTATCCTTTCATTTCCCTCCAACGCGAGCAATTCATTTCTATCCCAGTAGTGACTTTTATTGATTATATCACTTTGTCTGTGTGAGGTTGCAAATCCCTCCTTAAATGTAGACCTATAGCTATACTGTACAACTGCTACCTAAAGATGCTTATGAAGGAGGGAATGGACCCAGCAATGGAACATCCGGCAGGATGGGGTAAAAATTCTGCCCCAAGGAGCCAGATGCCCTTAACAGCTAGTAGGCAACCATCTGCTGACTCAACTACAGGATCTGCAGGATCAAGCTGGAGGAATGTGAGCCACGCCCTGGTTCATGCAGGAATAGGGAGGGTCTCCCAGAGAGCCCTGAGCCTCATAACTCTTCTCTATCTGGGGGGCCAACAGCTGAAGAAAGCTATTTTCCTTATACTTTGAATTCAGACCCTGGGTTTGTGCTTTGGACTAAAGGAATCAGATATCTTTGGTATCCTCACATAAATGGGCCTGAATTTTCTAAAGGGTGCTAGCTTGAAAGGGTCTAATTGTCAGAGCTGAGCACCCTCCCTCTGAAATAAGGCCCCTTTGAGGTATCTCATGGTGAGCATCCAACAACTGAGGCACCCAAAATCATCAGTCACTTTTGAAAACACAGACCATGGTGTAAATAAACTGCACCTCCCCAGTGCTCAGATGTCACTATAGATGTGCGGTTTTGTTTATCTGTCAGCCTTCTAACCATCTCGGGGGTGGGGGGGGGGTGAGGATATATTCAGGATCTTGTTTCTTGACTTTAGCAAAGCTTTTGACACGGTCTCCCACAGTATTCTTGCCAGCAAGTTAAAAAAGTATGGGCTGGATGAATGCACTATAAGGTGGGTAGAAAGTTGGCTAGATTGTCGGGCTCAACGGGTAGTGATAAATGGCTCCATGTCTAGTTGGCAGCTGGTGTCAAGTGGAGTGCCCGAGGGGTCGGTCCTGGGGCCGGTTTTGTTCAATATCTTCATAAATGATCTGGAGGATGGTGTGGATTGCACTCTCAGCAAATTTGCGGATGATACTAAACTAGGAGGAGTGTTAGATACGCTGAAGGGCAGGGATAGGATACAGAGGGACCTAGACAAATTGGAGGATTGGGCCAAAAGAAATCTGATGAGGTTCAATAAGGATAAGTGCAGGGTCCTGCACTTAGGACGGAAGAACCCAATGCACAGCTACAGACTAGGGACCGAATGGCTAGGCAGCAGTTCTGCAGAAAAGGACCTAGGGGTGACAGTGGACGAGAAGCTGGATATGAGTCAGCAGTGTGCCCTTGTTGCCAAGAAGGCCAATGGCATTTTGGGATGTATAAGTAGGGGCATAGCGAGCAGATCGAGGGACGCGATCGTTCCCCTCTATTCGACATTGGTGAGGCCTTATCTGGAGTACTGTGTCCAGTTTTGGGCCCCACACTACAAGAAGGATGTGGATAAATTGGAGAGAGTCCAGCGAAGGGCAACAAAAATGATTAGGGGTCTGGAACACATGACTTATGAGGAGAGGCTGAGGGAACTGGGATTGTTTAGTCCGCGGAAGAGAAGAATGAGGGGGGATTTGATAGCTGCTTTCAACTACCTGTGAGGTGGTTCCAGAGAGGATGGTTCTAGACTATTCTCAGTGGTAGAAGAGGACAGGACAAGGAGTAATGGTCTCAAGTTGCAGTGGGGGAGGTTTAGGTTGGATATTAGGAAAAACTTTTTCACTAGGAGGGGGTGAAACACTGGAATGCGTTACCTAGGGAGGTGGTAGAATCTCCTTCCTTAGAAGTTTTTAAGGTCAGGCTAGACAAAGCCCTGGCTGGGATGATTTAATTGGGGATTGGTCCTGCTTTGAGCAGGGGGTTGAACTAGATGACCTCCTGAGGTCCCTTCCAACCCTGATATTCTATGATTCTATGATCTGGGTCCATAATCCTCGCTCCTCATATAGATACTGTCTCCAGATGCAGCGATTCTAGCTGCAAAGCTCATCTTCTATCATGTTTTCTTGCATCCCTTTTTTCTGTGACTCCAGTGGGCTATTAGAATTCTGCCAGTGCACCTGTGCAGTAACTATTGTGCTGTGTTAAACATCAGTGCCGAAATGAGTAGGAAAGAAACAAGCGGATCTTGCAGGTAGCATAAAACAGCCCAGCACTGAGCAATCATTGGAGCACCCCACAGAGAAGGGCTGATAAATTTTGAGGGTTTTTGAACCCTATGCTGATTTTCACAGTAGTTTATCACAATCTCATTTAGTGCAGGTGTTTCTGTAATTGCGACATACTGGAAAATACCCAGTGTTTCATGACCCTTAAACTTGTTAAGTTTGGGACTTAAATAGATTCTCAAGTAAATCAGAGAAACCCCAGCTAAAGCTCTTCAGCAAACTTCAGTATTTTTCTACAGAGAATACAGGCTTAAAGATGGAGACTTCCATTTCATAATTATTAAGGTAAATTTGGGAGGTCAACCAAGAAGCTGGATAGGACATCAATTGCCATGCTGACTGGAGTGGCACACGACCATGAGTGTCTACTTCGGGGCAGACTGTCAAAAGCTGGGCTGACACCCCAAACGGGTGCTGTGTTCTATAATTATATTTCACCAACCCAGGATCAAATGTGAATTCCCAAAATACTACAATAGCCTTATAACGGAGTCACCGACAGTCCCCTTAGACACTCCGGTCTATCTTGCCACCTAGGCAAGGTGGACTATGTGATAGATGGTCACTTACAGAAAATATTGCAACAAATTCACATTATGAACAGCCCCTCACCCAGGTCAATCTGAATCCTACATCTCACACAAAGACAATGCTAGTAGCCAATGCTATAGTAAACTAATTAAAGGTTTATTAGGTAAGAGAAGGGAATGAGAGTTATTGAGTGGTTAAAGCAGGTAAAAATATAAGTACAGGTGAGTCAATCTATTCTTTGAAAAGGTAGCATCAGAGATACAGTAATCTGCCAGTTTCCAAAAAGTCTTTTAGGACTACACAGAATAACTTTGGGGAGTTCCATCTTCTCGTTCGGTTAGTATGCCCTGTTAGAATCCAAACAGTCCAGAGATGAAGAATTTTAACTTGTGTCCATACTTATAGCTTCTTCTCACAGAAAAGAAGCTGAAAGGGTAACTACCCATGTGGGCTCTTTTTTTGGTTGATGGAGAGAGGAGTTCATTTAGAGCAGTGATGGGCAACCTGCGGCCCATGGGATGCACGTGGCCCATCACGGTAATTTGATTGCAGGCCATGGGACATTTTACTGACTTTGACTGTCCGCGGGCATGGCCCCCCCCCCCGGTAGCCACAGTTTGCCGTTCCCGGCCAATGGGAGCTTCAGGAAGCAGCGGCCAGCATGTCCCTGCAGCCCGCAGCTCCCATTGGCCGGGAACAGCGAATCGCGGCCACTGGAAGCTGCGGGGGACTGTGCTTGCAGATGATCAACATCACCAAAATGTCTTGCAGACAGCAATCAGATTACCCTGATGGGCTGCATTGCACCACTGATTTAGAGTCTTTGATCTCTGATTCTCACACACAGTGACCACTTGCCTTCAAATGTGCAAAAATTAGCACTTTCCTGCAAATGTTCTTCATTTGCATTACACAGGGCTTCTTTCTGGTTTGACAGGTTACTTAGTTATAGGGGTATATACAATGTAAATGTTTGCTAACACATTATAACAGGTTTCAGAGTAACAGCGGTGTTAGTCTGTATTCGCAAAAAGAAAAAGAGGACTTGTGGCACCTTAGAGACTAACCAATTTATTTGAGCATAAGCTTTCGTGAGCGACAGCTCCATCCCCCAACTAACTAAACTTTGCATCCGATGAAGTGAGCTGTCACTCACGAAAGCTCATGCTCAAATAAATTGGTTAGTCTCTAAGGTGCCACAAGTACTCCTTTCTTTTTATTTTATAACAGGATACAGATAAATGAAAACAATGCATGCAGCACCCCGTTAGTTTTCATGAAGTTTAAGCACCAAATACATTCTTATACATTTAACAATCCCTTTGAGCTATACTAATACACAAGTGAATTGGCCTGGCTTCCAGCTGTGAGTTTGTCAGTTCTCAGCTGGCACGTAGGCTTTGGCCAGAGCTGGCACTTGGCTTACCAGTGTCACAACATCCTCATTCACATATTTAACTAGGTAATTATGGCACCATCAGTACCTGTCTGTGTGTAGTTTAAAAGTGACTTGCAAGGTTTACAAAAAGAAAAGGAGTGCTTGTGGCACCTTAGAGACTAACTAATTTATTTGAGCATAAGCTTTCGTGAGCTACAGCTCACTTCATCGGATGCAAAGTTTAGTTAGTTGGGGGATTGAATCATAGAATCATAGAATATCAGGGTTGGAAGGGACCTCAGGAGGTCATCTAGTCCAACCCCCTGCTCAAAGCAGAACCAATACCCAACTAAATCATCCCAACCAGGGCTTTGTCAAGCCTGACCTTAAAAACTTCTGAGGAAGGAGATTCCACCACCTCCCTAGGTAACGCATTCCAGTGTTTCACCACCCTCCTAGTGAAAAGGTTTTTCCTAATATCCAACCTAAATCTCCCCCACTGCAACTTGAGACCATTACTCCTTGTTCTGTCATCTACTACCACTGGGAACAGTCTAGATCCATCCTCTTTGGAACCCCCTTTCAGGTAGTTGAAAGCAGCTATCAAATCCCCCCTCATTCTTCTCTTCCACAGACTAAACAATCCCAGTTCCCTCAGCCTCTCCTCATAAGTCATGTGTTCCAGTCCCCTAATCATTTTTGTTGCCCTCCGCGGGACGTTTTCCAATTTTTCCACATCCTTCTTGTAGTGTGGGGCCCAAAACTGGACACTGTACTTCAGATGAGGCCTCACCAATGTCGAATAGAGGGGAACGATCACGTCCCTCGATCTGCTGGCAATGCCCCTACTTATACATCCCAAAATGCCATTGGCCTTCTTGGCAACAAGGGCACACTGCTGACTCATATCCAGCTCCTCATCCACTGTAACCCCTAGGTCCTTTTGTGCCGAACTGTTGCCGAGCCATTCGGTCCCTAGTCTGTAGCGGTGCATGGGATTCTTCCGTCCTAAGTGCAGGACTCTGCACTTGTCCTTGTTGAACCTCATCAGATTTCTTTTGGCCCAATCCCCTAATTTGTCTAGGTCCCTCTGTATCCTATCCCTCCCCTCCAGCGTATCTACCACTCCTCCCAGTTTCGTATCATCTGCAAACTTGCTGAGAGTGCAATCCACACCATCCTCCAGATCATTTATGAAGATATTGAACAAAACCGGCCCCAGGACCGACACTTGGGGCACTCCACTTGATACCAGCTGCCAACTAGACATGGAGCCATTAATCACTACCCGTTGAGCCCGACAATCTAGCCAGCTTTCTATCCACCTTATCATCCATTCATCCGGCCCATACTTCTTTAACTTGCTGGCAAGAATACTGTGGGAGACTGTGTCAAAAGCTTTGCTAAAGTCAAGGAACAACATATCCACTGCTTTCCCCTCATCCACAGAGCCAGTTATCTCATCATAGAAGGCAATTAGATTAGTCAGGCATGACTTGCCCTTGGTGAATCCATGCTGACTGTTCCTGATCACTTTCCTCTCCTCTAAGTGCTTCAGAATTGATTCCTTGAGGACCTGCTCCATGATTTTTCCAGGGACTGAGGTGAGGCTGACTGGCCTGTAGTTCCCAGGATCCTCCTTCTTCCCTTTTTTAAAGATGGGCACTACATTAGCCTTTTTCCAGTCGTCCGGGACTTCCCCCAATCGCCATGAGTTTTCAGAGATAATGGCCAATGGCTCTGCAATCACATCCACCAACTCCTTTAGCACTCTCGGATGCAGCGCATTCGGCCCCATGGACTTGTGCTCATCCAGCTTTTCTAAATAGTCCCGAACCACTTCTCTCTCCACAGAGGGTTGGTCACCTCCTCCCCATGCTGTGCTGCCCAGTGCAGCAGTCTGGGAGCTGACTTTGTTCGTGAAGACAGAGGCAAAAAAAGCATTGAGTACATTAGCTTTTTCCACATCTTCTGTCACTAGGTTGCCTCCCTCGTTCAGTAAGGGGCCCACACTTTCCTTGACTCTCTTCTTGTTGCTAACATATCTGAAGAAACCCTTCTTGTTACTCTTAACATCTCTTACTAGCTGCAACTCCAGGTGTGATTTGGCCTTCCTGATTTCACTCCTGCATGCCCGAGCAATATTTTTATACTCATCCCTGGTCATTTGTCCAATCTTCCACTTCTTGTAAGCCTCTTTTTTGTGTTTAAGATCAGCAAGGATTTCACTGTTAAGCCAAGCTGGTCGCCTGCCATATTTACTATTCTTTCTACACATCGGGATGGTTTGTCCCTGTAACCTCAATAAGGATTCTTGAAAATACAGCCAGCTCTCCTGGACTCCTTTCCCCTTCATGTTATTCTCCCAGGGGATCCTGCCCATCAGTTCCCTGAGGGAGTCAAAGTCTGCTTTTCTGAAGTCCAGGGTCCGTATTCTGCTGCTCTCCTTTCTTCCCTGTGTCAGGATCCTGAACTCGACCATCTCATGGTCACTGCCTCCCAGGTTCCCATCCACTTTTGCTTCCCCTACTAATTCTTCCCGGTTTGTGAGCAGCAGGTCAAGAAGAGCTCTGCCCCTAGTTGGTTCCTCCAGCACTTGCACCAGGAAATTGTCCCCTACATTTTTCAAAAACTTCCTGGATTGTCTGTGCACTGCTGTATTGCTCTCCCAGCAGATATCAGGGTGATTGAAGTCTCCCATGAGAACCAGGGCCTGCGATCTAGTAACTTCCGTGAGTTGCCGGAAGAAAATCTCGTCCACCTCATCTCCCTGGTCCGGTGGTCTACAGCAGTCTCCCACCACAACATCACCCTTGTTGCTCACGCTTCTAAACTTAATCCAGAGACTCTCAGGTTTTTCTGCAGTTTCATATGGGAGCTCTGAGCAGTCATACTGCTCCCTTACATACAGTACAGTACAGCTCCCCCACCTTTTCTGCCCCACCTGTCCTTCCTGAACAGTTTATATCCATCCACGACAGTACTCCAGTCATGTGAGTTATCCCACCAAGTCTCTGTTATTCCAATCACATCATAATTCCTTGACTGTGCCAGGACTTCCAGTTCTCCCTGCTTATTTCCCAGGCTTCTTGCATTTGTGTATAGGCACTTGAGATAACTCGCTGATCGTCCCTCTTTCTCAGTATGAGGCAGGAGCCCTGCCCTCTCGCACGCTTCTGCTCCTGCTTCCTCCCGGTATCCCACTTCCCCACTTACCTCAGGGCTTTGGTTTCCTTCCCCCGGTGAACCTAGTTTAAAGCCCTCCTCACTAGGTTAGCCAGCCTGCTTGCGAAGATGCTCTTCCCTCTCTTTGTTAGGTGGAGCCCATCTCTGCCTAGCACTCCTTCTTGGAACACGATCCCATGGTCAAACAATCCAAAGCCTTCTCTCCGACACCACCTGCTATGATTGGTCCTGCTTTGAGCAGTGGGTTGGACTAGATGACCTCCTGAGTTCTATGCTTCTCTGAAAGGGGAAAGTTGTGGGCTTTTGCTCTTTTTTGCTTCTTTATGATGTACAAAGAAGGTCTGAAAAGAATATATTGCTAGTGGCGTGCAGATCCCAGGTAGTCTAGCTTTATAGAAAGCACAAACCTAAATTCTTTCACCAGTCCCGCTCCACTTGCACCCAGATTTTCAAAAGAGCTCAGCACCAAGCAGTTTCCATATGGCCAATTTTTCAAAGATGCACATAGCATGCTGAGCTCTTCTGAAAATCTTGTGTTAAGTGTGGGAGATGGGTAAGTGAGGCAGTGAGAGAGACACCAGCCATTTGCATCAAGTAAGAAACTGTAAAGGTATGGCCCAATACTCTAATCTAGACCAGAGTCCATATTGACTTTGCTCCATGTCTGTAAACAGATAAGGGCAAAGGACTTTTTAAAAATTGGGTTTCTGCCCTTTACCACCTCTTCATAATATAGTTAAAGGGCCTGGAAGAATTTTAATTGCCCCCCCCTCCTTATTTTTAACCTTAGAAATGTCAGGTCTGGTCTCCCCAGATTTCTCTGGGGGATCTCTCAGGCTGTGTTTGTGGTGAGTGCTAATATTTATATTGAAGGGACTGAGGTGTTGAACAAACCCATCCTTTCCAGGTCATCTTTAGGTAAAACTGCATTTTTTGAATGCATTGAGGGCCAGTTCTCTGCTGGTGCAGCAGAGAAAGAGAGCTGTCGGGAAGTTGGTTACAGCTCCCTGAATCTCTGCCCCAGCTCTGGTCCCTGGCTCTGGCTAGAGCAACTTTGGGGCTGCTCAATCTTGATTCCAGCTGGCAATAGTACCTACCTGCTATTCTCACCCTTCTCTTCACCCATGATATGCTCCCATTCTGTCAGGAGGGAGGTGTGGGAACTAGTGAATCTGAACCAGAATCACTGCAGCTTCACTGGGTGTTAGGAGGTACTGCTAGGCCATGATTCTGCAATCGGATCCATGCAGACTGATCCCTGCACCTGCGCAGAGCCCCTCCGATATCAGCTGGATGCCACATGGGGACAGAAACCCACCCACGTGGATCCCATTGCAAAGCCAGGCTCTAAACTTCAAACTCAGCACGCTGCTGTGAAAATGAGATTGAAACCCAAGTTAAAATGCCCACAAATGGAGGCGCACATGCTTGCTCCATTGCCACAATCCTTCTTGTGTGAACTACAGGTTCCCCAATTAAAGACCAGTTCCTGCTGATGGCTTCTTAATGGATAACTGTTGAGGCAAAGTGTAAAATTAACAGAAATCACTACAGAATACAATTAAAAGCAGCATCTCTGTGAGCTGGAACTGCTTTGCCATGAATCAAACCCACCCAAGCAGAGTCATGGTTGAGTGGAAATATTCCGTTCAGTATTGGATTAACTCATCAGCAGAGAGTACAGAATCTGATTTAATTTGAAAGACTATAAAATTATATTTCTCGGCTGATTTTCCAGGTGGCAGGATTAGCTGTGGCGCTTTTAGTTTTCCACTACTTCCTTCTAACTTAATTTGACAGAAATGGCTTTGAGTAAAAGATAATATTCAATGGGTCCTGTGTCAGGGATAATGAAAATGTCAGACAAATGGCAAAGCATAATTGGAGCAGCTTGTTTTCTTCTATCTGGAAATGTACGTTGACAAAGAAGATCGTATTTTCTGTAAGGGCATAAACTGGGGTAACTCTCAGACCTCCCCAGATCGGTGATCCTAAAGAAAGAGGGCATTTGTTTCTAAACAAAAGTTTGTAATAGTTTTGGGGGAGGAAAGCTCACTTCAGAGTTAGTGCCTTTATTATTATTTATTTTTATTATTTATTGTGCTTATTATGGTAATGCCTAGGGCCAACCGAAAACAGGGCCCCATTGTGCTAGGCACTGTAGCAACATAGACTAGTGCGCAGTCCCTGCCACAAAAAGCTTGTCTCGTCTGTTTGTGGCCATATTGAGAATACAGGCCTGAGCTGCTCATGTTACCCCTTCTGGGTATTAACGAAATGAGCTTGGAGTCCTGCTGTTGTAGACACCCCAGAATAAATGGGGATAACATCAGCCCTAGTGCAACCAGGCAGTGCTCTGCTGAAGCCCCAAGAATTTGTGCACCAACATGCCAGGGCTGCCGGTGTCCCATGGGGCTTTTCACTCACCCTTCTCTTCAGGAGCCAGGGTTCGAAAGGTTCACTTGCCCAGTGCATTTCAGTTCTTTTAAGAGAGAACCTCTGGGGAGCGCCAGGATGGGGCGAAGGGAGTCGCTTGTATACTTGTATCAATGGCGGGAGTGGCAGTTAGACCATCACCCTGAAATTCGCACACACCCTTTGCTAGGAGCTGCAGGAGACAGGAAGGAAGGGTGGAAGGACATTTGTAAAGTGACTTCAGCAACAGAGGCAGGAGCAAGGACACTCCACTTTAATCTCCATGTCAGAAGCAGGAGTTGCCCTTCCTCCCAAACTCTGCTATTTAAGAAGCTCATTATTTGTCAGTTTTAACTGGAATTAAAATATTTCTGGAAGGGAGGCCTGAGAGGAGGAGAATGTCTCGTCCCCAGCTGGCTCCACACTTTCCTGTTTATGATTCCATCCAGCAGGGGCGTATGGAAATTTCATAAGACAGGAAGCTGCAAAGCAAGCTCAGAAAAAAGTTCCCCAGAATTTCCCTGTAACCAAAATCCCACAGACCTCCTTTCCCACAGCCCGGAGCCAGCCCTTCCTAAAGGAAAGCATCATGAGATGTGTGCTAGACCAGTCTGAGTTAGGGGAGGGTGATGGGCACGGTGGGTTCCTCCATCTAGTTCAGCGGAGAATTGGAGTGAGGTCCCAGCCTCTGGTGGACTCTGCTTCATCTCTGGAACAGGCTGAATTACACCCAGAACTGGGAAACTATTGCACACAAGAAAAATTGTTGTGAAGTTTTGTTTGAATTTTTAAGCAAACTCCTTTTGGCTGTGAGTTGTTGTGCTTGCTTTTCTCTGATATTTCAACAACACACATTTACCGAGAGAGTCCATGAAATGACATGTTCTGCATGACTGTTAGCGCTGAAACTGCCCATGGTACTTCCACACTTCCTAGAACCCTCCAACACCCTAGGCCTTCTCATTTATTTTTCTCCAGACATTATTAATGACATATGGCGATGTGGGGAAGGTAACTTTTTGCCAAGCAGATTCTGGGAATGATTCAGACTTCAAAATTAAGAGGCAGTAATTGTGGGCAGGGAGCCCCCTGAGTTTCCAACACCCATGGTTGGCACTCACCGATGGAGCTTTCTTCAACTGCTCCCCTTTTAGGGCCTGGTCCAAAGTCCATTGGAATCAGTGGGAGTCTTTTCACTGACTTCATTGAGCTTTCGATCAGGCCTTTACGCTCTAACTGGCATTTGAGGCTGAATATATTTGCAGGGCCCTGCTTTGTGTCCCTGCAGCAGCAGCAAACAAGGCAACTCCTTGAAACACTTTAATAAAAGACTTTGCATGTGGGGGAGAGACAAGTATAGTTCCTGCTCACTTCTGTGCACCTTCCTAGGCCATGTTCCCAGCCTCTGGGCTTCCACTGAGCATCTGCCTGCTCAGACTTGGCTGGATGGGTTTGTGATGCGGCTCATGGTTCAGTGAGAACCCAGAGAAATCCAGGTGCTAATCTATTCAAGAACTCAAACCAAATCTTGCAAAAGACTCTCAGCTATTCAGTTTATACTTGGAGGAGGCACTAAGAACTCTGTTTCTCTACAACATCCAGTGCACGAGAGGCAGGAAAACAGCTATGTAAAGGAACAGAAAAGGGGCATGGTGGGGGGAGTCTGACATGTACCAGGATGCCCCCCTCCCCACCTTTCAGCCTTTTACACATCGAAGGCATGTGTAAGGGTCCTTGGATGTATTAGATGGGGAGCTATCACTGTTGGCCCTGCTCCCACACAGACAGAAAGGGTTGAGTAAGGAGGCTGACTTGGAGGAGCTGCTAAGCCAAAGGGGAAGAACTGAGGTTAGCAGGAAGGAGGCTAGTCCATGAGTCTAGGAGGTGGTGGCAGGACTGGGGGCCTGGGTTCTGTTATACTCAAGCAGGGTCTTGAAGTTTCTCTTAAAATATCTGTTGTTTTCCTTCTTTTTTTATGAAAGCCTGTTTAAAGTGAATTTCTGCTCAGACACTTGGGGGGTGGGGGGTGGCAGGGCTCTGAAACACGTTTCCTGCTGGAGCAGTTTGCCTGATTCTGTGAGCTGTACATGGAATCCCTGAAGGCTACATGGGCCTAGTCAAGTTTCCCCTTTGGGGGGGAGGGGAATTATCGCATCCAACCCCAAACAAAACACTAGAGAGGGCTTGCTGGCTTCACAGCATTCAGAAGTGCAGATGGAGCACCCGTCAATAAAAATATTATTGGTCAAAACACTCATGCTCCATTTTGAAGCCCTGAGCTTTCTTGACTGCCAGAAAGTCAAAACTGCCTTTGACTTCACTGGTACGAGTAATAGACCCTAAGAAAGCCACACGCAAACACACGCAGGAGCCCTATGAACATCTCATTCTATTGGCTTTAGCAAAGTCGTTTGGATGTGGAATGGTCTTGAAAGTACAGAGCAATAGTTTTTGAGAAGCAGGTTCTCTATTAGCCTCATATACTTATATCTTCTCCCTGTGACATTCAATCGGGTCTCAGAAACCCTGGTTAGCTTCTTGCACTGAATTCCACCAGCTTGATTTGGATTAACAAAGCCCTTTGAACGATGCACCAGACATGCAGCCTACCACTTTCATGCTGTTTTTTGTTCATTAGGAAACCACTTACAAAACTGGAAATTGTTCCTTGTTCCAGTTGATTTCTTGGGCTTATTTGCCATGAAATATCACCTTCTCAGATGAGGGAGTAGAATTTATTGCAATTAAGGGAAGCTTTGACACACTGCTTTCAGTGAACACATTGTGCTTTTAACTTGGGATCTATGCCGGGTTTTGTTGATGTGATGCAATTCACAGCTAATTTATTATGCTCATAAAAGATACACGTTCTTGAACAGTGGTTGCATAATTTTTATTGCTTCTAGCAGCGCTCACTGCAGAGGGAACTTGCTAATCTTTAGTCTTTGGGAAACTAATGAAGCATGTTTATGATGAATAAATGTATACACAAGGACAAAGCAGTGAGCACTATCTATCAGGCTACTGGGGAATTGGATACCCATGTTGTATTGTTGACTGGAATGCGAAAAAGAAACAAGGACCATCACTTAATAATCAGAACTCTGTGACATATTTTAAAGAACTGTTATTGGCCAGTGACAGAACAGGTACTGAAAGAGTTAATCTATGCTATAGAGAAAAGAGATGTGCTGTAAAGTTGGTAACAGCCACCTGCCTCCTCTGGCATTCATCACCTTCCCCTCCCAACCTGTCGGTTGCCTTGGAAGTAACTTACCAGTCGGTATTCTTATTCTCAGCAGTCATTGGCAGTAGGTTAGTCTGCTGCTTTCTGCAGTCACACTTCATCCATCTCCCCTAAGACTCTTGCAGAAAGGGAAACTTTGAAAAAAGAATGAGAAAAATACTTTCCCGGTTGTGAGATGTGTGAGCTGTGGCACAATGTCTCCACA
Source organism: Caretta caretta (assembly GCF_965140235.1). Taxonomy (NCBI): domain Eukaryota; kingdom Metazoa; phylum Chordata; order Testudines; family Cheloniidae; genus Caretta; species Caretta caretta. The sequence goes on from NC_134231.1 coordinate 1,173,007, forward strand.
GGAGTGGAAGGTCTCTACCGTTTCAGATATTTACAAGAATGAGTAGGCAGTGCAGTAGAGTATGTACTGTAGGGATCAATCCTATACTGGCAGGTATATTATCTAGATTGCACATTGGTCTTTACCGTCTCTGGTTTTTATTCCTGGGGATAGCTTTGGCTCACCCTCATGAGAACACTAGAGGGGTGGTGTAAGTCATTGAAAACCAGGCTAAAGTGAGAGCCAAAGAAAGTAGAGATGTCACTTTCCATTTCTCTTCCTAAGAACAATCAGGTAAACTAAGACCTGCTCTAGAAATAGAAGTCATGGTATTGGATACAGGCTGTTGGAGACCCAGTGTCAGAATCACCAAGCGAGCAGCAGGGAGATTTTTCATTTCCAAAATTTGATTGAAACCTTTTAGCTTTAAATATTTGTGGCATTGCCATTTACTAAGAAGTTCTTTGCTCCACATCTTTTGTAGGATGACAAGCTCATCAGTTTAGCTATTTACTTTAGGCTTAGCAGTCTTTATACTGATTACATTTATAGATATTCCTTTTCAAAGAGCAAAACAAAACCAGAACAATTTGTTTTAAAAATGCAGTGTTAAGTGTTCCCTGCTGCAGATTGTGAACTCCTCATAAAATTAATGATACTACTGTAGCCACATTGCTAATATGTCTATGGAGCTCCAAAAAAGACCCCACACTGATCATGTCCCCTTCTGCCCAAAATTCTGTCCATTCCCAAGGACAGCTCAGATTATATCACAACCAAGATACAGGGCTTGCTCCCCTCTCCCACTGTCACTGGGTAAGTGAGTATCTCCACTTAAAGCAATGGAATTACACTGGTGTAAATCTGGAGTGAGAGGGAAGGTCAGGCTCAGGGAATCCTAGAGGGTTTTGTTCCTTATTAAACAAAAGGACCCATTTGCTTAAACCTTCCCACGACCAAAAGGAAATTTGTAATCCAGATGCATTTTTGAGGGAGGGACATGCTGCGTAACTTTTTTTTCTTTGTTGAATAGCATTCTTTGCCTGAAAACAAATCCACTGGCAGCATTAAATTTCCCTTCTAGTTTGACAGTAGGTATATCAGGAACCAGGATAACAGCAAATTCTGTTATCCAGCCAGTTATACCCTCCCCCCATTTCCAGTTCCCTTCGAAGCGAAAAGGTTTGTTCAGGTTTCACCCAAAGCTGCATAGCAGATGCACATTTATCCACTAGGCAGGAAACTAGAGCTAGCTGAAACATTTCTGTCAAAACTTTTTTCCACAAAGTTTTAATGAAGAGTGTCCATTTTGCTTGAAATTTGTTGGTTTTGATGAAGAATTTCCCATTGAAAACTTTCTGTGGAAAAACAAAAGAATTCACAGAACTTTTTGATCCAAACAGTAAATGTTTTTTTGTTTTGAAGATTTTTAGGAAATATAGTTTTTAAAAAATCTCTAGTGGAAACAAATCGGACTGCAGGCTACCACGCAGTATCCCTGTCCCTGAAGATGCCTATTCTTGACTGCTGCCACTTCCCATCCCACAGTAGATAAAGTGAATCCAGAGATGGGGAAGTTTATGCATCTTGCTGACCATCTCTGTAGGCTAACTCCTGAGCTCCTGTTTCCATATCAGTGTTTCCTGCCCATGTTTGGCCTCCATTGTTTTTAAGTTCTCTCAAGTTCATCCAAAACAACCCATGAGCCCAGAGAGTGCGGTTAGTCTGGGTCCACACCCAGTGAGCCTAGGCATCAGGAATTCAGCAGATTTCTGGAAGGCTCTCAGGTGTGAAGTACCGTAAGTCTCTGATAACACGATCAAAGAGAGGTAATAAAATAGGTTTCCCAGTGTCCTTGTCACACTTAGCTCATTTGGCCTCCCAAACTCTGCCCTGGCTCTAAGGACAATTTTTCTTTTACAATCAAGAATCGCTTTGCCAATGTCAGAGGCCTCAGATCAACACATACTGTGCAGGGAAGGTGCTGCACCCAGATCTCAGCAGTCCTGCCAACTGCTTTACAAAATATATTTGATTTTAAAGCATGTAATTCCAAGACAGATGTTAGTCTGCAGAACCCTTCAGGTATTAGCAGCCAGGTGCAGCTGCTGGTTGTATAACCCTGCTGTACAATCCATAAAACACTCTTGTTTTATATATCTTGCATTTACAGTTTTCTTCTCAAATTACAGCATGCTCTAGTTACAGCAGTGATGGCCACTGTGCGAAACACCGTCCAAAAATGGCTGTTATTCCTCTCTGTTGCCATAGCACACATTTGGAAACAAGAAGCATGTTGTGCAAGCCATTGAGTCACTGAGGTGAAGCAACTTTCATTGTAATGAAGATAACTGCTCTGATCCTGCAACACATAAGCAGGTGCATAGCTTTACTCACAGAAGCAGCCCCATTGATTCATAGATAGAAGCAAACAGAAGTGCAATAGGACTGCGCGGGTGAATAAAGCTGTGCACATCTTTCAGCGTTTGCAGAACTGGGGCAAGTCATTGGGAAGCCTGCAATAGATCAGGCTTTGTTTATTTTCAAGGTCAAATCTGATGGAGTTGGGACAGTAGGTGCGCCCTGCGCTAATGCCCACATGTGCTCAGCAAGGGTTCTGTAAATATCTTGGCTTATAGTTGTTAATGTTGCAGACGTTACTTGGTGTCTGTTTCCTATGTTTCCAGCTGTTTCCTCACAATACAGTCGAATGGGTGTCTTTCTGTGTCTATATGCCTTGCATTCTTCCAGCCCTTCTTCCTGGTTTTATCGACTTATATGCCACTCCATCACTTGTAGTATGAATGCCTAGTCAACAACAGGGTGAAATGGTTGTTGGGAGCTCAGTGGGAAAAACTTCTCAGCCATCATCCCCTGTCCCAGGCTGGTCCCTGGGAGGAAACCCAGCTCTGCATGCCTCTACTACAGTGGTATAGCCAGCACCAGCAAGGGTTGAGCAGGTGGGTTTGACTGGCAGGTAACAAAGCCCACCTGCACAGAATCACTGTCCCACTGCAGACTCAAGGGTGTGAGTGAGACAGGAGCTGGCAGACTGGCCCTTTAGCTCCGTGTGCAGGTAGGGTGAGGGAATATCCCCCTTAAAATTTTACCTCAGGATTTCTCCGAGAGTGCCCAGAGCTCTCCCCAGTGACGTGGGCTCCCGTCCCAGCAGGGAATTGGGGAATTTGCCTGGGACTGTTGTGCCAAACAAGCGGCCCTGGGCAGCAGAGGGGAGAATGGCCCTGCCAGCAGCTCCCGCTCAGGAGACTGCTCTGGGCTGCCCAGAGCAGGGCTGGGGTGGATTTACCCCAGCCAGTCCGAAGTCCCTCTCTGAGCCCCCAGCACACAGTCCCTCGCGCAGTGACAGTGTGAATGGATAAAACGTGGGGAAAGGCCTGGGAGATTCATAGCTGAAAAGAGGGTCAAACCCCATTGTCTCCCCGAACCCTCAGTGCTTTCCTGGCCTGACAGGAAACCAGGTGCCCAGTGCACTGACTGCCTCACAGCTGGCTTCTTGCACAGCTTCAGGGAGCCCGCCTGCCCTACTTCCCCTCCGGCCGGACTCGCTCTGCAGTGACTTCCCGGTGGGTGCACAAGGCGCTCTCGTCTCCCTGTTGTTGGCAGGAGTGGATCTGCCGCAGCCTCCGGGCAGTGCCGCTGTCCGGCTGAAGAGGAGTAAGGGTCTGTGGCCTTACAGCATGTGATAGCAACAAGGGTGCGAAGACAGACCGTGCGCAAGGCACTCCCCACAAAGGGTCATTGCTCTGAGATGTCTCCTAGACCGCCCCAGCCCCGCACACCCTGGGGCTTGCTTTAGCAGACTCAGCAATGACATGGCCCGAAAGGGCTTAGAGTCAGAGATGAGGCTCCCAGAGGCTTGAAGTGAAGCACACATTTGATGCAAGAGGGAGACACGAATGTAAATGGGATAGAAATAACAAGGATTATTAATTCCTTGGTATGGCGAATACAGCTGGTCTGGCCAGTGTTTAGTACACAGATTGTCATCCACTTGCTGCTGAGTCTGGCCCGCACCAATAGGCTGAAGGACTCAGTTGTTAATGGACTGAAAATATTTTAAATACTCTCTAAAGGCAAATTACTTTCCAAATAATGAGTGATGATATTTAGCACCTTTCCTCTGTGAATCTCACAGTGCCTTTCAAACATCCACCACAATAAACCCAGGCAGTGTCTCTTATACAGATTGCCGAAGTGAAGCATGGAGCAGTGGAATCTAGCCAGGTGTCCTGACTCCCAGTCCCCTCCTCTAACCATACATCTCATTCCCTCAGAAAGGAGGCTAATGCCAAGTCTCCCATGCCCAGGAGAGGCAGGAAGATAGCAGGAAAGGCTGCTGGGGGAAGCATGTGAGAATGTGTAAGGTATAGCCAGGTCACTCTCTGCTATAACTTACACCTTCTTCCATCCAGCATCTCAGCATGTCAATCACACATGTAACTTAGAATTGCTTACACTCATTCAGGCTCTTTGGAACCCACTTGCTGATGCATAAGTAACACTGCTTGGCACAGCACTTCTGGATTTGGCCTTGGGTCTTGTTTTGTTACTTGTGAGCTTGTCTGCCATGGTGGGAATCCGACTGGTCTGTCTTGGTCACTAAGCTATGTTGATGGATGTCATGTCATCAGTGTGGCATCTTAACAGGGAAATTATATAAAACATATTTATTTGTTAACAGTAAGAGCTTTGAGTGGGTTGGTTTTTTTATTATTCAGAACCTTAAATTTCACCATAGCAACACAAAACCACAACAACCGACAATAGGTAAAATTCCAAAATAAACCCGCTCCTAAGAGTAACAAATAAAACTTGTTGAGCTATCTTTCTTCTACATATCTTTCCTCTTAAGGCTAACTCTTTCTTCAACAGTAGTTCACAGAATATATAAGACAATATCATGTTCTTGACTTGAAGATCATTGCAATAATTGGACTATAAGGTGGATAGAAAGTTGGCTAGATTGTCGGGCTCAACGGGTAGTGATCAATGGCTCCATGTCCAGGTGGCAGCCGGTATCAAGTGGAGTGCCCCAAGGGTCGGTCCTCGGGCCGGTTTTGTTCAATATCTTCATAAATGATCTGGAGGATGGTGTGGATTGTACCCTCAGCAAGTTTGCAGATGACATGAAACTGGGAGGAGAGGTAGATACGCTGGAGGGGAGGGATAGGATACAGAGGGACCTAGACAAATTGGAGGATTGGGCCAAAAGAAATCTGATGAGGTTCAACAAGGACAAGTGCAGAGTCCTGCACTTAGGACGGAAGAATCCCATGCACCGCTATAGACTAGGGACCGAATGTCTCGGCAGCAGTTCTGCAGAAAAGGACCTAGGGGTTACAGTGGACAAGAAACTGGATATGAGTCAACAGTGTGCCCTTGTTGCCAAGAAGGCCAATGGCATTTTGGGATGTATATGTAGGGGCATTGCCAGCAGATTGAGGGACGTGATCGTTCCCCTCTATTCGACATTGGTGAGGCCTCATCTGGAGTACTGTGTCCAGTTTTGGGCCCCACACTACAAGAAAGATGTGAAAAATGGGAAAGTGTCCAGCGGACGGCAACAAAAATGATTCGGGGACTGGAACACATGACTTATGAGGAGAAGCTGAGGGAACTGGGATTGTTTAGTCTGCGGAAGAGAAGAATGAGGGGGGATTTGATAGGTGTTTTCAACTACCTGAAAGGGGGTTCCAAAGAGGATGGCTCTAGACTGTTCTCAATGGTATCAGATGACAGAACGAGGAGTAATGGTCTCAAGCTGCAGTGGCGGAGGTTTAGGTTGGATATTAGGAAAAACTTTTTCACTAGGAGGATGGTGAAACACTGGAATGCGTTACCTAGGGAGGTGGTGGAATCTCCTTCCTTAGAAGTTTTTAAGGTCAGGCTTGACAAAGCCCTGGCTGAAGATTTAGTTGGGGATTTAGCTGGATGATTTAGTTGGGGATTGGTCCTGCTTTGAGCAGGGGGTTGGACTAGATGACCTACTGAGGTCCCTTCCAACCCTGATATTCTATGATTCTATGATTCTATAATTGGGGATGAACCCTCAATTAGATTTTACATTGTTTCCTGTTAGTTTTTATATTGTTTCTTACAAGGACTATTGTACTGTCCTACACTCAGATGGCAAACTAAAGTATTTACAACTATGACTTTAGTCTGGTGATATTAGTTCTAGGGTTATGTTACAATATCACTTCTTTATAGATGTAATGTTGATTACTATGACTTTATTAAAAAGAAAAGGAGGACTTGTGGCACCTTAGAGACTAACAAATTTATTTGAGCATAAGCTTTCTTGTTAGTCTCTAAGGTGCCACAAGTCCTCCTTTTCTTTTTGCGGATACAGACTAACACAGCTGCTACTCTGAAACCTATGACTTTATTCGCAAAAAGAAAAGGAGGACTTGTGGCACCTTAGAGACTAACCAATTTATTTGAGCATGAGCTTTCGTGAGCTACAGCTCACTTCATCGGATGCATACACAGACTAACACGGCTGTTACTCTGAAACCTATGACTTTATTGTTACTTTAACCACTAGAGGGTGATGGTGCTGCAGATTTTAAAACTCTGTTCTTAGCTTCTTCAAATTGCTGGTTTTGTTAGAAAATAAAATTGTTTAAAGGAAACTTCTTTTAATTAAGTGAAATCTGCCTGACCACACCATTCCATACACATACATTATATAAGCTTGTACTGTGTGCTTTATATAGGTCTGATTTATTTAAAAATATTTTAAAAGTTAATATTGATATTAATTGGTTTTACGCAAACCCATTCTCCATCACATGCTGCCAGACCTAGATTCTGATGAGAATTTCACAACACTTGCACAAGTTGCTGAACCCAGTAATGTTCCCAGAGTCACAGAAGAAGAGGAGTGATAAGAAAATTAATTGATTTTTAAATAAATGGAGAATGCTTATGGCCTTTATTATTAAACAAAGCACCTGAATATATCTCTATTACCTCAGACAAACAGGCAATGCAAAGCAACGAATGCATGAGGTCGAAGTGATTTGGAAGTCCTACTAACAAAGGGAAGCATAGGTACAATATATGCAGTATCCAATGCAAAGGGGTACAATTAAATATTGAGAGAGAGTTTTATGCATGGGAAACAATTACATTGTGACTCACCACTGATGGGAGATGGAGCAATATGCAGTTCTTCTTGGTGCAGACTCTGACTCACCTCTACAGAGCTGCACAAGATGTGTCTTCTTTATTACTTATTGGTATTGTCAGAGCAGAAGCCCCAGTCAAGGTTAGGAGCCTCATTGAACTAGGTGCTGCATAAACATATATGAAATGGGTTTTCTGATTTTCCAAGACCTAGTTCATCCCTTCAAGCTCTCTGCACAGAGGTGACATATACCTATAATCTTTCCCTTCCAAGCGCTCTCCTCCAGAGCCCACAGAGAACATTAAAAGAGTCCCAGGTCCACACTGAGGTGAGAGAATAATACAGCCTAAGGATGTGTTGTTCTCTTTCCGGGGGGGGGGGGGGTGTCCTCTCGGGAGTCTCAAGGGCAGCTCCAGCCAGGGGAACTCACTGATAGCATGGCTCCAGTGAAGCAGAAGGAGATGATCTGGGCCCAAGAGAGTTTGTGGAGGAAAATTAATGCCAGGAGGAGCTAAATTCAATGTAATCTCCCAGAAGAGAAAGAGCCAGCCTGCTTGTGTGCTCCACTTCCAGGTGCACAGCTCATGTGGACGTCTCAGGCATGTGGGATCCTTTCGCATTTCTGTGGAGGAATTTAGGAGTTTTACTCTGATGTTTAAAAATCAAAACCTGTTCCGTGAACTGACCGGTACGTCTGATTAAAGCTAATAGGTTCAAGCTGCTCAAGTCAGGGACTCAGGGCCTCGCAGAGTGCAGCCCTGGCCCCTAGGCACTATCAAAGTACAAATAACGCCTTTTCACGCTTCCCCCTAATTCTTGTGATTGCCTTGCTATCTGGGAGACAGTTGTTGGCCCTAGGGCAAGTTCACATTTATTATTGGGCATTAAGGTTCTGGCTAGGAGTAGGTCTGAAAGAGGAAATCCAGATCTAGATTTCAGACACCTCTAAATGTTGGTTGTACACTAAGAGATGGATCTGGGTTCAGATTCCAGTGCACAAACAGTTCAGATCCAGAGCGCTAGCCTAGGCCCATCTGTGCTTTAAATATATGTCTACAATTCTGAGGGACCCCTCAGCCGTTGAGTGTTACTTATATGTTCATGTGATTTATTAATATTATTACTTATTTATATAGTAGCAATGCCTAAAAGCCCCAGTGAGGAACGGGCACTCCATTGTCCTAGCCCACACGCACGCACGCATGCCGAGTAGTTAGTCACTATTTCTAGCCACCCCAAAGCAGACCTGAGCAGCAGTTTGTCAGCAGCGTAGCTGAACAGCTGTAAGGACTGTCCAAACCAGTCAGGAACAACAGTCGGCAAATCTTGGCGCCATCGCTTATAAATAGCAGACGTTCCACAACTCAGCACGCTGATCTTTTGTTAAAATATTATTTTTAAGCCTTTCCTGCAATCATTCATGGAGCTGCTGCACTGGGCACGGTGAAGAGGCTTATTTTAAGTTATTCCAAGGTGGCTCCCTTTAATGGCAAAGCTGTCCCTGAAGGTAAACTGTAAGGGACTATTACAGCATTTTCTGCAGTTAGTGGGTTGTGTGGGCTGTGCTTGGAATATGCTTTCTATGGAAGGAAGGGGTGGGTTTGTGGGTTTGTTTGTTTGTTTTTTGTTTTGACACACCGAGTAAATAAAATTTTACTGGGAATGAAGGAAGGTTAGAAGCAATTGGTAATGATCTCCCTAGAGCAAAGGCAGTCAACAAATCAGGCCAATTATAGGAAATACAAAGTCAGACACATTTTAGGGTCAGTCGTTCGAGAGTCCTGTTATGCTCAATGTTTGACATGGGGGATCTCTGGACCCCTCAAATCACCATAATCTGCATATGTCTAGCAAATTCTAGCAAAAAAACCATACCTTGGAACTGTAGTACTCCCTGTGAGGTTTATAACGTAAGTCTCCTTTTGTGACACACAATTTTATCATATGCCAGATAGTGATGTGTTAGCAATGTTTTTTATTGAGAGTAATGTTGCAAAATTACTCAACTCCTGCTTTCTAAAATGGCTAAAGTTAAACACCTGAATTAGTTTTGACTTCCCTGTTCTAAATGTCAGCTTTGGAGGAAACACTGTGCAATGTTTGTATTCTTGCATATGTATTCTTGTATTCTTGCATACCTGGGTTGAGAGTTTCAAATCACCCAAGGGGCATTAGGCACCTATCTCCCGTTGAAATTAGTGGAAGCTAGGTCTCTAAATCCCCAGGGTGGGTGGCTTTGAAATCCGGAGCTTGGTCTTCAGGGTAGTGGATCCCTCTGTGGTTCTGTGAGAGGCCACTTTCCTGTTGGCGTGTGTGTGAAGAGACGTTAGCAATAGAAAAAGAAGCAGCCTACATAGTGCGTATTAAAAAATGTGAGATTGTGACCAATACGTTTTACATTAGTGAGTATTCAAATAAACTATGAACATTCCGTAAATGTGTGTGATTACCTGACATAGCGTCAACTGACAATGTTAAGACCGACTTGGTAATGTGGCAGGTTTTCCACTGCTAAAGATTAAAGTTATCTGTTTAATCAAACCTGTTGGCAAAAAGCAGGGGCATTATCTTCAAAGAAAGCTCGTCCAGTTTGTTTAAATCTGACTCTTCTGATAAATTTCCCCATAACTTCTTGTTAGTATGAGGGTTCTAGTATTGCATGAGGAAAAGCTTTGGTCACATTTGTCAAAGACCAGCAACTCCATGAGCAAACAAAGCAGTGCCTTAGTATTTCCATGTATTTCTCAACAGCCTGGGTGTGACCCACTAGTTTAAACTGCTCTCCCCTGCTGTTTAGCTCAGGCACAGACATTTGGGGCATGGCTACACTTGCAGATGTAGAGCGCTTTGAGTTAAACCCGCCTTCGGAGAGCGCAGTAGGGAAAGTGCTGCAGTCTGTCCACATTGACAGCTGCAAGCGCACTGGCATGCCCACATTTGCAGCACTTGCAATGGCATTGGGAGCGGTGCATTATGGGCAGCTATCCCACAGAGCATCTCTTCCCATTCTGGCGCTGTGGCTTGTGGAAGGGGACGGGAGGGATGGGGCATTCTGGGTCCTGTCCCAACACCCTGTGATGCATCGGTTTGCATCCCAGCAATCCCTGTGCTTCCGTCCACATTTGGCGCCATCTTTCAACATTTTTTGTACTGCGCGCTCTGTCTTCCCTTTCAGTCTGCGGGAATGGAGTTCGAACTGCTGAGGAGTATGCTGATGAGTCTCGCCAGCATGTCATGTTTGGCAGTTGAGTTATTCCTTATGATCCAAAGTGACAGCGAGGGCTCCGACGGTGATATCGACTCGAGTAACGCATATGACACGAGTTTGCTTGTGGCATTCGCGGACATGCTCACCACCATGGAACACCGCTTTTGGGCTCAGGAAACAAGCACTGAGTGGTAGAATCACATCGTCATGCAAGTCTGGGATGACGAGCAGTGGCTGCAGAACGTTTGGATGAGAAAAGCCACTTTCATGGGACTGTGTGAGGAGCTCGCCCCCACCCTGCGGTGCAAGGACACGAGACTGAGAGCTGCCCTAATGGAGGAGAAGTGGGTGACTACACTAAGTGGAAGAATGCACTATAAGGTGGGTAGAAAGCTGGCTAGATTGTCGGGCTCAACGGGTAGTGATCAATGGTTCCATGTCTAGTTGGCAGCCGGTATCAAGTGGAGTGCCCCAAGGGTCGGTCCTGGGGCCGGTTTTGTTCAATATCTTCATAAATGATCTGGAGGATGGTGTGGATTGCACTCTCAGCAAATTTGCGGATGATACTAAACTGGGAGGAGTGGTAGATACGCTGGAGGGGAGGGATAGGATACAGAAGGACCTAGACAAATTGGAGGATTGGGCCAAAAGAAATCTGATGAGGTTCAATAAGGATAAGTGCAGGGTCCTGCACTTAGGACGGAAGAACCCAATGCACCGCTACAGACTAGGGACCGAATGGCTAGGGAGCAGTTCTGCGGAAAAGGACCTAGGGGTGACAGTGGACGAGAAGCTGGATATGAGTCAGCAGTGTGCCCTTGTTGCCAAGAAGGCCAATGGTATTTGGGGATGTATAAGTAGGGGCATAGCGAGCAGATCGAGGGACGTGATCGTTCCCCTCTATTCGACATTGGTGAGGCCTCATCTGGAGTACTGTGTCCAGTTTTGGGCCCCACACTTCAAGAAGGATGTGGATAAATTGGAGAGAGTCCAGCGAAGGGCAACAAAAATGATTAGGGGTCTGGAACACATGAGTTATGAGGAGAGGCTGAGGGAGCTGGGATTGTTTAGCCTGCAGAAGAGAAGAATGAGGGGGGATTTGATAGCTGCTTTCAACTACCTGAAAGGGGGTTCCAAAGAGGATGGCTCTAGACTGTTCTCAATGGTAGCAGATGACAGAACGAGGAGTAATGGTCTCAAGTTGCAGTGGGGGAGGTTTAGATTGGATATTAGGAAAAACTTTTTCACTAAGAGGGTGGTGAAACACTGGAATGCGTTACCTAGGGAGGTAGTAGAATCTCCTTCCTTAGAGGTTTTTAAGGTCAGGCTTGACAAAGCCCTGGCTGGGATGATTTAACTAGGATTTGGTCCTGCTTCGAGCAGGGGGTTGGACTAGATGACCTTCTGGGGTCCCTTCCAACCCTTATATTCTATGATTCTATGATTCTATGACTATTGCAATCTGGAAGCTGGCAACTCCAAACAGCTACCGATCGGTTGCTAACCAGTTTGGTGTGGGAAAGGTGGGAGCACAAGGTCCAGCACCTCACCATTGCTCCATACTGGGGCTTGCATGGCGCGTGGAGGCATGGTCACCTGGAAAGATTCGCTGAGAGCACTCCATGCCTGGCTGAGCAAACAGAAGGGGATTTTCAGAATTCCCAGAGAATTTAAGGGGCAGGTCTGGTGGTTGGTCACCTGAGGGCAGGGCAGTAGAGCTCAAAGTGTTGACCAGAGTGGCTAGAATAGGCATTGTGGGACACTTCTGGAGGCCAATCCGAGCGCACTATAGGACCAGAGCGTCCACACTGGCACTGCAGTGCTCCAGCGGGGGCGCACAAAACGTTATTCCAGTCGCCGAGGCGGAGTACCAGGAGCACTCTAGCTGCAAAGTCAGAGCACTCTACGTGCCTTGCCAGTGTGGACAGAGAGTGAGCTAGTGCACCCGGGGCTCCTTTAATGCGCTGTAACTCACAAGTGTAGCCAAGCCCTTTGCTATTGTACACTCGCGTTATCAGAGTGACTCTGCTATGGGTCGGGGAGGAGGGGAAAGCATTAGAAGCACAAGGCTCAAATCTGATTCCTTTGTCTCCTGCTTCAAGGTAACTTGTCTAGGTGTAAGACATCCATTCCTTCAAGAACTAGTGGTACCAGAATAAGGAACGAGATCAGCTGACATCCAGGTTGAGTTGGTTAAATATCACATGAGCAAACAAGCAAAAATCTGGAATTCACTTCAATATTATTTGTGAATTGTTTTATTCACTTACCATAGATATTGGCATGAGCAAATATTTGTTTACAGCAATGTTCCCAGAAACAAAGAGTGTCACACATAATTGTTCAAAATATGAACTTATGCAATAATTCACAGCAGGAGTTTTTGGGGGCCATTTTGAAAGCTTTAGGTTTAAGAGCCATCTCATCAAGTAGCAGAAAATAATACCTCCTGACTTAGGTAGTGAATCACACAGTGCAAATAGGGAATTGTGAACAGAAAATACTTTAAACGATAATTATGGCAAATAGTTTGAGAGTAGCCCCTGGTCTGAAATGTGTGCACATAAAACCATTCATCAATTCATTTTGTACAATGATCAAATTAGTTGAAATCAAAGTCTATTGTGGATAATTTGCAAACAGAAAGACGGGGTAAAATCAGCGAGTAAACTATTCTCTGTATATATTTGACCCAGCTTTATACCTGGGGACCATTAAAGCACATGAAAGGATGTACGGCATTTGAATATTTGTTTGAATAGTGGCATAGGCTATTTGGAAGTAAGGGTTGTGACCTATGACAATGGAAAGAATATTTTCCCTGGATATCTAATAAGATATCATACTTTATCTATGACTTTTATCACACAATAATTTGGGCTTTCTTAGTATGCTCGTTCTTTGGACTGCTATCTCCACTAGAAATAGTGTGTGTGTGTGTGTGTGTGTGTGTGAGTAACTACATATAACCAGGTTTCAGAGGAACAGCCGTGTTAGTCTGTATTCGCAAAAAGAAAAGGAGTACTTGTGGCACCTTAGAGACTAACCAATTTATTTGAGCATGAGCTTTCGTGAGCTACAGCTCACTTCATCAGATGTATACCGTGGAAACTGCAGCAGACTTTATATACACACAGAGAATATGAAACAATACCTCCTCCCACCCCACTGTCCTGCTGGTAATAGCTTATCTAAAGTGATCAACAGGGGGGCCATTTCCAGCACATTTCCTACCTGCATGCCTCCAGCTTTCACCCTGACCACACCACACGATCCATCGTCTACAGCCAAGCTCTGCGATACAACCGCATTTGCTCCAACCCCTCAGACAGAGACAAACACCTACAAGATCTCTGTCAAGCTTTCTTACAACTACAATACCCACCTGCAGAAGTAAAGAAACAGATTGATAGAGCCAGAAGACTTCCCAGAAGTTACCTACTACAGGACAGGCCTAACAAAGAAAATAACAGAACGCCACTAGCGGTCACCTTCAGCCCCCAACTAAAACCCCTCCAACGCATTATTAAGGATCTACAACCTATCCTAAAGGATGACCCAACACTCTCACAAGTCTTGGGAGACAGGCCAGTCCTTGCCTACAGACAGCCCCGCAACCTGAAGCAAATACTCACCAACAACCACATACCACACAACAGAACCACTAACCCAGGAACTTATCCTTGCAACAAAGCCCGTTGCCAATTGTGCCCACATATCTATTCAGGGGACACCATCACAGGGCCTAATAACATCAGCCACACTATCAGAGGCTCGTTCACCTGCACACCCACCAATGTGATATATGCCATCATGTGCCAGCAATGCCCCTCTGCCATGTACATTGGTCAAACTGGACAGTCTCTACGTAAAAGAATAAATGGACACAAATCAGATGTCAAGAATTATAACATTCATAAACCAGTCGGAGAACACTTCAATCTCTCTGGTCACGCAATCACAGACATGAAGGTCGCTATCTTAAAACAAAAAAACTTCAAATCCAGACTCCAGCGAGAAACTGCTGAATTGGAATTCATTTGCAAATTGGATACTATTAATTTAGGCTTAAATAGAGACTGGGAGTGGCTAAGTCATTATGCAAGGTAGCCTGTTTCCTCTTGTTTTTTCCTACCCCCCCCCCCAGATGTTCTGGTTTAACTTGGATTTAAACTTGGAGAGTGGTCAGTTTAGATGAGCTATTACCAGCAGGAGAGTGAGTTTGTGTGTGTATGGGGGTGGGGGGGATGTGAGAAAACCTGGATCTATGCAGGAAATAGCCCGACTTGATTATGTAAAGAGTTGTCACTTTGGATGGGCTAGCACCAGCAGGAGAGTGAATTTGTGTGGGGGGGGTGGAGGGTGAGAAAACCTGGATTTGTGCTGGAAATGGCCCACCTGTTGATCACTTTAGATAAGCTATTACCAGCAGGACAGTGGGGTGGGAGGAGGTATTGTTTCATATTCTCTGTGTGTATATAAAGTCTGCTGCAGTTTCCACGGTATGCATCCGATGAAGTGAGCTGTAGCTCACGAAAGCTCATGCTCAAATAAATTGGTTAGTCTCTAAGGTGCCACAAGTCCTCCTTTTCTTTTTACATATAACCACACACAAATGTATTCATTTGAGGCAAGATTAGTTATTGATATGTCTCCTTCCTTTAAAAGAGGAAGGGTGACTTCCAACCTCCTTTGCTATCCTGCATAAGGAGAAGAGGATCGACAAGAAGAGGCTTGGAGGAGGAGAAAGAGAAGGGAGAACACTGTTTCTTTAAACAACTCTCCTATTCTGCACCTGACTTAGCGCTGCCTCCTTACACTTGCCATAGACAAGCCCTTCATACTGTGAAAAGAATGAATGGAGCTATTCACTCAGCTCAATCACAGAGCACTCACCTGAGAAGCTGTAAAGAACAGAATTGTAAATCTTATAATCAAGTATTAAATTACACCTAATTTATTTACTCATGACAGAGAGAACAATAACCCTGCAATCAAGTGTGTAAAGATCTAGATCAAAAGGGCATTGTAAAAACAGTAGGAAGAAATCTTGATGTCCCCTGCCTAGAGATATCCATGATGGCAGAGCTATTAGTGCAGGGGTCGGCAGCCTTTCAGAAGCGGTGGGCCAAGTCTTCATTGATTCACTCTAGTTTAAGGGTTCGCGTGCCAGTCATACATTTTAACGTTTTTAGAAGGCCTCTTTCTATAAGTCTATAATGTAGAACTAAACTATTGTTGTATGTAAAGTAAATAAGGTTTTTAAAATGTTTAAGAAGCTTCATTAAAAATTAAATTGTCTGCTGCATCTGATGACGATTCAGTATCATAGGCTCTGTATAGTGCTACAGAAATCCTTCCAAGTCCCACAGATTCCAAGAATTCACCCAGCATAGTGTACATTTCAGACATTCCCACTGTAACGTGTGCCTGTTTGACAGATACAGTGTGTGCTTCATCCTATGCTGAATCTGTTTTGTTCTACATCACGTGTTTGATTTTGTAGAGAATGTGATTTCAATATCTGGTGTGCTGGAACATGCAATCCAACATGACTTATCCCCCTAGAAGAAGGATTTTGTAAATATAAAACGGCTATAAATTCCATTGAAACCTTTCTGAGCAGGAAAGAAATGCATATCAGAGTCTCTGCAGGCAGCTGGGGGTGATTAGATTATTAAAATGCCATATTACTAGTTCCCAGTAATTATTTTGATAGATATGCCCTAATACCTGCTGGACATCCTATCTTGCAGAAAGTAAATGAACAAGAAAGTCTCTTTTGTCTTTCTTCTACAAGTGTGCGCCCAGTAATCCTTGCAAAGGGAGAGTGACCACCAGCGAGTGGCCTAATAGGAAGGGCTTTAAAACAAAAAAGGAATAAAAAAATTAATGGTCCTTAAAGGAAATAAGAGAGGGTTCTGGTCTACTGCAATGCAGAGCACCCTGCACCCAGAGGTGTGTGTATCTGAATAGGTTGTGCTTGGTAAAGTGTGGAGATCGGACCATGCAGACTTCTAGAGCTCTGCCGAGGTCTATGGAGCTATGCACTGGAGGCTGCGCTCCTGATGGCTTGTATGCAGCCATTTCAGGCCTTTCCACATTACACCCGGTTTTTAGGGTCACAAATAGGGATGTGTTTCAGAGTAGCAGCCGTGTTAGTCTGTATCTGCAAAAAGAACAGGAGTACTTGTGGCATCTTAGAGACTAACAAATTTATTTGAGCATAAGCTTTCATGAGCTACAGCTCACTTCAGTGGAAAATACAGTGGGGAGATTTATATACACAGAGAACATGAAACAATGGGTGTTACCATATACACTGTAACGAGAGTGATCAGGTAAGATGAGCTATTACCAGCAGGAGAGAAAAACAAAACAAAAAACTCCAACCTTTTGTAGTGATAATCAAGGTGGGCCATTTCCATCAGTTGACAAGAACCTGTGAGGAACAGTATGGGGGAACATGGGGAAATAGTTTTACTTTGTGTAATGATACATCCGCTCCCAGTCTCTATTCAAGCCTAAGTCTCTGGTGAATTGGAATTAATTTGCAAACTGGACACCATTAACTTTTTTTTTTTCCCTCCTGCTGGTAGTAGCTCATCTTACCTGATCACTCTCATAGAATCATAGAATATCAGGGTTGGAAGGGACCTCAGTAGGTCATCTAGTCCAACCCCCTGCTCAAAGCACGATCAATCCCCAACTAAATCATCCCAACCAAGGCTTTGTCAAGCCTGACCTTAAAAATATCTAAGGAAGGAGATTCTACCACCTCCCTAGGTAACACATTCCAGTGTTTCACCACCCTCCTAGTGAAAAAGTTTTTCCTAATATCCAACCTAAACCTCCCCCACTGCAACTTAAATCATAGAATCATAGAATCATAGAATATCAGGGTTGGAAGGGACCCCAGAAGGTCATCTAGTCCAACCCCCTGCTCGAAGCAGGACCAATCCCCAATTAAATCATCCCAGCCAGGGCTTTGTCAAGCCTGACCTTAAAAACCTCTAAGGAAGGAGATTCTACCACCTCCCTAGGTAACGCATTCCAGTGTTTCACCATCCTCCTAGTGAAAAAGTTTTTCCTAATATCCAATCTAAACCTCCCCCACTGCAACTTGAGACCATTACTCCTCGTTCTGTCATCTGCTACCATTGAGAACAGTCTAGAGCCATCCTCTTTGGAACCCCCTTTCAGGTAGTTGAAAGCAGCTATCAAATCCCCGCTCATTCTTCTCTTCTGCAGACTAAACAATCCCAGCTCCCTCAGCCTCTCCTCATAAGTCATGTGTTCTAGACCCCTAATCATTTTTGTTGCCCTTCGCTGGACTCTCTCCAATTTATCCACATCCTTCTTGTAGTGTGGGGCCCAAAACTGGACACAGTACTCCAGATGAGGCCTCACCAATGTCGAATAGAGGGAAATGATCACGTCCCTCGACCTGCTCGCTATGCCCCTACTTATACATCCCCAAATGCCATTGGCCTTCTTGGCAACAAGGGCACACTGCTGACTCATATCCAGCTTCTCATCCACTGTCACCCCTAGGTCCTTTTCCGCAGAACTGCTGCCTAGCCATTCGGCCCCTAGTCTGTAGCGGTGCATTGGGTTCTTCCGTCCTAAGTGCAGGACCCTGCACTTATCCTTATTGAACCTCATGTGACGATGTGACTCAGCAGGGAGGGGGGAGTGTTGACCTGGGAATGTGCCCTGGGGATGGGAGACCTGAGAGCCTGTCACCTGAGCCAGGAGGGGGAGGGGGAGGTAACACCTCTGCCCAGGAATGTGAACAGAGGCTGCAGCAGGGAACCTGCTGGGTGGGTTGAGTTGGCAGTTTTGGAGGCTGGGGAGAGGAACACAGGGAACCCCAGGGCTGGGGTCTAAGCTCCCTGTTCCCCCAGAAGGACGTGATTGAGGGGTCCTGGTTGTACCCACAAGCTCTGTTGTGGACTGTGTTCCTGTTGTCCAATAAACCTTCTGTTTTACTGGCTGGCTGAGAGTCTCAGTGGATCCCAGGAAGAGGGGTGCAGGGCCTGGACTCCCCCACACTCCGCGACAACTGGTGGCAGTGGTGGGATGTACTGCACCCCGTGAACGGCGCTTCCTGCAGTAAGTGACTGGGGAACAGTAAAACGAAGGGGAATTGACGGGGACCAGGCGTGCTGAAGATTCAGAGAGAGACGGTTTCGGGGGGCGGCTAACCCCTGGGAATGTGTGACCAGAGAGAAAGACTTTTGCAGTAACAGGGTCCCCCGGGGGATTGCAGCGAGCGGTCCCAGGGGCGGAGGAGTCTGCAGCTCGACCCTGGCAAAGAGGTGGTGACCTCAAGAAGGACTGGCACACTAAGGGCTTTTCCTGGAAACCGTGGGAAGCTGCCCGGCCTGCGAGTGGCCAGCAGGGAGATGTACGCTAAACGCCTTAAGAGTGACCTGGTGGAGCTGTGCAGGCAGAGGGGGCTGCGCATCGGGAGGTCCACCAAGGAACAACTGATTGCCCAGTTGGAGGAGAGGGATCGCTTGGATGACCCGATCCCTGTCCCTGAGGGGAGCCGCCCGGCAGACGCAGCGTGGGCCCTGGGGCCTGACCGGGCTGGGAGGGGTCAGACTGCTGCCGAGGACATCCCAAGACCCTTCCTACCTATGCCTGGGGGAGGGGTTGGGGGAAGCCCAGCGAATAGCGAGGGCACCCTGACCCCAGCACCCAGCAGGGGATCCTCCCGGCGGAGCTCCCCATCCCTGGAGCAGAGGCGGCTGGAATGGGAGAGGGAGATGAAAATGAGGGAGCTGGAGGATCATGAAAAACAACGTCAACATGAGGAGAAACAACGTCAACATGAGCAGGAGGAGAAGGAGAAACAACGTCAACATGAGATACGCTGTAGGGTAGGGATAGGATACAGAGGGACCTAGACAAATTGGAGGATTGGGCCAAAAGAAATCTGATGAGGTTCAACAAGGACAAGTGCAGAGTCCTGCACTTAGGACGGAAGAATCCCATGCACCGCTACAGATTAGGGACTGAATGGCTCGGCAGCAGTTCTACAGAAAAGGACCTAGGGGTTACAGTGGACGAGAAGCTGGATATGAGGAGAGGCTGAGGGAACTGGGGATGTTTAGTCTATGGAAGAGAAGAATGATGGGGGATTTGATAGCTGCTTTCAACTACCTGAAAGGGGGTTCCAAAAAGGATGGATCTAGACTGTTCTCAGTGGTAGCAGATGACAGAACAAGGAGTAATAGTCTCAAGTTGCAGTGGGGGAGATTTAGGTTGGATATTAGGAAAAATTTTTTCACTAGGAGGGTGGTGAAACACTGGAATGTGTTACCTAGGGAGGTGGTAGAATCTCCTTCCTTGGAAGTTTTTAAGGTCAGGCTTGACAAAGCCCTGTCTGGGATGATTTAATTGGGGATCGGTCCTGCTTTGAGCAGGGAGTTGGACTAGATGACCTCTTGAGGTCCCTTCCAACCCTGATATTCTATGATTCTATGAGCAGGAGGAGAAGGAGAGGGAGCGTCAGGAGAAGGAGAGGGAGCGTCAGGAGAAGGAGAAACAAAGACAGCATGAACTGGAGCTGGCCAGGCTGAAGAGCAGTGGGGCCCCGGCTGTGGTGAGTGAGGGGGGACCCAAGACTGCAAGGAACTTTGATAAGTGCTTCCTGGCCCAGCGGAAGGAGGGGGAGGACATAGATAGCTTCCTGACGGCCTTTGAGAATGCCTGTGAGCTGCACAGGGTTGACCCTGCAGACAGGCTCCAGTTTCTCACCCCCTTACTGGATCCCAAAGCCGTGGAGGTGTACAGCCGGATGACAGGGCCGGAGGCAGGGGACTATGAACTGTTCAAACAGGCCCTGCTCCGTGAGTTTGGGCTGACCCCCGAGATGTACCGGAGAAGGTTCCGGAGTCAGCGTAAAACGCCTGAGGTCACCTACCTACAACTGGCCAACCGGATGCAGGGGTATGCCCGCAAGTGGACATGCCCGCAAGTGGACAGCTGGGGCCCGAGCTAAAGAGGACCTGCTTGACCTAATTGTACTGGAGCAACTGTATGAACAGTGCCCTTCCGACCTGAGGCTGTGGTTGGTGGACAAAAAGCTCGAGAACCCCCAGCACGCAGGGCAGCTGGCCGACGAGTTTGTGAACAGTCGGTCAGGGGGTAGCCGGGAGGAGTCCCAAAAGAACAGGCCCCCCCCGATGCAGAGAGAGAGTCACCAGGGGGCCTCCCAGCGGGGAAATAGGGAGAACCCCCTCCCAAGGGGAACGCCTGGCGTCGGGCCCCTCCGACCTGCTCGAGGGGACCAACGTGACCTGAGCTGCTATCACTGTGGCCAGAGAGGCCACATACGGTCCCAGTGCCCTGGGCTCAGGGACAAACTGAGCAGACCCAACCTACCCAGGGTTAATTGGGTAGGGACCCAGCTGGACGAGGGGCAGACGACCCAGGAAAGGGGGCCTACCAGTTTACCACCTGCTCAGGAGGGAAGAGTACCCCAGGCCAGCTCCACCAGAGGGCTGGAGGCTCTGGACTCAGGGTGCTCAGTTTACAGGGTGGGCGCGGGGCTGTCCCTCCGGAGAGAGTGCCTTGTTCCCCTGGAGGTGGATGGGAGGAAGGTCAATGGATACTGGGATACGGGCGCGGAGGTGACGCTGGCCCGGCCCGAGGTGGTGGCCCCAGATCGGGTGGTGCCCAACACCTACCTGACCCTGACAGGGGTGGGCGGGACCCCATTTAAGGTGCCCGTGGCAAGGGTACACCTGAAATGGGGGGCCAAGGAGGGCCCCAAGGATGTGGGGGTACACCACCATTTGCCCACTGAAGTTTTGATGGGGGGAGACCTAGAGGACTGGCCAAGCAAGCCCCAGACCGCCCTGGTTGTGACCCGTAGCCAGAGCCGGCGAGGGCCACTGCTCCCTGACCTCGGGGAGGGTACCGCACCGGAGGCGCAGGACCCTACCCTGGTGGGAAGGGAGGGCCGAGGGGCACGGCTCAGAGAGGCTGAGGCCTCAGACCTGGCCACTGAGGGGGAACCGGTCCCCATCCCTTCCCCAGCCGCTGAGTTCCAGGCCGAGTTGAGGAAAGATCCCTCCTTGCGGAAGCTCAGGGACCTGGCCGACCTCGGTGTGGTACGGACCATGAGGAGAGGCTGCCAGGAGAGGTTCCTGTGGGAGAAGGGGTTCCTGTACCGAGAATGGGCTCCCACAAGGGAAGTAGAGTCCTGTGGGATCAGGAGGCAGCTGGTGGTCCCCCAGAAGTATCGCCGCAAGCTCCTGTACCTGGCCCATGACATCCCCCTCGCAGGGCACCAGGGAATCCGGCGCACCCGGCAGAGGTTGCTACAGAACTTTTACTGGCCCGGGGTCTTTACCACGGTCCGGCAGTATTGCCGATCCTGTGACCCCTGTCAGAGGGTGGGGAAGGCCCGGGACAAGGGGAAAGCGGCTTTGAGACCTTTGCCCATCATAGAGGAGCCTTTCCAGAAGGTGGCCATGGACATCGTGGGGCCTCTCAGCAAGACGACCCGGTCGGGGAAGAAATACATTCTGGTGGTGGTAGATTTTGCCACCCGCTACCCCGAGGCAGTGCCCTTAGCTTCCATTGAAGCAGACACCGTGGCCGATGCGCTCCTGACCATTTTCAGCCGAGTGGGGTTCCCCAAGGAAGTCTTGACAGACCAAGGCTCCAACTTCATGTCGGCCCTGCTCCGGTGCTTGTGGGAGAAATGTGGGGTCCGGCACGACTGGGCCTCAGCTTATCACCCCCAGTCCAACGGGCTGGTGGAGAGGTTTAACGGGACGCTAAAGATGATGCTGAAAACCTTTCTGAACCAGCACCCGCAGGATTGGGACAAGTACTTACCTCACCTGCTGTTCGCGTACAGGGAGGTGCCACAGGAGTCTACCGGATTTTCGCCTTTCGAACTGTTATATGGAAGGAGGGTGAGGGGCCCCCTGGACCTGATGAGAGACGAGTGGGAGGGGAAGGCCACTCCCGATGGAGAGTCAGTGGTGGAGTATGTCCTGATCTTCCGAGAGAGACTGGCTGAACTCATGGGCCTGGCCAGGGAGAATCTGGCCAGAGCCCAGAAGAAGCAGAAGGTCTGGTATGACCGCACGGCAAGGGCCCGTGCCTACGCCACCGGGGATCCGGTGATGGTTCTCATCCCAGTGAGAAAGAACAAACTACAGGCCACCTGGGAGGGCCCTTTCAAGGTCGTCAAGCAGCTCAATGAGGTAAACTATGTGGTGGAGCTGTCGAACCGGGCGCACCACCGCCGGGTGTACCATGTGAATATGATGAAGCCATATTATGCCAGGGGGAATGTGGTGTTGGCCGTGTGTGGACAGTGGGAAGAGCAGGGAGATGACCCTTTAGTAGATCTATTCCCTGGGACCAGAGCTGGTTCCCCCCTGGAAACAATCCCCCTCTCGGATCAGCTAACCCCTGCCCAGCAAGCTGAGGTCAGGGAGGTGCTGCATCCGTACCGACAGCTGTTTTCCAACCAGCCTGGACGCACTAATCTGACTGTCCACCGGGTGCAGACAGGGTCGCACCCGCCGATAAGATGCTCCCCCTTCCGAGTCACAGGGAAAACTGCTCAGGACCTGGAAAGAGAGGTCCGGGACATGCTGGCTTTGGGGGTGATCCAGCCATCTGCCAGCCCTTGGGCCTCGCCGGTGGTGCTGGTCCCCAAAAAGGACGGGTCGGTCCGGTTCTGCTTGGACTATCAGAAGCTCAATGCCATCACTGTATCTGATGCCTACCCCATGCCCAGGCCGGACGAGCTCCTAGACAAGCTGGGAGGAGCTCGGTACCTTACCACCATGGACCTTACAAAGGGCTACTGGCAAGTGCCGCTGGATGCAGATGCCCGGCTGAAATCGGCCTTTATCACCCCTCTGGGGCTCTATGAGTTCCTGACCCTGCCTTTCGGCCTCAAGGGAGCGCCGGCCACCTTCCAGCGCCTGGTGGACCAGCTCCTGAGGGGGATGGAGAGTTTTGCCGTGGCGTATATTGATGACATCTGTGTCTTTAGCCAGACCTGGGAGGACCACGTGTCCCAGGTTAGACAAGTGCTGGACCGACTCCAGGGGGCTGGGCTGACTGTAAAAGCGGAGAAGTGCAAGGTGGGGATGGCGGAAGTGTCTTACCTGGGCCATCGGGTGGGGAGCGGCCGCCTAAAGCCGGAACCAGCCAAGGTGGAGGTGATCAGAGACTGGCCCGCTCCCCACACCAAAAAGCAGGTCCAAGCCTTTATTGGGATGGCAGGATACTACCGAAGATTTGTGCCCCACTTTAGCGCCATAGCCACCCCCATCACTGAGCTATGCAAGAAGGGGAAGCCAGACAAGGTGGTCTGGACCGAGCAGTGCCAGGTGGCTTTCCGGGCGCTGAAGGAGGCTCTGGTCAGTGGCCCAGTTCTGGCGAACCCGGACTTTGACAAGGCCTTTGTGGTGTTCACCGATGCCTCCGACACGGGACTGGGGGCGGTGTTAATGCAGGAGGATGAAAAGGGGGAGAGACACCCCATCGTGTACCTGAGCAAGAAGTTGCTACCCCGGGAGCAACACTACGCGGCCATCGAGAAGGAGTGCCTGGCCATGGTGTGGGCCCTCAAGAAACTAGAGCCCTATCTCTTCGGGCGGCACTTCACCGTGTACACCGACCACTCTCCCCTGACCTGGCTGCACCAGATGAAAGGAGCCAACGCCAAGCTCCTGAGATGGAGCCTGCTCCTGCAGGATTACGACATGGACGTGGTCCACGTGAAGGGAAGTGCCAACCTGATAGCGGATGCGCTGTCCCGGAGAGGGGGCCCCGAACTTCCCCAGGTCACTGGTCACAGTGACCCCGCTCAGTTCAGTCTCGAAGGGGGGAGAGATGTGATGATGTGACTCAGCAGGGAGGGGGGAGTGTGGGAATGTGCCCTGGGGATGGGAGACCTGAGAGCCTGTCACCTGAGCCAGGAGGGGGAGGGGGAGGTAACACCTCTGCCCAGGAATGTGAACAGAGGCTGCAGCAGGGAACCTGCTGGGTGGGTTGAGTTGGCAGTTTTGGAGGCTGGGGAGAGGAACACAGGGAACCCCAGGGCTGGGGTCTAAGCTCCCTGTTCCCCCAGAAGGACGTGATTGAGGGGTCCTGGTTGTACCCACAAGCTCTGTTGTGGACTGTGTTCCTGTTGTCCAATAAACCTTCTGTTTTACTGGCTGGCTGAGAGTCTCAGTGGATCCCAGGAAGAGGGGTGCAGGGCCTGGACTCCCCCACACTCCGCGACACCTCATCAGATTTCTTTTGGCCCAGCAGTCTGGGAGCTGACCTTGTTAGTGAAGACAGAGGCACAAAAAGCATTGAGTACATTAGCTTTTTCCACATCCTCTGTCACTAGGTTGCCTCCCTCATTCAGTAAGGGGCCCACACTTTCCTTGGCTTTCTTCTTGTTGCCAACATACCTGAAGAAACCCTTCTTGTTACTCTCGACATCTCTTGCTAGCTGCAGCTCCAGGTGCGATTTGGCCCTCCTGATATCATTCCTACATGCCCGAGCAATATTTTTATACTCTTTCCTGGTCATATGTCCAACCTTCCACTTCTTGTAAGCTTCTTTTTTATGTTTAAGATCCGCTAGGATTTCACCATTAAGCCAAGCTGGTCGCCTGCCATATTTACTATTCTTTCGACTCATCGGGATGGTTTGTCCCTGTAACCTCAACAGGGATTCCTTGAAATACAGCCAGCTCTCCTGGACTCCTTTCCCCTTCATGTTAGTCCCCCAGGGGATCCTGGCCATCTGTTCCCTGAGGGAGTCGAAGTCTGCTTTCCTGAAGTCCAGGGTCCGTATCCTGCTGCTTATCTTTCTTCCCTGCGTCAGGATCCTGAACTCAACCAACTCATGGTCACTGCCTCCCAGATTCCCATCCACTTTTGCTTCCCCCACTAATTCTACCCGGTTTGTGAGCAGCAGGTCAAGAAAAGCGCCCCCCCCTAGTTGGCTCCTCTAGCACTTGCGCCAGGAAATTGTCCCCTACGCTTTCCAAAAACTTCCTGGATTGTCTATGCACCGCTGTATTGCTCTCCCAGCAGATATCAGGAAAATTAAAGTCACCCATGAGAATCAGGGCATGCGATCTAGTAGCTTCCGTGAGTTGCCGGAAGAAAGCCTCATCTACCTCATCCCCCTGGTCCGGTGGTCTATAGCAGACTCCCACCACTACATCACTCTTGTTGCACACACTTCTAAACTTAATCCAGAGACACTCAGGTTTTTCTGCAGTTTCGTACCGGAGCTCTGAGCAGTCATACTGCTCCCTTACACACAGTGCTACTCCCCCACCTTTTCTGCCCTGCCTGTCCTTCCTGAACAGTTTATAACCATCCATGACAGTACTCCAGTCATGTGAGTTATCCCACCAAGTCTCTGTTATTCCAATCACGTCATAGTTCCTTGACATCACCAGGACCTCCAGTTCTCCCTGCTTGTTTCCAAGGCTTTGTGCATTCGTATATAAGCACTTGAGATAACCTGTTGATCACCCCTCATTCCCAGTATGAGGCAGGAGCCCTCCCCTCACAGACATTCCTGCCTGTGCTTCCTCACGGTATCCCGCTTTCCCACTTACCTCAGGGCTTTGGTCTCCTTCCCCCGGTGAACCTAGTTTAAAGCCCTCCTCACTAGGTTAGCCAGCCTGCTGGCAAAGATGCTCTTCCCTCTCTTCGTAAGATGGAGTCCGTCTGTGCCCAGCACTCCTCCTTCATGGAACACCATCCCATGGTCAAAGAATCCAAAGTCTTCTCTCCGACACCACCAGCGTAGCCATTCGTTGACTTCCACGATTCGACGGTCCCTACCCAGGCCTTTTCCTTCCACAGGAAGGATGGACGAGAACACCACTTGCGCCTCCAACTCCTTTATCCTTCTTCCCAGAGCCACGTAGTCCGCAGTGATCCGCTCAAGGTCATTCTTGGCAGTATCATTGGTGCCCACGTGGAGAAGCAGGAAGGGGTAGCGATCCGAGGGCTTGATGAGTCTCGGCAGTCTCTCCGTCACATCGCGAATCTTAGCCCCTGGCAAGCAGCAGACTTCTCGGTTTTCCCGGTCAGGGCGGCAGATAGATGACTCAGTCCCCCGGAGGAGAGAGTCCCCGACCACCACCACCCGCCTTCTCCTCTTGGAAGTGGTGGTGACCACTTGAGACCATTATTCCTCGTTCTGTCATCTGCTACCACTGAACAGTCTAGAACCATCCTCTTTGGAACCCCCTTTCAGGTAATTGAAAGCAGCTATCAAATCCCCCCTCATTCTTCTCTTCTGTAGACTAAACAATCCCAGTTCCCTCAGCCTCTCCTCATAAGTCATGTGTTCCAGTCCCCGAATCATTTTTGTTGCCCTCCACTGGACTCTTTCCAATGTTTCCACATCCTTCTTGTAGCGGGGGGCCCAAAACTGGACACAGTACTCCAGATGAGGCCTCATCAATGTCAAATAGAGGGGAACGATCACGTCTCTCGATCTGCTGGCAATGCCCCTACATATACATCCCAAAATGCCATTGGCCTTCTTGGCAACAAGGGCACACTGTTGACTCATATCCAGCTTCTCATCCACTGTAACCCCTAGGTCCTTCTCTGCAGAACTGCGGCCGAGCCATTCGGTCCCTAGTCTGTAGCGGAGCATGGGATTCTTCCGTCCTAAGTGCAGGACTCTGCACTTGTCCTTGTTGAACCTCATCAGATTTCTTTTGGCCCAATCCTCTAATTTGTCTAGGTCCCTCTGTATCCTGTCCCTACCCTCCAGCGTATCTACCTCTCCTCTCGTTACAGTGTGTATGGTAACACCCATTGATTCATGTTCTCTGTGTATATAAAATCTCCCCACTGTATTTTCCACTGCATGCATCCAATGAAGTGAGCTGTAGCTCACGAAAGCTTATGCTCAAATAAATTTGTTAGTCTAAATAGGGATGTGTACTCTAGAGATGAGAGATGGATTTTCTGTTCTTTTAACATCTCAACTATGGGCTTGGTTTCCCCATTGACTGTAGGGTACCGGATCCAGCCCTATGTTGCTTAATCTCTATTTCCAGGAGAGGGATCTGAACAGAAGGAGAGTAGACCAGTGTCCTGCTCTTTGTGGAATATAGAGTTTACTTGGGGATGGACTGGTTTAAATGGCTCTCTCCGGGAACTACTTTATCCAATCACTCAACATTGTAGATCAGTTGAAAGGACCCCCAGTTCTGATGCCCTGGGAGCTGAAGTTAGAGCTACCCTGGTAGAGAGAAAAAGCAACATTTCTCTGAGTGGTTCAAACTGTCTGCAATACAGTATAAACTTCTTCTAAGAGAAAGGAGGCTGGAGAGACTGTCCCATGTAGTTGGGGGTCTTGTCTGTTTTAGTTACCCTGTGTGTGAAAGGTAACTATTTTTGGGTGTAGATGGGATTGGCTTGGAGAATGGAATATCTGTGCGTACATAATAGGTCAGATCCTCAGCTGGTGTAAATCAGCATAGCTCTGTTGACTTTTAACAGAGCTACACCAATTTGCACCAGCTAAGACACTGGCCCGGAATGTTTACTTCCTTGGTCTCTTGTGTTCATAAACTGATTTTGTATGTTGTGTGTCAATGATTCATAAACCTCTGTGTGTACCAGTACATGTATATAAAATCCCAGTAAAAATCAATTATAAAAGAACCTTAGAGAGAGAGATGCTTATGCTTATACTTACCTTGGAAAGTTGGTTCAGTTGTGGATTTCTCCAGCTAAAATGAAGCTGCGAAGTATTGTTTTGTGACCCACATTCCATTCAGTTTGTTCTATTCCAGTCACAGGCCAGGTGTGTCTGTGTATGAATTATTAGTGAGCTTCTGAGTTGTTCTACTCCTAGATTTGATAGTTCAACTTGATGATAACATAGGTTTTCTATGCTGAAAAACATGTGCCCAAAAGACAGTAAAATAATTCAGCTAGCAGAAATTTAATATTTCCCCCCCCAAAGAATATTTTTTTGGTTAGCCACAACATGTAGGTCATTCTTTTTAACTGAGCTGCAGATAACTAATTTCACATGGTGGACACTTTATTGTTCACTTTTCTTTATGAAATCATTTATAACTTGTTTAGTAGACAGGGAAAACCCAAAGAGTCTCTATGTGCTTGGCTTCAAGTCAATGTGTTTCCCCCCCCATAATTCATTAAACACATTTCCGTGGAGATTGTGCCCAAATTAAAACACCCAATTTATAGGAAAGTATGCACAGGCCTTAGATAATCTAAAAATAAAAATAGCATGTTTGGCATCAGTTATATGTTAAAAGCCTTTATACACCCGAGGTGAAATCCTGGCTCTGTTGAAGTCAAGGCTTTCAGAAAACCTTGACAAGGTCCCACACCAAAGGCTCTTAAGCTAAGTAAGCAGTTATGGGGTAAAGGAGAAGGTCCTCTCATGGATAACCTCTGGTTAGAAGACCAGAAAACAAAGGGTAGGAATAAATGGTCAGTTTTCACAATGGAGAGATATGAATAGCGGGGTCCACCAAGAATCTGTCCGGGGACCAGTGCCATTCAATATATGCATAAATGATCTGGGAAAAGGGGAAAACAGTGAGGTGGCAAAGTTCACAGACAATTCAAAATTACTCAGGATAGTTAAGTCCAAAGCTGACTGGGAAGAGTTACAAAGGCATCTAACAAAACTGGGTGAGTGGGCAACAAAATGGCAGATGAAATTCAATGTTAATAAATGCAAAATAATGCACATTGGCAAACATAATGCCAACTATACATACAAAATGAGGGGGGTCTAAAGTAGCTGTTATCACTCAAGAAAGAGATCTTGGAGTCCTTGTGGATAGTTCTCTGACAGCATCCACTGAATGTGCAGAGGCCATCAAAAAAGCGTACCGAATGTTGGGAACCATTAGGAAAGGGGTGGATAATATGTCAAAAATCATAATACCAATATATAAATCTGTGGTACACCCCCACTTTGAATACTGTCTGCAGTTTTGGTCACCCCATCTCAAAAAAGATAGATTCGAATGGGGGAAAGTACAGAAAAGGGCAACAAAAATTATTAAGGGGATGGAACAGCCTCCGTATAAGAGAGATTAAAAAGACTGGGACTGGTCAGCCTAGAAAAGAGACAATTAAGGAGAGATATGGTCGATGTCTATACAATTGTGACTGGTGGGGAGAGAGTGAACGGGGAAGTGTTATTTACCCCTTCACCTAATACAAGAACCAGGGGTCACGCAGTGAAATTAACAGGCATCAGTTTTAAAACAAAAATAAAAAACTATTTCTTCACACAATACAGTCAACCTGTGGAACTCATTGCCAGGGGATGTTGTGAAGGCCACGAGTATAAGTGGGTTAAAAGAAGAGTTAGATACATTCACAGAGGACAGGTCCATCATTGGCTATTAGCCAAGATAGCCAACACTGCAACTCCGTACTCTGGGTGTCCCTAAAACTCTGACTGCCAGAAGCTGGGACTAGACAATGGGATAGATCACTCAGTAAATTTCCCTGTTCTGTTCATTCCCTTTGAAGCATCTGTCACCAGCCACTGTCAGAAGACAGGATACTGGGCTAAATGGACTATTGGTCTGACCCAGTATGGCCGTTCTTCTGTTCTTAATGGGAATTTTGCCATTGACTTCAACAGAGCCAGGATTTCATTCCAGGTCCTAAACTGGTCCAATGACCATTCTTGGAGCTAAGGCTAAGTTGTCTCAAGGTGAATAACTTACTTTAAGCTGACTTTGCTGATCATTGATTTCCATGAAATCTAGTGCTCTTTGAATGAGCATTTATATCTTGGACATGGGCGTTTTAGGTGTATCCCGAGTATTGGCACGACACTCTGCTGCTTGATGCTACTAACTCTTTGGCAAGTTCTGTGTGGTAACTCTAAAGATGGGCTTAAACCAGCAAGGCCAGATCAGGATTTCTAAGCTGGGAGTACATGTTGGGGGTGCGTGGGGGGGGTTGCGTGTGTGTTCTGGTTCAGCATTACAATTTGGCCCACTGAAAATTGGGCCTCCTTCCAAAATTCAGTGGGAGATATAGATCTGGATTCAACATTCCTGACAATGGACAAGTTTTCAGTCTGGTGTCCCAGTTCAGGCATCTCTCTAGTCTGCACAGATCTCAGACCCCACAAGCACATACTCAGAAACACTGCTTTTAATCACATTATATAGGACATAAAAAGGACCAGCACTTATTAATTAATTGCAGATGTCTCCTACTTCCTTAACTCCACTGAATATGCAGCCTCAGAACATCAGAATTCTCTCAGCCCCCCAGGGAGAAGATAATTGCCTTGATTTTATTTTCTAGCATAGTAAGAGGTTTTTATGGATTTTTGGCCCTTTCCTGATGCTTAAAACCTGCCACTCTATTTTCCAATCTTTGATTAGAAAAGCAATAAAAATCAATTCCTCCTCCTCCTCATCACCAGCCTTCTTCCCCACAAAAATAAAACTATCACGGTAAGCAGAAAGTATACAGCACCCTGCAATATCTGAGAGCAACAACAAAATTAGAATAGCAATGAACAAGGGAAACTAGAATAGCAACATAACCCTGGCACTCAGATACCTCAGTGACAGGTGCCTTAAGAAGACATAAGTTAGATGGATGGAGAGGTTTGTAACCCCTCGCTCCCCCACAAGCAGAAAATGGTGTCACTTTTGAGCTAGTTCTGGACACAGGTGAGCAGACACTGGCAGCATAGATTTACTACTGTGTACGCTCCCTCAGGAGACTCTGCCCAGCAGGCATGCTGTTACACAGAGACTTCAACAACAGAAAACTTCCGTTTTTTCTTATTTGATCCAGATTGGGTGGGATGGTGCACCCAGTGCCCTGGAAAGCTGGTTACCACGGCTGTAGAAAATCAGATTCTTTTGTAGCACCACGGTGAAGCCTGAAGGAAAGGCCATTCGTGGCTGAGATTTAGACAGGCTGACCTTTCAGCTGCACCAAATTGTCACCAGATATTCTCCCCAGTCCTGAACAGAATCAGTCAGAGAGATTTAACTCTCTTCCCATGTGCATGATTTTTTGCTACCATAAGGGAACATGTTCTCTCTGGAAAGGGGGAGCTGATAAACAAGGAAGGGGTCACCTGCCCTTGAGACATGGAGATGCAATCTTTAAGCTTGGGGGTGAATGGAATGGCATCCTCAGTCTTTCAGCACATATAAAAAGATTGCCACAAGCCTCAGACTGACTGGAGTTTGTTCAGCTTTCAGTGGGAGTAGGGCAGGAAATAGGTAGAGTTTAGCAATGTAAGCACAGTTGTTTGTCGTATAAACAGTGCTAAGGAAGAGGTCAACACCAAGAATCATGAACCCTGAGGCTCTGTTACATTGTTTCCATGATGATTAGTGATAGAAGAACTGGTCAGACAAATGACTCATTTGAACTGCACCCACTCAGGGTTCCATATTTGGTCATTTAGAGACCTTTCCCTTCTAAGGAGTAAACAGGGCTTTATGTGTTTCTTAATTACATGGCGGTAGGGTTCATAGTCCACACTGTTGCTTGGTTACTTGAATCTTGACTTATAAGTGGCGTAAGCTGCAAATGGGTGGCAGCTTTTATACCGGGAGTGGTAGGGAGGGAATCAGGGCACCTACACACAACAGTCTCCTTCCAAATTAATCCCCAGAGCACACTCCTTCCTGTGCACTGAAGGGGGTAAGCGTTTAGTGGAAAAATTAGTATGTGATCCTATAATTAAAGGGGGAATCATAATGCATATGCACAAAGGGGTTGAATTAGGTTTTTTTTGGACCCCCTTAATTCTGCCATTTCCTAACTTTTGAATGTTTAACTTTACAAACATTGTTTTTTAACATAATTTTTTGTGTGTAATAAGCAGCCTTGCAATTCTGTAGATGGTGGCATTAGTACTTCTGGCCTTTTCTTCTCTTATTTGCTAAGTATTCTGTGATTTGCAAGTGCATTATTCACTGGAATGCTTTGAAAGTATCCCATTACCCTGAGGTTTATTGTATGAAAGGTGATTTTAAACTGCTTATTGTTAGATAGAGGGACTTTATGTTGTTCACTAAAGCAAAGGAGGAAAGTGAGCTATCACTGATATCTGCAACAGCTCTTCCTCACAAACTATGCGGTGGCATACATGTGTTTACTGAACAACAAAATCATGTAAGAAGTTTGTTATCTGAGAGGAAAGAGGGTTTTGTAATAAAAGGCCATTTCAAATCAGAAGAGAGGTGAATCTTCTAGCTAGATTGTGATTTCATTATTACTGCTTCTCCAAGTAGGGTGGCCAGGTGTCTGGTTTTCGATGCCGCCAACTGGGCCATTAAAGGTCCGGTTAGCAGTGCTGGGGGCTAAGGCAGGCTAGTCCCTACCTGTCCTGGCATCGCGCTGTGCCCTGGAAGCAGCCAGCAGGTCCAGCTCCTAGGTGGGGGGGCCAGGGGCTCCATGCGCTGTCCTGCCTCGAGCACTGGCTCCGCACTCCCATTGGCCAGTGCCTGCAGAGGGCAAGAACAGCACGCGGAGCCTTCTGCCCGAGCCCCACCTACTAGCGTCAGACCTGTTGGCCACTTCCGGGGCACGCACAACGCAGTGTCAAGACAGATAGGCAGCCTGCCTTAGCCCCACTGCACCTCTGACCAGGAGATGCCTGAGGTAAGTCCAGGCCTCAAGTCCCTGCCCCAGTCCTGAGACCCCCCCCCAACCTGGAGCCCCCCTCCTGCAACGCAAAGCCCTCATCCCCGGCCCCACCGAGAGCCCGCACCCCCTGTCAGAGCCTTCACCCCCTTCCAGACTCTAATTCCCTGCCCCAGCCCTGTAAAGTGAGTAAGGTTGAGGGAGAGCGAGTGAGGGAGGGGACAAGGGGAATCCAGTGGACATCGTGTACTTAGATTTCCAGAAAGCCTTTGACAAGGTCCCTCACCAAAGGCTCTTACATAAATTAAGTTTCAGAGTAGCAGCCGTGTTAGTCTGTATCAGCAAAAAGAACAGGAGGACTTGTGGCACCTTAGAAACTAACAAATTTATTTGAGCATGAGCTTTCGTGAGCTACAGCTATGCTACAGCTGTAGCTCACGAAAGCTTATGCTCAGATAAATTTGTTAGTCTCTAAGGTGCCACAAGTCCTCCTTTTCTTTTTATAAATTAAGTTGCCATGGGATAAGAGGGAAGATCCTTTCATGGATTGAGAACTGGTTAAAAGACAGGGAACAAACGGTAGGAATAAATGGTAAATTTTCAGAATGGAGAGGGGTAACTAGTGGCGTTTCCCAAGGGTCAGTCCTAGGACCAATCTTATTCAACTTATTCATAAATGATCTAGAGAAAGGGGTAAACAGTGAGGTGGCAAAGTCTGCAGATGATACTAAACTGCTCAAGATAGTTAAGACCAAAGCAGACTGTGAAGAACTTCAAAAAGATCTCACAAAACTAACTCATTGGGCAACAAAATGGCAAATGAAATTGAATGTGGATAAATGTAAAGTAATGCACATTGGAAAAAATAACCCCAAGTATACATACAATAAGATGGGGGCTAATTTAGCTACAACTAATCAGGAAAGAAATCTTGGAGTCATCGTGGATAGTTCTCTGAAGATTTCAGAGAAACAGCCGTGTTAGTCTGTATTCGCAAAAAGAAAAGGAGTACTTGTGGCACCTTAGAGACTAACCAATTTATTTGAGCATAAGCTTTTGTGAGCTACAGCCCACTTCATCGATGAAGTGAGCTGTAGCTCACAAAAGCTTATGCTCAAATAAATTGGTTAGTCTCTAAGGTGCCACAAGTCCTCCTTTTCTTTTCTCTAAAGATGTTCACGCAGTGTGCAGCGGCCATCAAAAAAGCAAACAGGATGTTAGGAATCATTTAAAAAGGGATAGAGAATAAGACGGAGAATATTTTATTGCCCTTATATAAATCTATGGTACACCCACATCTTGAATACTGCATACAGATGTGGTCTCCTCATCTCAAAAAAGTTATACAGGCATTAGAAAAGGTTCAGAGAAGGGCAACTAAAATGATTAGGGGTTTGGAATGGGTCCCATGTGAGGAGAGATTAAAGAGGCTAGGACTTTTCAGCTTGGAAAAGAGGAGACTAAGGGGGGATATGCTAGAGGTCTATAAAATCATGAGTGGTGTGGAGAAAGTGAATAAGGAAGTTATTTACTTGTTCCCATAATATAAGAACTAGGGGCCACCAAATGAAATCAATGGGCAGCAGGTTTAAAACAAATAAAAGGAAGTTCTTCTTCACTCAGCACACAGTCAACCTGTGGAACTCCTTGCCTGAGGAGGCTGTGAAGGCTAGGACTATAACAGGGTTTAAAAGAGAACTAGATAAATTCATGGAGGTTAAGTCCATTAATGGCTATAAGCCAGGATAGGTAAGGAATGGTGTCCCTAGCCTCTGTTTGTCAGAGGGTGGAGATGGATGGCAGGAGAGAGATCACTTCATCATTATCTGTTAGGTTCATTCCCTCTGGGGCACCTGGCATTGGCCACTGTCAAAAGACAGGATACTGGGCTGGATGGACCTTTGGTCTGACCCAGTATGGCCATTCTTATGTTCTTATGAGCCACCAAGGGAGGGCAACAGTAGTGAGTGGGGGTCGAGGCCTCAGGGAAGGAGTAGGGCCTCAGGGAAGCAGCAGGACTAGGATGTTCAGTTTTGTGCCATTAGAAAGTTGGCAACCCTATCTCCAAGTGAAATTTAGGCAGACAGGAGCTAGTTTAGTCTAGCTAAAGCTGAACAACAAGAAAAAATAAAAACTATCAGCACCAGCAAAACCAGGGAAATTTGCATTTAGTGATTTTGTAAATAAGCAAAACATTTTTCATTCTTTCTTTGAATTTGCTGGTTGAAAATGATCAGCTTTTCTTTTGTGAACTCTTGGGGAGTTCATCCAGGGTGGATTTTTTTCAACATTTTCACCAAAAATTCCAGGTTTTCCTGATGAAAATGTTAAAAAGAAGTATCTTGCTGAGCATGGTCCAGGGAGAATTCACTGGAGACTTTGGGGGGTTGGAGGGCAGCAGATGTGCTTGTTTGCAGGAAAATGTCAGTTTTCATGTCTTATAGCTTTATTTTTCAGCTGTTGCAAAGATGCATGGGATCTTGTATGTCTATCTTCCACCTTATCTTGATAACTATGTTTCACAGCATGCAAAGATAACAGCATTGCTTATCATAACCAGAGCCATGTCTAGCCTCTGGGAAATTGTGCTGTGACATCATACTGCTTCACACAGGGCATTTTTACATTGACACCCCTCAGGCCAATTGTGTGTGATAACCGCACACGCACAGCTATACGTCTGCACCACTTTACAGCACTGGTGATAGGGTCATGTTAAAAGTGAAAATAAAATCCTCTCTGCGCACCCTTAGATGAAGTATGCTTTCTGTGCTTAAAGAGAAAACGCTGGTAATAATGCACAGAGCCAAACTATTTTAAAACTTGGATACTAAGCTGCCTTCATGTGTCTGGGTATCACTGTATTTAGTTATGTTCTTAATCTCTTTTGGTGTCTTCATTTACCTCAGTAAAAGGTGACGATTCCATGTGGCCACAAGCCACTGCTTAGAGCCTCCAGCTGATGGTAAAGTTGAATCTCTGTCACAGCTCTAGGTTCCTGTCAGGTTGCATGGCGGAGAGGGGATTTGGAGTCCTCTTCATTGGCTCACTGCTTGTCCTAGCGGCTGAATTGGGGCCAGAATGCTCAACACCTTGCAATCTTGAGCCCATCACCCCCTTAGCCAATGGATCACTCTTGACCTGTTTCAGGGCCCTATGCAGGAGCAGCTCTCTCTGCAGCTCAGTACCTATTTCAGATGGCCAGGTTGGAAAGACCTATAGAATACGTAGTTCCCAAACA
Source organism: Caretta caretta (assembly GCF_965140235.1). Classification (NCBI taxonomy): domain Eukaryota; kingdom Metazoa; phylum Chordata; order Testudines; family Cheloniidae; genus Caretta; species Caretta caretta. Next base: position 1,209,241 of record NC_134231.1, read on the forward strand.
GCAGATGTTTGTCACAGCTGTTTCTTTTCTTGTTCTTTTGTGAGCTGCTTGTGGAGAACCAGCAGACATCTATGCTCTCACTGTAGTTTTAGCCTGGGGTCCTGACATTCTTTCCATAGCTTTTGCAGCTCCACTTTTTAAGGCAGGAAGCAAAAGCCTCCTGTGTATTATCCTGTTTCTGTGATGCCAGGTTTATAATATACAATACACCAATGCGTTCAGATACCACGCTGATGGGAGCCATATGGTTACCTACAGAGAATAATTGCCGCGGCACAGGCCCTTGGGCGAGAATGTACTCAGTGTTCAGCTATTTATTGCTGAAAGGTGCCAACCCGGCTTGTGACAGCAGTAGGCAGTATAGCATTTTTTGGTATATTTATGCTGCTGAATTCTGCACATCCATTACTTATGGAAAGAGTTTGTTCTTTGGACTTTTGAGAAAAAAAATCACAAGACTGACAGTTACATCCAGCTGAGGGTGAAACTTTAATCTGTCTCATCCCCCCAGTGTAGTGCAAGGGACATTGTATCAGTAAATGCTGCCACTGACCCAAGCAGCCTGTCCTTTTAGAAGTAATGCAGACGCTGACATGCACCATCATAATCAGCTCTATTTGCAAAACCCCGTGTACCTTCCACAAGAGGTTAAACACGACAGGACCTCGTATTCTGCCATCAGGGAACATCTCAAACTCTGTTCTTTACACAGCTGGAACCAGAGAATATTTACATATTCCAAATGCCATCTTCCTATAAGGACAGACAATAAGAATGATCTTTCTAATGGAAACCTGATGATGCTGGGATCTGGTTGGTTAGCAAGGAAGAAGGCCTCAGATGCTATTCTGTGATTATGTTACTACTGTCATTGTCCTCAGGATTGCCTCCTTTGGGCTCCTTATACATTGCACCCAGTTATTCTGAATATGCCTTCCTTTCTCCTGAAGATGCTCTGAGTTTGGCACACTGGGATGTTGCACAGAGTGATGCTTTTAGTTAGGTGTTGAATAAAACATAATCTTCTTTGAAACCTCCACTTGTAACAGCTTTTCTTCCAGCCAGGGAAGTACCTATATTTCTCATTTCACTTACTGTAACCTCCGGAGTCTCTTTCCTTGCTGTGTTCTAGTATTACTTGTTGAGATAGATAGAACAGATGTGCAGAATCATTTGGTCATAGTCTTCTTTACAGTGTCACTTGTGGAGCAGTTTAAAATTAGCTGGTGAGACGCATGTTCCTGAGGACTCTAGGACACAGGGATACCTAGTATAGCCAGTTTGACTCAGTGAAAAGAATTAATGGAAATGCATGGCTCCTGAAGGCAGGAAATACCTTGAACAGGCCTTTTCCTCTTTTTGTTGCAAGGGGAGCACTGACAATAGATTCTGTATCTTGCAGCTGCGTTTCTGCACTGTCTGATGACTGCAGCATATTTACTCCAACAGACACACAGTCTGCACCAAAAAGTGCTCAGGAAGGGCCCAGCACAATGCGGATGACCTGCCCCAACACATCTATTCTGTGTGAATTATATCAATAGCGTAGTGCAAACGTCAGAAAGAGCATCAGCTCCCGCCAGCAGGACCCGTCCATGTAGATGGGACATCATGAGCACTGCATTTCATAGGTTCAGATTTGTGTCCTGGGTGGTGTTTCCAATGGCAGGAAGGAAAGCAAGTGAGCAACATCAACCTGACAGAGAGAAACCATTTCTAGAGCTTGATGAAACTTGTGTTACAAACAGTGTGACTTGTAAACACTTTCCTTGCAGTTATATCATGAGAGCTAGCCTAAAGAGTAGCAATGACAGAAACATGAGCTGCTTTACCATGCATCAAATATAAACCGAGCTGAAATGGAATGAAGGTCAAGATTGCAGGAATGAGATGCAGAAATGCAGATTATAGCCACAGAAAATGAATAAGCAAGCGACTTTTTTGAACACAGTCTTTATTCTTCAGGGAACCCATGTGGGCTAATGATTTCAATGTCATTAGATAAGGGAGACTATAAACTCTTAAATCGCAGGATGTTATCAGTCATGCTATGCAAATTGCTATTACCGTGACCATCTTAGCTGTATTAAGAAGCATCAGCAGCAAATGCTTTAATTGGTGTTGCTGCGGCTTCTTTCGGATCCCCATCCTACAAGGGAAGGAGCTGGCAGCCACCGTATCTAGCTTCTCCAGCGTACTGGTTCGCACTGGGCGGGGAAAGGTTAGAGGTAATGTGTAGCACAGAAGATAGCTATACTTGCCATGCTATTCTATCGCACAGAAGATAGCCACCTGGGGACTGTAGCTTCCCAGCACCCATTGTCACTGGCAGGAATTGCATGGCCATTACTCTGCACGGTGGATTCATATATAATGTCCCCAAAGGTGCAAACTTGCATTTCCCTGCAGGCGTAGAGCAAGTCACAGGGCTCTGCGATAGGTGGTTGATTTATGACAGGTTATTATTCGAGATGTGAGGCATGGAAGTGCCTTGGCAATAGGCAGCAATATTGTTTTTAAATAAGTCTGACAAGTACAGCTCAAAAAACCACAGGCTATAAAATACACATTTCTGCACACCTGAGTCCTCACACTCGCTAGTCCAGTCCTGCCACTGGCTCCGCTTCCAAAGCACTACCAGGGCGCTTCACTCCTGACCACATGCTGCCCTTGGTACTCTACCTCTGGGCCCACACAAACAGCTCTGCATGCGCCTTGGTCCTGACTTGCAGCCTCCTCTGCTCTGTGTGTCTTGAGCACAGATTACCAGCTAGGCACAGCTGTGTGGCGGTTTGGGGCTATGGGAATGAGTGACTGGATTGACAGCAACACATTCATTTCACATGGGAAATGCAAACTGTATCAAGCCTGATAACCAAGAATACAGGGGGAGAGAGGGTGAAGATCGGAGATGGACTGTGGGACGCTTAACCATATTAGGGGGAGTGACAGCTGTTGATTTCAGATAAGCAAAGGAGGCGAGCACGTACATTCGTCGGTACCAGCTGTTTCTGTATTTTTAAAGCATCTTCCTGCAGTATGATTTCCGAGAAAGCCCCTCCATTCCCAGTATATAATACTAACCAAAGCAATGTGGACTTCCATGGGTATATCACCCCCGGGGATTCTATTCTTAGAGCATTTCTGTCTCCCACATGAGCCCATTTTTTGTGTAAATCACATGGAAAAAACTCTGCAACACAAATCCCCTGAGTGACTTCCTTGAAGTTGTCAAGGGGATCTGCACACACACTGTGTTGTCCCACCACAGATGGCTACACACGTTTAAATGAGGTCATTGGAAGTATTTCCATTCATTTCAGTGGGCTTTGGATCAGGCCCAGCGCTAGGAAAGTTCTTGGAGCTGACATCTTAGACACACACATCACGTAAGACATTTAGTATGGTCCCAACTGTGCAATGGGATAAAGGCTTGTGCCAGTCCAGAGTCCCTGAAAGAGGCTCTGACCAGGCACAGGAGTCTGCCTGCGTGGATCAGAATGCAGGATCAGGATCTATATTCATGTGTTATGTTGTTGTCTCATTTTATTCAAGCCAGGAGATATTGCACGGCCTCACGCCACGGGTGTTCTTCCCCAGTCCACAAATCCTGGTGTTTCCAGTTTAAAAGTGAGTACAGATAGGTCAAGGGAGCCATTACCAATGTTTGCACATCTGCACTTAGCAGTTTATAGCGGGGGCCGGCACCCATGCCAGAGCCACTGAGCTACAATCCTGAGGGCTGCAACTAATTTGTATAAAATGGAGCAGATTGCTCACCTGTATCTTTAATACAGAGGTGCAGAAAATGGAACTTCCATCCCATGGGAAATTCAGATATTTCTATGTTTGTCTTTGCCCTGAAGTGGGACAAAATATCAAAATCATGGAACTGAAATGCTGAAATATTTTGATTCAAAAACATCAAAATTATGTTTTTAACAGCTTCCATGTAGATTATGTTGAAACAGTAAAATATTATAAAATTAATAATATCAGAGTAAAACAAAGTGAAACCAAACAAGTCTAAAAGAAACATTTCTATGTTATCTAAATGAAATGAGAAAGTCTAAATGAATCGTTTCAAAACTTTGCCATAAAACATGTTGTCAGAATCTACATGGTCTCGTGAAATATTTAGATTTTGATGAAATAGCCTTTTCTCCGGGAAAATTGTTCAGTCAAATATTTTTTTGACCAGCTCTCTGGAGACTGGTGGTTCCAGTATGCAGTCTTGCACCCAATTCTTTCCAGCTCTGCCTCTGGCAGCGGGGACGACTAGATCAGTTATATAGCAGCCCAAACTGCTGCATAAATAAGCCCATTCTATATGCAGTTGGCTTTTGCTATTGACCCCCAGATTAGCTTGGAGGGCATTCAGCTCTGGAACTCACTTCCGCTGTTGGTCTGACAGACTCCAAGTCTTTTGATCTTCATGGTATGGTCTAAGACTCACATAATTTCTCAGGCTTTAGCCTGCGCGATCTTTGGGCCGTGCCTGCCTTATCCTGGAGGGAATTTACTTAGAACTGATATTGATCAGTGGGCTATGGCATTTCTAAACTTGCTCCTGCTCCTTGGGAATGTGTGGTTGAGCTTTATAAATCTATAAATAAATACAATTACCTGCTCTACTAAGTAATTTAAAGGGGCTATTTCTAGCCTACCTGATTTATAGCCCATTTGTATTTTTTCACTGTAAGAAAGCAGAAGCTGGCCTATTACTCTGAATCATTTTAACTTTCAGTGGAGTAAGCAGGGTCATGGGAATTTATTTTTTTCAGCTGGCAGATTATTAGAGGATATGTTTATAAATAGCTATTCTGTAGCTGTGTTTAATGACTTTGCACATAAGCAACATGGTGAGTGCTGCAATATAAACAGCTAGAGAGATTGTAAATTCCTGATTCTGCTGCCATTGAAGTCAATTATAAAATTCCATTGATTTCAGTGGATTTTCCATAAATCCCCTTGTTTGCAGGAAAGATGGGAGCCTGGAGGAACCAGATTGTTTATTTTTGTTTGCTACTATTTATTTTCTAAATAATTTATATTGGAGGCTTCAGGGAGAAAATGCAAAATATACCCATTGAGTTAATATTAACCATTAGCCTAATTCAGCCTAAGAGAATCAGCAGTTAAGAGTCTGATGATTTCCATTTAAGCTCTATCAGAGCAGCTTCCTGGATGCACCAAAGTCAGAGTTTAGTAACAAGGAATGAAATCCCAGCTCCTGTGAAGTCAATATAGCAAATCTCCCATTGATTTCAGTGGGGCCAGGATTTTAAACCCAGGAGTTTTAAGAATCTGCTTCCAAATGGATTGATTGGCAGTTAAGGAAAGAGATCTCATATTTCACCACATCCCCACAAAAGGATATATTTAAAAAGTAAAAAGCCAAGAACATAGAAACCCACGCTCTTTTAGAATCAAGCATTGCAGACAAAAGTGGTTATATAGTATCATTATAATTTATTAGGTTTGTAGCTCACCATATGCAATAAATTATAGTCAACATAATTATAGCATTGTCATAAAACACTACCATGGAGTATTTCTAATATCTAACACACTATCTACAAGTAAGCTCTGTAATTATGGTATATTAATATCAATGAGAAATGAACAAAATATCTTTAAAAAGACTTTCACAGTAAATTCAGTTCAGGAGAGGAACTTCATTATTTTTGCTTTTGTGCAAAAATTTCATGATACGAGTATACCACATAACAATGAGAAAAGAGATACAATTGCATAGTGTTTCTAAAGAAAATGCACTCCCTGAAGGTTGAACTTGTTACACCCATGTGGTGTATTTTTAATGCATTTTAACAAATGCAAAATAAATGATCAATAGCTGATCAGTCACTACAACCCTCCATCCCAGTAGACAACAGTGAGGCTTAGAAATCATTTAAAGATTCAGTAAAAACAAGTTTAAAAAAAAGATGAAACCAGTAAACAAGTAGAAGAAAATGTTCTATTCTGCTTTCACCTCAGATTTACTGAGAAAATTGAGTCTGACTGGATGCTTGTGTCATTGTCCCATAGTTCTATGCCTGGAAGCTCGCTGGGTATGTTTCTTGCCAAACATGCTGGTTTCTTTCACTCATATGTAGGCTTTTCTAGTTCTCTTGTTGCTGATACCGGTTCTTTCGCATTTGGAGAGTTTTCAATCACTCCTGGAAGCTTTCTGCAGTGTGTAAAATTGGATTGAATGCTTATAGCCAGTTTTCAGGTTCACTTGTCTGGCCAGAAGCTTCCATGGTTGTGGAGAATATCATATTTGTTAAGATTTCACAAACTCAGTTTTGTTCTTTAAATATAGCTTTTCTTCCATCTCCTTTCCCTTAGATAGTTCAATGAACTTTAATGGAATATTTCCGAAGTTTCAGAAACTGGAAAAGTTTGTCTTTTGTTCTCTGCTTTAGTGCCATTAATGCTCGTGTTTTCTCCTCCCAGTCCTGATCAGCGTCAAGTATGATCCTGGCTCTTTCCTCTGCTTTCTTGTCTCCAGAGTTTTTGAAGAGCTTTTGAAGAGATTCTTGATCTGTGCTTTCATAGATATTGGCCACAGCTTTCTTTCGCAAGGCTGTGTCAAACCGATAGCCATGGACTGATGGGCTCACTCTTAAGGATGTAGACATGGTTGAAATTTGATTGCTTCTCTTTGCTTTCATCTATATCAGATGCACTGGTATTTGCCTTCTAGGACTCATCAGAGAGATCAGTACAAAACATATTCACAGAACTGCTATTTAAAGGCATCCAGAGCAAAAAAACCCTGGAAGGATCAAGTTACAGCAATGACATCAGAGCAATCTCAACACAGAATAATTATAGTCGGATTTAACAGTTAAGATGCCAGATTTCCTTGTTTGTAAAAATGAGAGCAAAAGTTTTCCTTTACTCATGTGAAGAATAGACTTTACACACACAGCCTTTGGTTGGTATGCTCAGAGAAGGAGAACACATTCAGAAATTTTTGCCAAGTAAACAGACTCATTTGCAAGAGAGAGGTTGTTAATCCATCTGAGGAATAAACTTCTGTCCTAGCTTATTACTATGCTACTAAAACTGTTTGCTGGGAGCAGGTCTGAGCCACTGTGCTCTTTGTATAGTTCTCTGTGAATTGTTTCTAGCCCAGCCGAAGGAAAGTGTAATAAAGCAGCGACACACACTTGGGGCTGATTACGGAACGTTTGGGGCTGATTACTCCATGATGAGAACAATATTTAGTGCTCATACAGAGCTTTGCATTTTCAAGGTGGTTTACAAACATTATTTACTCCTCACAGCATCCCTGTGAGGCAGATATTGTTACTATCGCCTCAGATTTCATTACACGCTACGTTCATATCCCCACCAAAGCCAGAGCTACATTCTTCATGCCTGCCAGGACATCTCGCCTCTGGGAGCACATGGAGGCATGTAAATCACCCACTCTCTGGAAAGCCCCTCAGCAATGAGCCAGAACAAAGTCAGCACAGAGCGGAGCTGGATTGTCCTGCTTGGGTGGGTTTAATTTGGACTCATTGTGTTACTTCCCCCACTCTGAGAAAGCTCCTGATTTCCACCCTACACTCCATGCCCCAAAGACCCCACATTCCAAGAACTGTCACTCCAGGAGATGAGGGCTGGATATAGCTACTTAAGGAGGGTCAGTATTTGTTGTTTGGGCCTATGGGGTTCACTAGAGAGCACCGCCAGGTGCCACTTCCCTCACCCTCCACCCCCTCGAGGACAGCGCAATGGCTGGGGGCATTGCAGATGTAAAGATCCCACCGTTTGCTTCCTTATCCCATGACACTTCAGCCAGAAGTCAGGAGAGGTCATTTTTGTTCAGCCAACATGCTGCTCCATGTTATCCTGATCACGGCTTCCATACAACCCTGGGCACTGCCTATGATTAATTATGGCAGCTCGGGTTAATTCAAAATGCTTAGCTGCCACAGTGGTGGGGTGCTTTATGAGTAGAGAGGGAGACAGATAATGCCAGCTGACGGGCAGATAATCTGTGGTCAAAACTCACTTCTGCTTCCTGCTTTTCACATTTTGACAGTAGCAGAGAGCTGTGACAGTGTTTCTGGAACACTAGACCCTAGACACCCTGGTTAGCCCATAATGCTATTGCAGCTCACTTCCCCTTTTTAATTTTTAGTAATAGCAGAAAAGAGAATAAAAAAGAAAAAAGCTTTTAAGGCATGTTGAAGAGCTGCCATGAAAGATAAAAGCACCCAGTACAGCCACAAATTTAAAGTCACATCAAATATATGCACATTTACTTGACTCTGAACATTTGCTTTAATTAATTTCAGAGCTACATAGTTTCATAGATTTCATAGCCAGAAGGGGCCATTAAATCATCTAGTCTGACCTGTATAACACAGACCATAGAACTTCATCCAGGTTCCCCTGTCATGAGCCTAATATACTTGTGTTTGGTCACAGAATTTTTTTTTAGTTATCTCAATAGGTAGTAGTCACGCAATAATTTGCAATGGCTCAATGTCCTGTGGTCTTTACGTCTAGGCTGTTAATGCTTTACAAAAGGTCCTATTTCTTTTGCTTGATGGTCTGATTTAGAACGGGTCAAACTCTGCAGATGCAATGTTCATGAACATTTGTTTGAATTCACACAATTGGTTTGGTTTGAATGTGCTCATACCAGTCTTTGTGAGATTATTCAGTCTTTGTGAGATGTCTTTGGCTCTTCTTTGTGAGAATGCCCTGATCCACAGGAGAACAAGGCTGCTCATATGTGAACATCAGGATTTGCTGCTGAATATTTACGTATGATTTCTTTAGCACTGTTGGTCACTTGCCAATCCATATGCTTTATTCTCCTATTTTAAAAGTTTTATCTGTCCAGTCAGGGAGCCAAAGCCTCTCTATGTGACCGGCCACACACCACAAATAATGGATAGGGAATATCTGAAGTAAAAGGTTTGTAACAAGGAATAACAAATTATCTGAAATGATTCTGTCCAGATTATCCAGTGAACATCTTATTGTTGTTTATTTTCTGTATTATGGCAGCTCCTAGGAGCCCCAGTGGGGGACCAGGACTCCATTGTACTAGCACAAAAAGATGGTTCCTGTCCCAAAGAATGTTACATATAACTAGGGGGCCCTACCAAATTCATGGTCCATTTTGGTCAATGTCATGGTCATAGGATTTTAAAAATAATAAATTTAATTATTTAAGCTATCTAAATGTGAAATATTAGGATGCTGTAATTGTAGGGATCCTGACCCAAAAAGGAGATGTTGGGCTGGGGGTCACAAGTTATTGGGGGGGGGGGGTTTACAGTACTGCTACCCTGACTTCTGCCCTGCTGCTGGCACTGCCTTCGGGGCTGGGCAGCCGGCCAACAGCCGCCGCTCTCCGGCCTCCCGGTTCTGAAGGCAGCGCAGATGTGTGGCAATACCGCAAACCCCCCAAAATAACCTTGCAACCCCCCTGCATCTCCATTTTGGGTCAGGACCCCTAGTCAGAGAAACGCTGGTCTCCCTCCATGAAATCTGTATAGTATAGGGTAAACGCACACAAAAGATCAGATTTCACAGTCCGTGACACGTTTCTCATGGCCGTGAATTTGGTAGGGCCTTACATATAAATAGTGTATCTTTTTATTAAATTACTTGTGAAAAATACAATAAGGAGCAAGTGAGATTGTTCTGTGACTGATTCATGAACAGAAAAGAGAGAGGCAGTCATCAGAGGATGGTATTTAGATAACAATTCCGCCTATGTGCTTTATGCTGGTTCTAGCTTGCCACAGCTCTTATCTCAGGAGGAGGGAGGGGATGCCATTTAGCCATATGAACACTTCCATATCTGTATATTATTAACAGGTTGTAAATAAATGTTTGGGCATGCCCTAGGTCCAGTCCCATAGCTCTTATTCAGTCAACATCCTGCTGAATCAAATGGATTTTGCCTGAATACGTATTGCAGCACTATTATCCTTTAGCATTATCATCACCTGGGGTTAATTTGTTCCTCTTGCTGTTGAATAGGTCCATGAGAGAGTTTCTATTGGTTACACACCCTTCTCAGCATGTGGATATTAATGTTGCCAGTTCTTGGTTTTGTTTTGGGGTTTGGGGGGGAGGGTGTTTCCCCCATGAAAGGGAAAAGCCTCATGTTTAATTATCAATTGCTATTCACAAAACAGAGAGTCAAGGTAAGTGGGGTAATATCTTTTATTGGACCAACTTACCTTGGTGAAAGAGACAAGCTTTCCGGCTTACACAGAGCTCTTAGAATCATAGAATCATAGAATCATAGAATATAAGGGTTGGAAGGGACCCCAGAAGGTCATCTAGTCCAACCCCCTGCTCGAAGCAGGACCAATTCCCAGTTAAATCATCCCAGCCAGGGCTTTGTCAAGCCTGACCTTAAAAACCTCTAAGGAAGGAGATTCTACCACCTCCCTAGGTAACGCATTCCAGTGTTTCACCACCCTCTTAGTGAAAAAGTTTTTCCTAATATCCAATCTAAACCTCCCCCACTGCAGCTTGAGACCATTACTCCTCGTTCTGTCATCTGATACCATTGAGAACAGTCTAGAGCCATCCTCTTTGGAACCCCCTTTCAGGTAGTTGAAAACAGCTATCAAATCCCCCCTCATTCTTCTCTTCTGCAGGCTAAACAATCCCAGCTCCCTCAGCCTCTCCTCATAACTCAAGCTCTTCTTCAGGCCTGGTACCTGAAGAACCCAGAGCTGAAGAAGAGCTCTATGCAAGTTCAATAGTTTGTCTCTTTCCCCAAGAGAAGTTGGCCCAATAAAAGATATGACCTCACCCACCTTGTCGCTCTCATATCCTGGGACCAACATGGCTACAACTATACTGCAAATATTCACCAAGGAGTAATAGATGGGGACACTGGGGGGAGAGATCGGGAGGGGAGGAAATTCCCAACTCCTGAACTGCACATTTCCAGCTCAGATGCAAGATGCTGTCTCTGCAACACAGTAGGAAAAGTTTTGGGTAATGTTAAAAGTATATTTCATTGTAAAATATTAAATATACTTTGCTTCACTGGACAGATAAATAAGTTACCAAACTATCTGGAAATAGCATAAATTGTGCCGAACAAATGGTTATCTGTCTCCCAGCTGTATCTATAATGAGCCCTCCTGTTGAGATGCAGCATTGCTCTTTTGCCAGGGTAACAGCTATGGTACATTCATGCAGGTCCCTTCTTTTTTAGCACCTTCTATCACTTCTCTGCATGTGTTTACAGTGATGTGGCTGATGGTATTAATTTCATAAAACTGTTGAAGATACACAGTCTTGTGCACGGAGACTGGTGCCAGACAGGCTCAGGAAAGTGTCTGCTGTGGAAACGAAGAACAAAACTGATGCATAGGAAGTAAGACATCAGCAGCTGCCAGGCACACACACGCATTTTCTTGTGAAATAATTTTGCTGTGAGCAGTGTCAAACATACCTCAGCCCCCTTAGAGCTTTTGTTCCTACTTAGAACAGTGATTATGTTTGGTTGCTTTAGGACATGTGGCATGCAACCATATAGCACTCCTGAAATGCTCTTTGATTAATTTTTTTCTGTTATATAATTTATGAAATACTTCCTTCCTCATGAACTAGTAATTCTTTTCTCGTGAATTTGGGGGATTCTCTGGAAAAGATGTGATTTCTATAGTGCTGCTCATGATACTCATGGTACAATTAAGTCTTGAAATTATTAGACATCCTGCTGCTTTACATATTAAAAGGAGTCTGGTTTCTAATTCATATTCTCTCTGTCCTTGCAGAATAAATAGCTCAGTCGCATCCCTGATTCCATCATGCCTTTAAAACTCTTGGCATTCTAGTTATCGTAATTTGTCTTGCCTAAGGAGCAGTCAAGTTTGTCCTTAGCCCCACAAAATGAACCCTACATGTTAGAAATTGAAAGTTCAGCTCCTATAACTCATCCTGTAGTGTCCCAGGACCCAGATCAGGGCCTTGAGGGCTGAGGTGCTTGTTGTCACTTATTATGGGCCAGATTGAGCCGCCAGGCTCAGCCCCTGGAATATAGGGCAGGGCATAGCTGGGCTGCCCCAGGAGTAGCTCCTGGAGGGAATCGTGACTCAAAGGGCTAGATCCCGTTGCACTGCTCCAGTAAAGCTGCCCTAAGGCAGCAGCTGGGGATGCCCCTAATGTAGAGGATCCTGAGCTGACATAGGAGTACCACTTGAATCCCTTTGGCCCCTATCTCAGGAAAAGGGGCATTCTGGGATGGAGGCGTGGTAGAGAAGGACAGATAAGGGCTGGACCAGAGTATGATGTCCCTCCAGAGATCAAGGCCATTGGAAGAGCCTTTTGCAGACTATTATCTGCTGGCACAAGATAGAGTAGCTCCCAGGATTGGAGGGGACAGAAAGATGAAATAAAACCTGCTATGCATTCACCTCTACACATGTGCCGTATGCAGCCTGTGCTCTTCCCATACCTTAATGATTCTTCGGATGAACTAGGCCTGTGTTTGTTTTTTTATAAAAAGGCAGGTAACTTTGGAGGAGCTTTGAATTTTGTAAGGAACATTTTGCACAGCTTTCCTTCATCATTAGTCTGCTAAAGCCTAGGCAATTTGTGATCTATTATACTTAAGGAACTAGCTGAAGCAATCTTGGAACCGTTAGCAATGGTCTTTGAGAACTCCTGGAGGATGTTGAGAAGTTACAGGGAGTTAGAGAAGGGAAACATAGTACCTGTCTTTAAAAAGGGGAACAAAGATGATCCAGGGACTTATACACCAGTCAGCCTAACTTTGATACCTGGAAAGATACTGGAACAAATTATTAAACAATCAATCAATGAAACACATGCATCCGACGAAGTGGGTATTCACCCACGAAAGCTTATGCTCCAATACGTCTGTTAGTCTGTCAGGTGCCACAGGACTCTTTGCCGCTATTAAACAATCAGTTTCTCAGCACCTAGAGGACAATAGGGTTATAAGGAATAGCCAGCATGAATTTCTCAAGAACAAATCATGCCAAACTAACCTAATCTCCTTCTAGTCTCCTTCTAAGCCTAATCTCCTAATCTCCTTTTAGTCAGGCTTTTGACACAGTCCTTCCTACATGGCATTCTCATAAGCAAATTGGGGAAATGCAGTGTAGATGAAATTACTGTAAGTGGGTGCACAACTGATAGAGAGACCAGATGCAAAGAGTAGTTATCAATGGTTCGTTGTCACACTGAGAGGTGGTATCTACTGGGTTCTTGAAGGGGTCAGTCCTGGGTCCAATACTATTCAATATTTCTGTAATGACTTGGATAATGGAGTGGAAAGTAGGCTTATAAAATTTGCAGATGACACAGAGCTGGGGGTGTGTGGTTGCAAGCACTTTGGGGCACAGGATTAGAATTCAAAACGATCTTGACAAATGGGAGAATTAGCCTGAATTGAACAAGATTAAATTAAATAAAGACAAGTACAAAGTACTTCACTTTGGAAGAAAAAATCAAAGGCACAACTGCAAAGTGAGGAATAACTGGCAACGTGGTAGTAAAAGGATCTGTGACTTATAGCGGATCACAAACTGAATACGTCAGCACTTGGATGCAGCTGTGAAAAAGGCTAATATCACTCTGGGATGAATTAACTACTCTATGTACTACTCTGCTCAGTACTGGTGAGACCACAGCTGGAGTACTGTGCCAGGAGCCCCACTTTAGGAAATATGTGGACAAATTGGAGTGAGTCCAGAGGAAAGCAACAAAAATGAAAAAAGGTTAACAAAGTCTTCAAATATGTTAAGGGCTGTTATAAAGAGGATGGGGATCAGTTGTTCTCCATGTCCCCTGAAGGTAGGACAAGAAGTAATGGCCTTAATCTGCAGCAAGGGAGACTGAGGTTAGATATTAGGAAAAACTTTCTACCTATAAGGGTAGTTACGCTCTGGAACAGGCCTCCAAGGGAGGTTGTGGAATCCACATCCTTGGAGGATTTTGACAACAGGTTGGACAAACACCTGTCAGAGATGGGCTAGGTTTACTTGGTCCTACAACTGTGCAGAGGGATGGACTTGATGGCTTCTCAAGGTCCCTTCCAAGCCTACATGTCTATGATTCTGTGGTTATTACTGTAAGATATTGCAGCCCTATTAGAGAACCTTGGCACTGCTGTCTGTACTGCCAACCCCAAAAGCTGAAAAATCATAAGTCAGGCCTCCAGAAATCAAGAGATTTACAAATAATAATTTTAGGTTCTTTTTAATCTTGTTTCTGAGCCTTTAGGATGCTTGGTGAAATTCTGAAGCCACCATGGGGGCTAGGAACCCTCCCCCGCCCTTTTTTTTTTGTGTTAATGAAAGCCAAGATTGTCACAAAATCTCACTTATCCCCAGGAGCTGGAGCTTTCAGTAAAACAGCACACATTGCGAGGCTCATGATAACATCAGGAGTGGTGGCAATGCTGGGCTGTCTTTTGGCAGTAGGAATATGAATATTCCTATTAATTCCTAGCCAATAAAAATGCAAAATGAGAAACCAAATCAGGACACTTTCCATGCTTCAGAGCTCCCAGCGTGAATTGTAATCACAGATTTCTTAAAAATACACATTAAATTTTTATCCGTTTCTTCTCCCACAGAAATATCCTGCTATGGTCAATTTTTCAAAAAGAGCTTCTTTGAAAATGAAGTTTTAACACTCGACACCAGCTGCCTTTGTTTAACAAACCCTCTGTCTTTAAAATATTACCCAAAAAAGAACCAAAGATAAACTGTTCTCTTTTTAATTTTTAATTGGTGAGTCATATCTTAAACATTCGGAAACTGAGCCTTGGGCATTTAGAGTTTCTTTAAAAAAAGAAAACAACCGTGATCATAAAACAAACGTGTTTATGACCAGGAAATGAAGACGAGGAATTTATACATATTTACCATACAATGGCTGATATTTTTTATTTTCTCATAAATTATTGTGATTTAGCCAGAAGGATTCCCCTCTCTTCATCTCCTGAGATATACCGGAGAATAATTAAAAGTTTCTCTGTCGTGAGAAATGGGTACCCAAGGACCTTCTGAAGCTATTATGTGTTTGAAGCATGTGCATGGAAGAGAACCTTGACGATATGTGTATGTGCATAGATGTCTGGCAGTGAATTATAATGTAATGAAAGGTACTGGAGCTACAGCTTGTAGAGAATGAACTTCCTTATTTATCCTCAGAACAGGTGCGGCAAGCCGCATTCTTCTGGCCTAGGCTCTAGTTCAGCAAAATACGTAAGCATGTGCAGAAGTGCTTTCTGAAGAGGGGTCAAACTTAACCACATACTCAAAAGTGCTCCCATACCTTGTTGAATCAGAGCCTACGCCTCTGTGCATGGACTGCCAACAAGGGTACCAATTAAGATTCACTGTGATTGCGCTTTTGGTTGTTTTAAGAACTGAGACTCCCACATTTCCCAGGGATCATCAAATGGATGTCAGATGGCTAATTATTTTGGTCTCTATGGACCTAGGTCAGCTGTAAAGCAGTGCTCTGGCAATGAAAGGTTCCATGTCCCATTGCCACTCCCCTGAGTCTTCCTGGCCTCCACTTGCCCAAAGCAGCTGTTCGGTTTATGTATTTTTCATGCTGCAAAACGAAGAATAGTCGATGCAGTTTTAAAAGTACATTTTAACTATGTTCAGTTTCTCATGGAAAACACACAAAGGATCTTCATTCAGTAACTTTTATTAATAGAAAGCATTACGAATATTTGCAAAATTGCTGGTGCTTTAGCCATTTGAGCCATTTCTTGCTTTTTCCCATTGCAAGCTTATGTGCACCTTGATATTTGTTTAACCTCAGAGTCACTTACAGATTTTTTTCTTCAGCTTCCTCCTCTCCTGTGGGCTGGAGGATCCTTGCACTGGTTAGGGTACAATGAATACAGCTCTCAATATGCTTGTTTGCTCTCAGTCTGGGGAGTGAATTAAAAAGGTGATTCTCTCCAGCACAGAAACAGCTGTGAGATTACAGTACGGTTAAAGAGGAGCCAGCTCATAATGTTCCTCTCAGAATCTTAATCCCTGAGAATTAGTGAAATGTCTAAGTCATGTGAATAGCTGTACCTGACCTGACTTTTCACCTTCCACCTAGTACTTCTGACCTCTGGCACAAGGCTAGTGCAATGTTTGCTAAATGACCTCACCTTTTACAGTACAGGCCTTATCTGATTTGTAATAGACCCTCTGAGAGGTCATGTCTGCAGCCTCAGAAGGTGTGTTTCCTGCTTTTTGCCTAAAAAAAGTTGGTGAGCCAGAGAAATAAGGGAGAAGCAACAAGACACCAGAATATTTCCAGCAGCTGAGTATAGTGTCTGACTAGACTAGGGTCTGGCATGCAGTCAGTCACCTCCATCAGGGGGACTCTTAGAATGAGAGGTAAGATTACTAAGAAACACAAAGGGGTTGGTGATATCTGGGGTGCACGACCAGTTATCCAGAGAGTTCCCTATTGTGATTGTGCAGATTTCCCAACCACGTGGCATATATTATTAGCAGCGCATGCCATAATATACTAGCACTCAGGCTACACATGACAACTGACTTCAGTGTAAGTTATGTAGCTCAGAGGTGTGAATAAACCACGCCATTGAGTGACGTAAATTACACTGACCTAAGCCCCGGGGTTGGACAGCACTATGTCAGCAGGAGAGCTGCTCCCAAGGACATGGCTACTGCCACTCGCAGGGGCCTGAGTGATTAAGTTGATGGGAGAGCTCTTTCCCGTCAGCTTAGCGTGTTTGCACTAGTGCAGTGGAGATGCTGTAAATTCCGTAGTGTAGCCACAGTCTCAGACTGAACCCAGCAGGGATACCAACATGAATAATCCTTCCTTGCATGCCCCCTGGTCTCCATCCCAGGGAGATGGGGCTCCTTTGAGCATTGTAAGTGTCTATGGTTTATTCACCAGGAGGAGTAAAGTGAGGATTTGAGTCTCTAGGGCTGTCAAGTCAGCGCCTTTCAGGAGCAAAACATTCATCCAAAAACAGAAGTGAGAGAGTTTGACTTTGGGCGAAGCATTCTGCTGTCTGAGACTCTCCGGCAGGTGGAAGGAACCTTGGTGAAAGAGGCAAAGTACCAAAGTGCAAAGAGTTATATATCTTTTCAGTGACTTGTTTTGCCAGGCTAACTCCGGGTGGGCTGAGCTGGCTCCTGACCCCAGTTGACTAAGCTTCTGAAGAGGTTCTAGTTTAGATGCACAGCAATAAGGTGGCTTATCTTAATTGTAGTTTTGCACTAGCCCAATTTCTAGAAAATGAATGATTTATCAGCTCAGTTCCACAGACGGTACCGTTCACACAACTGATTTGAAATGAGAGCCAGAATGAAAAACTAGTACGTTCAGTCATGGGAAGATATGATTAAATTTCAACCCTTCTGTCATAAATATAAAGGGAAGGGGAACCACCTTTCTGTATACAGAACTATAAAATCCCTCCTGGCCAGAGGCAAAATCCTTTCACCTGTAAAGGATTAAGAAGCTAGGATAACCTCGCTGGCACCTGACCAAAATGACCAATGAGGAGACAAGTTACTTTCAAAGCTGGAGTGGGGGGAAACAAAGGGTCTGTCTGTCTGTGTGATGCTTTTGCTGGGACCAGGTCAGGAATGCTCTTCAGAACTCCTGTAAAAAGTTAGTAAGCAATGTAGCTAGAAATGCGTTAGATTTTCTTTTTTTTAATGGCTGGTAAAATAGCTGTGCTGAATGGAATGGATATTCCTGTATTTGTGTCTTTTTGTAACTTAAGGTTTTGCCTAGAGGGATTCTCTCTGTTTTGAATCTGATTACCCTGTAAGGTATTTACCATCCTGATTTTACAGAGGTGATTCTTTTACTTTTTCTTCAATTAAAATTCTTCTTTTAAGATCCTGATTGCTTTTTCATTGTTCTTAAGATCCAAGGGTTTGGGTCTGTGTTCACCCATGCAAATTGGTGAGGATTTTTATCAAGCCTTCCCCTGGAAAAGGGGTGTAGGGCTTGGGGGGATATTTTGGGAGAAGATGTCTCCAAGTGGGCTCTTTCCCTGTTCTTTGTTTAACACGCTTGGTGGTGGCAGCATAGGGTTCAAGGACAAGGCAAAGTTTATACCTTGAGGAAGTTTTTAACCTAAGATGGTAAGAATAAGCTTAGGGGGTCTTTCATGCAGGTCCCCATGTCTGTACCCTAGAGTTCAGAGTGGGGAAGGAACCTTGACAACTTCAATTTCAAAAAATAGCTTAATAGAAAAAAAAACTGCTACCATGAGTCCCCGTTCAGAACTTTTTGTCCTTTCTAACACCTATGAAAACATAAATTAAATAGAGACTAGCTGCTAAGACAGCTATTGTTATAACAATTATATTCTGCCCTATTAATTTTGCTCTGTGATGTCATCTCACAATTAAAAAGAAAAGAGTGATTTGTTAACTTAGTCACGATGTAGTTCAGTGGCTTGAGCAGGGGATGCCTTTGCTAGTGCTGCCATTGACTCAGTCAGTGTCTGACCTGAGCCTCATTTTCTCCACTTAACATTGTCCGTGGAGCGGTTGGCACTTAGAGCCTTTAATCACAGCCCCTCCAAATATTACGCAAATTCTAATTCAGCAACAGCCTCTTTGAGTGACTCAAAAGCTGGATTCTCATTTTCTCTAAAAAGCAGTCACAGCAAAAAAGGAAGGCAAAAGAAAAGCAACATGAATTAAAGGTGTTTTTGTGCCAGTAGCACAGCGAAGGTATAGATGCCTCTACGCAGTTCAGCTTCTACTTAACGGCTTTACCTTTGAGGATCTTGGCCATGAGTAGATTTGAGGTTCGGGGCCATGTCCTTTTACCTGCACGATTAGTCCCATTGAGATCAATGCTTCTTAAATCAGCGGAACTAGATTTACTCATGTGGTGTTTGTAGGATCGGGCCCTTGGACAGCTCATGGACAGTGAATGATTGTGTCTCCCATGTAAGGCAGGAAATTAAGCTTTCTAAAGGAGGAGACTTTTAAGATGTACCCAGAGTCTGACATCCTAGCAACTTGCAGAAGAACCTTGTGGCCCTAGGCATGTTATATGCATGCTGCACTTTGCATCCTGATTACAGAGAATAATGAAATAAACAAACCAAAGGATGGATAGGAAGCCTATAGAAGTGCCCAGGCTCTATGATTGTAGATGCCAGAATTCTAATGTGAGATGCTGCCCTTGCTGTCAAGCCCTGCAGTGATTCTGGATTTTGGCTTCCAGTGGCTTTGCATGCAAGTCAGGAGCTGGTGTGTGATATTACAGGGGTGCATATAAGACATACGTCCTTTAATGAGAGGCCTATTTGCATGGATGAAGAGGAGATGGAAGCTTTGCAGTATACCTTCCTCCTTGAGTAATCAGAATAAACCATGAAATTTAGTTTGTTTTCTTTCTTAAGGCTTTTGTTTAACCACAGGAGTTAATCATGTAATAAAGCAATGAGAAAAGCAGAGCATATCAGAGGGACATTTGGGGTCTCACTGAGAATTAATAGTTCTTCAGTTCCCATATATTCTCTGTTAACTGTCCTGTCATTGTGAGTTAATAATGCAGTACATGACATGATGAATGGCCAGTTACTGTAAGTAAATTATGCTCAGTTTCCAGGTTGAGAAACTGAACAGAAACTTATGATATTTTAAGAATGTTAACACACTCGCTCACACACATCAGCCCTGCATGCAACAGATCTAATTAAAGTCTGAAGAAAACAGCAGTCTCGAATCTGCCTTCAGAACAGAGTGCTCATTTTCATAGACGCTCTGGTGATGGGGGCTGTATAAATATCTGTATAGATAGATTCTCCATTTGCTTTCTGTCCTCTGAAGCTTCATGTCCTTCAAAATACCAAAGAAAACTTGCTTTGTCATTCTGCACACTTGAGTAAATAATATCCACTTGGAATAAGTATCAGGTAAAACAATATCAGTCCAGGGCAATGGGTCTGGCTCTGACCACACAGGGAATGCACTGTGGGATAAAAAATAAAATGCAAAGCTATATCCAGCCTGGAGGTATCTCCATTGCATGTTTGTGTTGCATTAGATTCTTCTCTTCTTGGAAAAAATGTTGTGTTTATGATTTGCAAGAGACAGAGGCAGAGCATAGACTCAAACTCAGGAAAAGAGAGAGAAGCCTACATTGGAGAGTATGCTGAGTATGGAAGAGGAGCTGTTCTCACGGTGTTTTCTTTCACAACTTTCCTGGGTTTTAACACTGCTGAATGTGCAATGGCAGAACATACAGTGCTATATAATATCATATATGCACACCTACACAGAGAGCAATTGAGAGAGAGAGAGACTATTTTAGAATTGAATGAAGTGTCCATCCTAAGAACTGCTGAGATGCTCCAACAGTCCAGAGAAACCAACCTTTCTTACCTTCAACAAAAATAATGAAATAAAAGAGAAGGCCTCCCCTTTTCAGGGACTTTCCTTGGGAGGTTATAAGATGGTTGAAGATGGACTAACCTGAAGAGGAAGGCTTTAAAGTGAGCTTTGCATGGAGCAAGACGATGATGAAGATCTTGCAGGAGGGCAAGCTGCAGATGGGAATTGGAACTGAATTGGAAAAGTTCAGTTCTACCCCATTCTAGATGGAAGCTGAGGCTGAAGAGCAAGGCTGTCCAGTCAGTCTCAAGTGCCATGTGGGACACAGGGGGAAAGAGGGTCTCTCAAGCAACTTGTACATGAGTGACCATAACAACCCCTGAAATGTTTGTAGCATTCTGCTCTGTTGCAAACGTTTCTAGCAAGGAACTCATCCCAGGTCTGAATGTTAAGAACAAGTGTCCCGAAGAATATTCCTTACAATAACTTCATGCAGGTGCACCTTCTAGAAGGAAAGAGAGAGTTGTTGACCATTCTCTAGACGGAGCATCCTCTGGTCCTGAAATAAAGAACCTCACGTCTCAGTCCCATCTGTGCAGCAGACCCTCCTCTAGCTGATACTCTGTGTTTTCCCCTTCAGGCCCTAACTGTATTAGGGTTGTGTTCAGCCCCCATCTCCATATTACTATTTGCATT